>NC_137427.1:37267500-37718494 GCF_964374335.1 Astatotilapia calliptera | reverse complement strand
CTATACTTTGTTTCAGGCGAGTTTCCCATTCAAATGCATGTAACAGTGAGAAACGCATTGTCTTGGCGAAATAAAGCGTTTTTGAACAACTTCATATAAATCGCTGTAACTTTTGATAGAAGACTCAGACAAACATGTTTATGGCTTTATCTTATAGAACTCAATATCCCCGTGCTGGGCAAACAGAACAGGTTTTGCAGCCGTTTGAGCTAAGATTTTAAAATTATTCACATAATGAAAACCTATACTTTGTTTCAGGCGAGTTTCCCATTCAAATGCATGTAACAGTGAGAAACGCATTGTCTTGGCGAAATAAAGCGTTTTTGAACAACTTCATATAAATCGCTGTAACTTTTGATAGAAGACTCAGACAACCATGTTTATGGCTTTATCTTATAGAACTCAATATCCCCGTGCTGGGCAAACAGAACAGGTTTTGCAGCCGTTTGAGCTAAGATTTTAAAATTATTCACATAATGAAAACCTATACTTTGTCTCGGGTGAGTTTCCCATTCAAATGCATGTAACAGTGAGAAACACACTGTCTTGGCGAAATAAAGCGATTTTCAACCACTTCATATAAATCGCTGTAACTTTTGATAGAAGACTCAGACAAACATGTTTATGGCTTTATCTTATAGAACTCAATATCCCCGTGCTGGGCAAACAGGTTTTGCAGCCGTTTGAGCTAAGATTTTAAAATTATTCACATAATGAAAACCTATACTTTGTTTCAGGCGAGTTTCCCATTCAAATGCATGTAACAGTGAGAAACGCATTGTCTTGGCGAAATAAAGCGTTTTTGAACAACTTCATATAAATCGCTGTAACTTTTGATAGAAGACTCAGACAAACATGTTTATGGCTTTATCTTATAGAACTCAATATCCCCGTGCTGGGCAAACAGGTTTTGCAGCCGTTTGAGCTAAGATTTTAAAATTATTCACATAATGAAAACCTATACTTTGTTTCAGGCGAGTTTCCCATTCAAATGCATGTAACAGTGAGAAACGCATTGTCTTGGCGAAATAAAGCGTTTTTGAACAACTTCATATAAATCGCTGTAACTTTTGATAGAAGACTCAGACAAACATGTTTATGGCTTTATCTTATAGAACTCAATATCCCCGTGCTGGGCAAACAGGTTTTGCAGCCGTTTGAGCTAAGATTTTAAAATTATTCACATAATGAAAACCTATACTTTGTTTCAGGCGAGTTTCCCATTCAAATGCATGTAACAGTGAGAAACGCATTGTCTTGGCGAAATAAAGCGTTTTTGAACAACTTCATATAAATCGCTGTAACTTTTGATAGAAGACTCAGACAAACATGTTTATGGCTTTATCTTATAGAACTCAATATCCCCGTGCTGGGCAAACAGGTTTTGCAGCCGTTTGAGCTAAGATTTTAAAATTATTCACATAATGAAAACCTATACTTTGTTTCAGGCGAGTTTCCCATTCAAATGCATGTAACAGTGAGAAACGCATTGTCTTGGCGAAATAAAGCGATTTTCAACCACTTCATATAAATCGCTGTAACTTTTGATAGAAGACTCAGACAAACATGTTTATGGCTTTATCTTATAGAACTCAATATCCCCGTGCTGGGCAAACAGAACAGGTTTTGCAGCCGTTTGAGCTAAGATTTTAAAATTATTCACATAATGAAAACCTATACTTTGTCTCGGGTGAGTTTCCCATTCAAATGCATGTAACAGTGAGAAACGCATTGTCTTGGCGAAATAAAGCGTTTTTGAACAACTTCATATAAATCGCTGTAACTTTTGATAGAAGACTCAGACAAACATGTTTATGGCTTTATCTTATAGAACTCAATATCCCCGTGCTGGGCAAACAGGTTTTGCAGCCGTTTGAGCTAAGATTTTAAAATTATTCACATAATGAAAACCTATACTTTGTCTCGGGTGAGTTTCCCATTCAAATGCATGTAACAGTGAGAAACACACTGTCTTGGCGGAAATAAAGCGATTTTCAACCACTTCATATAAATCGCTGTAACTTTTGATAGAAGACTCAGACAACCATGTTTATGGCTTTATCTTATAGAACTCAATATCCCCGTTCTGGGCAAACAGAACAGGTTTTGCAGCCGTTTGAGCTAAGATTTTAAAATTATTCACATAATGAAAACCTATACTTTGTCTCGGGTGAGTTTCCCATTCAAATGCATGTAACAGTGAGAAACACACTGTCTTGGCGAAATAAAGCGATTTTCAACCACTTCATATAAATCGCTGTAACTTTTGATAGAAGACTCAGACAAACATGTTTATGGCTTTATCTTATAGAACTCAATATCCCCGTGCTGGGCAAACAGGTTTTGCAGCCGTTTGAGCTAAGATTTTAAAATTATTCACATAATGAAAACCTATACTTTGTTTCAGGCGAGTTTCCCATTCAAATGCATGTAACAGTGAGAAACGCATTGTCTTGGCGAAATAAAGCGTTTTTGAACAACTTCATATAAATCGCTGTAACCTTTGATAGAAGACTCAGACAAACATGTTTATGGCTTTATCTTATAGAACTCAATATCCCCGTGCTGGGCAAACAGGTTTTGCAGCCGTTTGAGCTAAGATTTTAAAATTATTCACATAATGAAAACCTCTTGTTTCTCAGGCGAGTTTCCCATTCAAATGCATGTAACAGTGAGAAACGCATTGTCTTGGCGAAATAAAGCGTTTTTGAACAACTTCATATAAATCGCTGTAACTTTTGATAGAAGACTCAGACAAACATGTTTATGGCTTTATAGAACTCAATATCCCCGTGCTGGGCAAACAGGTTTTGCAGCCGTTTGAGCTAAGATTTTAAAATTATTCACATAATGAAAACCTATACTTTGTTTCAGGCGAGTTTCCCATTCAAATGCATGTAACAGTGAGAAACGCATTGTCTTGGCGAAATAAAGCGTTTTTGAACAACTTCATATAAATCGCTGTAACTTTTGATAGAAGACTCAGACAAACATGTTTATGGCTTTATCTTATAGAACTCAATATCCCCGTGCTGGGCAAACAGAACAGGTTTTGCAGCCGTTTGAGCTAAGATTTTAAAATTATTCACATAATGAAAACCTATACTTTGTTTCAGGCGAGTTTCCCATTCAAATGCATGTAACAGTGAGAAACGCATTGTCTTGGCGAAATAAAGCGATTTTCAACCACTTCATATAAATCGCTGTAACTTTTGATAGAAGACTCAGACAAACATGTTTATGGCTTTATCTTATAGAACTCAATATCCCCGTGCTGGGCAAACAGGTTTTGCAGCCGTTTGAGCTAAGATTTTA
This sequence comes from Astatotilapia calliptera, assembly GCF_964374335.1. Classification (NCBI taxonomy): domain Eukaryota; kingdom Metazoa; phylum Chordata; class Actinopteri; order Cichliformes; family Cichlidae; genus Astatotilapia; species Astatotilapia calliptera. The sequence goes on along the minus strand of NC_137427.1, from coordinate 37,715,179 downwards.
AAATTATTCACATAATGAAAACCTATACTTTGTTTCAGGCGAGTTTCCCATTCAAATGCATGTAACAGTGAGAAACGCATTGTCTTGGCGAAATAAAGCGTTTTTGAACAACTTCATATAAATCGCTGTAACTTTTGATACAAGACTCAGACAAACATGTTTATGGCTTTATCTTATAGAACTCAATATCCCCGTGCTGGGCAAACAGAACAGGTTTTGCAGCCGTTTGAGCTAAGATTTTAAAATTATTCACATAATGAAAACCTATACTTTGTCTCGGGTGAGTTTCCCATTCAAATGCATGTAACAGTGAGAAACACACTGTCTTGGCGAAATAAAGCGATTTTCAACCACTTCATATAAATCGCTGTAACTTTTGATAGAAGACTCAGACAACCATGTTTATGGCTTTATCTTATAGAACTCAATATCCCCGTGCTGGGCAAACAGGTTTTGCAGCCGTTTGAGCTAAGATTTTAAAATTATTCACATAATGAAAACCTATACTTTGTCTCGGGTGAGTTTCCCATTCAAATGCATGTAACAGTGAGAAACACACTGTCTTGGCGAAATAAAGCGATTTTCAACCACTTCATATAAATCGCTGTAACTTTTGATAGAAGACTCAGACAACCATGTTTATGGCTTTATCTTATAGAACTCAATATCCCCGTTCTGGGCAAACAGAACAGGTTTTGCAGCCGTTTGAGCTAAGATTTTAAAATTATTCACATAATGAAAACCTATACTTTGTCTCGGGTGAGTTTCCCATTCAAATGCATGTAACAGTGAGAAACACACTGTCTTGGCGAAATAAAGCGATTTTCAACCACTTCATATAAATCGCTGTAACTTTTGATAGAAGACTCAGACAAACATGTTTATGGCTTTATCTTATAGAACTCAATATCCCTGTGCTGGGCAAACAGGTTTTGCAGCCGTTTGAGCTAAGATTTTAAAATTATTCACATAATGAAAACCTATACTTTGTTTCAGGCGAGTTTCCCATTCAAATGCATGTAACAGTGAGAAACGCATTGTCTTGGCGAAATAAAGCGTTTTTGAACAACTTCATATAAATCGCTGTAACCTTTGATAGAAGACTCAGACAAACATGTTTATGGCTTTATCTTATAGAACTCAATATCCCCGTGCTGGGCAAACAGGTTTTGCAGCCGTTTGAGCTAAGATTTTAAAATTATTCACATAATGAAAACCTATACTTTTTCTCAGGCGAGTTTCCCATTCAAATGCATGTAACAGTGAGAAACGCATTGTCTTGGCGAAATAAAGCGTTTTTGAACAACTTCATATAAATCGCTGTAACTTTTGATAGAAGACTCAGACAAACATGTTTATGGCTTTATAGAACTCAATATCCCCGTGCTGGGCAAACAGGTTTTGCAGCCGTTTGAGCTAAGATTTTAAAATTATTCACATAATGAAAACCTATACTTTGTTTCAGGCGAGTTTCCCATTCAAATGCATGTAACAGTGAGAAACGCATTGTCTTGGCGAAATAAAGCGTTTTTGAACAACTTCATATAAATCGCTGTAACTTTTGATAGAAGACTCAGACAAACATGTTTATGGCTTTATCTTATAGAACTCAATATCCCCGTGCTGGGCAAACAGAACAGGTTTTGCAGCCGTTTGAGCTAAGATTTTAAAATTATTCACATAATGAAAACCTATACTTTGTTTCAGGCGAGTTTCCCATTCAAATGCATGTAACAGTGAGAAACGCATTGTCTTGGCGAAATAAAGCGATTTTCAACCACTTCATATAAATCGCTGTAACTTTTGATAGAAGACTCAGACAAACATGTTTATGGCTTTATCTTATAGAACTCAATATCCCCGTGCTGGGCAAACAGGTTTTGCAGCCGTTTGAGCTAAGATTTTAAAATTATTCACATAATGAAAACCTATACTTTGTTTCAGGCGAGTTTCCCATTCAAATGCATGTAACAGTGAGAAACGCATTGTCTTGGCGAAATAAAGCGTTTTTGAACAACTTCATATAAATCGCTGTAACTTTTGATACAAGACTCAGACAAACATGTTTATGGCTTTATCTTATAGAACTCAATATCCCCGTGCTGGGAAAACAGAACAGGTTTTGCAGCCGTTTGAGCTAAGATTTTAAAATTATTCACATAATGAAAACCTATACTTTGTCTCGGGTGAGTTTCCCATTCAAATGCATGTAACAGTGAGAAACACACTGTCTTGGCGAAATAAAGCGATTTTCAACCACTTCATATAAATCGCTGTAACTTTTGATAGAAGACTCAGACAACCATGTTTATGGCTTTATCTTATAGAACTCAATATCCCCGTGCTGGGCAAACAGGTTTTGCAGCCGTTTGAGCTAAGATTTTAAAATTATTCACATAATGAAAACCTATACTTTGTCTCGGGTGAGTTTCCCATTCAAATGCATGTAACAGTGAGAAACACACTGTCTTGGCGAAATAAAGCGATTTTCAACCACTTCATATAAATCGCTGTAACTTTTGATAGAAGACTCAGACAAACATGTTTATGGCTTTATCTTATAGAACTCAATATCCCCGTGCTGGGCAAACAGAACAGGTTTTGCAGCCGTTTGAGCTAAGATTTTAAAATTATTCACATAATGAAAACCTATACTTTGTCTCGGGTGAGTTTCCCATTCAAATGCATGTAACAGTGAGAAACACACTGTCTTGGCGAAATAAAGCGATTTTCAACCACTTCATATAAATCGCTGTAACCTTTGATAGAAGACTCAGACAAACATGTTTATGGCTTTATCTTATAGAACTCAATATCCCCGTGCTGGGCAAACAGGTTTTGCAGCCGTTTGAGCTAAGATTTTAAAATTATTCACATAATGAAAACCTATACTTTTTCTCAGGCGAGTTTCCCATTCAAATGCATGTAACAGTGAGAAACGCATTGTCTTGGCGAAATAAAGCGTTTTTGAACAACTTCATATAAATCGCTGTAACTTTTGATAGAAGACTCAGACAAACATGTTTATGGCTTTATAGAACTCAATATCCCCGTGCTGGGCAAACAGGTTTTGCAGCCGTTTGAGCTAAGATTTTAAAATTATTCACATAATGAAAACCTATACTTTGTTTCAGGCGAGTTTCCCATTCAAATGCATGTAACAGTGAGAAACGCATTGTCTTGGCGAAATAAAGCGTTTTTGAACAACTTCATATAAATCGCTGTAACTTTTGATACAAGACTCAGACAAACATGTTTATGGCTTTATCTTATAGAACTCAATATCCCCGTGCTGGGCAAACAGAACAGGTTTTGCAGCCGTTTGAGCTAAGATTTTAAAATTATTCACATAATGAAAACCTATACTTTGTCTCGGGTGAGTTTCCCATTCAAATGCATGTAACAGTGAGAAACACACTGTCTTGGCGAAATAAAGCGATTTTCAACCACTTCATATAAATCGCTGTAACTTTTGATAGAAGACTCAGACAACCATGTTTATGGCTTTATCTTATAGAACTCAATATCCCCGTGCTGGGCAAACAGAACAGGTTTTGCAGCCGTTTGAGCTAAGATTTTAAAATTATTCACATAATGAAAACCTATACTTTTTCTCAGGCGAGTTTCCCATTCAAATGCATGTAACAGTGAGAAACGCATTGTCTTGGCGAAATAAAGCGTTTTTGAACAACTTCATATAAATCGCTGTAACTTTTGATAGAAGACTCAGACAAACATGTTTATGGCTTTATAGAACTCAATATCCCCGTGCTGGGCAAACAGGTTTTGCAGCCGTTTGAGCTAAGATTTTAAAATTATTCACATAATGAAAACCTATACTTTGTTTCAGGCGAGTTTCCCATTCAAATGCATGTAACAGTGAGAAACGCATTGTCTTGGCGAAATAAAGCGTTTTTGAACAACTTCATATAAATCGCTGTAACTTTTGATAGAAGACTCAGACAAACATGTTTATGGCTTTATCTTATAGAACTCAATATCCCCGTGCTGGGCAAACAGAACAGGTTTTGCAGCCGTTTGAGCTAAGATTTTAAAATTATTCACATAATGAAAACCTATACTTTGTTTCAGGCGAGTTTCCCATTCAAATGCATGTAACAGTGAGAAACGCATTGTCTTGGCGAAATAAAGCGATTTTCAACCACTTCATATAAATCGCTGTAACTTTTGATAGAAGACTCAGACAAACATGTTTATGGCTTTATCTTATAGAACTCAATATCCCCGTGCTGGGCAAACAGGTTTTGCAGCCGTTTGAGCTAAGATTTTAAAATTATTCACATAATGAAAACCTATACTTTGTTTCAGGCGAGTTTCCCATTCAAATGCATGTAACAGTGAGAAACGCATTGTCTTGGCGAAATAAAGCGTTTTTGAACAACTTCATATAAATCGCTGTAACTTTTGATACAAGACTCAGACAAACATGTTTATGGCTTTATCTTATAGAACTCAATATCCCCGTGCTGGGCAAACAGAACAGGTTTTGCAGCCGTTTGAGCTAAGATTTTAAAATTATTCACATAATGAAAACCTATACTTTGTCTCGGGTGAGTTTCCCATTCAAATGCATGTAACAGTGAGAAACACACTGTCTTGGCGAAATAAAGCGATTTTCAACCACTTCATATAAATCGCTGTAACTTTTGATAGAAGACTCAGACAACCATGTTTATGGCTTTATCTTATAGAACTCAATATCCCCGTGCTGGGCAAACAGGTTTTGCAGCCGTTTGAGCTAAGATTTTAAAATTATTCACATAATGAAAACCTATACTTTGTCTCGGGTGAGTTTCCCATTCAAATGCATGTAACAGTGAGAAACACACTGTCTTGGCGAAATAAAGCGATTTTCAACCACTTCATATAAATCGCTGTAACTTTTGATAGAAGACTCAGACAACCATGTTTATGGCTTTATCTTATAGAACTCAATATCCCCGTTCTGGGCAAACAGAACAGGTTTTGCAGCCGTTTGAGCTAAGATTTTAAAATTATTCACATAATGAAAACCTATACTTTGTCTCGGGTGAGTTTCCCATTCAAATGCATGTAACAGTGAGAAACACAGTCTTGGCGAAATAAAGCGATTTTCAACCACTTCATATAAATCGCTGTAACTTTTGATAGAAGACTCAGACAAACATGTTTATGGCTTTATCTTATAGAACTCAATATCCCTGTGCTGGGCAAACAGGTTTTGCAGCCGTTTGAGCTAAGATTTTAAAATTATTCACATAATGAAAACCTATACTTTGTTTCAGGCGAGTTTCCCATTCAAATGCATGTAACAGTGAGAAACGCATTGTCTTGGCGAAATAAAGCGTTTTTGAACAACTTCATATAAATCGCTGTAACCTTTGATAGAAGACTCAGACAAACATGTTTATGGCTTTATCTTATAGAACTCAATATCCCCGTGCTGGGCAAACAGGTTTTGCAGCCGTTTGAGCTAAGATTTTAAAATTATTCACATAATGAAAACCTATACTTTTTCTCAGGCGAGTTTCCCATTCAAATGCATGTAACAGTGAGAAACGCATTGTCTTGGCGAAATAAAGCGTTTTTGAACAACTTCATATAAATCGCTGTAACTTTTGATAGAAGACTCAGACAAACATGTTTATGGCTTTATAGAACTCAATATCCCCGTGCTGGGCAAACAGGTTTTGCAGCCGTTTGAGCTAAGATTTTAAAATTATTCACATAATGAAAACCTATACTTTGTTTCAGGCGAGTTTCCCATTCAAATGCATGTAACAGTGAGAAACGCATTGTCTTGGCGAAATAAAGCGATTTTCAACCACTTCATATAAATCGCTGTAACTTTTGATAGAAGACTCAGACAAACATGTTTATGGCTTTATCTTATAGAACTCAATATCCCCGTGCTGGGCAAACAGAACAGGTTTTGCAGCCGTTTGAGCTAAGATTTTAAAATTATTCACATAATGAAAACCTATACTTTGTCTCGGGTGAGTTTCCCATTCAAATGCATGTAACAGTGAGAAACGCATTGTCTTGGCGAAATAAAGCGTTTTTGAACAACTTCATATAAATCGCTGTAACTTTTGATAGAAGACTCAGACAAACATGTTTATGGCTTTATCTTATAGAACTCAATATCCCCGTGCTGGGCAAACAGGTTTTGCAGCCGTTTGAGCTAAGATTTTAAAATTATTCACATAATGAAAACCTATACTTTGTTTCAGGCGAGTTTCCCATTCAAATGCATGTAACAGTGAGAAACGCATTGTCTTGGCGAAATAAAGCGTTTTTGAACAACTTCATATAAATCGCTGTAACTTTTGATACAAGACTCAGACAAACATGTTTATGGCTTTATCTTATAGAACTCAATATCCCCGTGCTGGGCAAACAGAACAGGTTTTGCAGCCGTTTGAGCTAAGATTTTAAAATTATTCACATAATGAAAACCTATACTTTGTCTCGGGTGAGTTTCCCATTCAAATGCATGTAACAGTGAGAAACACACTGTCTTGGCGAAATAAAGCGATTTTCAACCACTTCATATAAATCGCTGTAACTTTTGATAGAAGACTCAGACAACCATGTTTATGGCTTTATCTTATAGAACTCAATATCCCCGTGCTGGGCAAACAGGTTTTGCAGCCGTTTGAGCTAAGATTTTAAAATTATTCACATAATGAAAACCTATACTTTGTCTCGGGTGAGTTTCCCATTCAAATGCATGTAACAGTGAGAAACACACTGTCTTGGCGAAATAAAGCGATTTTCAACCACTTCATATAAATCGCTGTAACTTTTGATAGAAGACTCAGACAAACATGTTTATGGCTTTATCTTATAGAACTCAATATCCCCGTGCTGGGCAAACAGAACAGGTTTTGCAGCCGTTTGAGCTAAGATTTTAAAATTATTCACATAATGAAAACCTATACTTTGTCTCGGGTGAGTTTCCCATTCAAATGCATGTAACAGTGAGAAACACACTGTCTTGGCGAAATAAAGCGATTTTCAACCACTTCATATAAATCGCTGTAACCTTTGATAGAAGACTCAGACAAACATGTTTATGGCTTTATCTTATAGAACTCAATATCCCCGTGCTGGGCAAACAGGTTTTGCAGCCGTTTGAGCTAAGATTTTAAAATTATTCACATAATGAAAACCTATACTTTTTCTCAGGCGAGTTTCCCATTCAAATGCATGTAACAGTGAGAAACGCATTGTCTTGGCGAAATAAAGCGTTTTTGAACAACTTCATATAAATCGCTGTAACTTTTGATAGAAGACTCAGACAAACATGTTTATGGCTTTATAGAACTCAATATCCCCGTGCTGGGCAAACAGGTTTTGCAGCCGTTTGAGCTAAGATTTTAAAATTATTCACATAATGAAAACCTATACTTTGTTTCAGGCGAGTTTCCCATTCAAATGCATGTAACAGTGAGAAACGCATTGTCTTGGCGAAATAAAGCGTTTTTGAACAACTTCATATAAATCGCTGTAACTTTTGATACAAGACTCAGACAAACATGTTTATGGCTTTATCTTATAGAACTCAATATCCCCGTGCTGGGCAAACAGAACAGGTTTTGCAGCCGTTTGAGCTAAGATTTTAAAATTATTCACATAATGAAAACCTATACTTTGTCTCGGGTGAGTTTCCCATTCAAATGCATGTAACAGTGAGAAACACACTGTCTTGGCGAAATAAAGCGATTTTCAACCACTTCATATAAATCGCTGTAACTTTTGATAGAAGACTCAGACAACCATGTTTATGGCTTTATCTTATAGAACTCAATATCCCCGTGCTGGGCAAACAGGTTTTGCAGCCGTTTGAGCTAAGATTTTAAAATTATTCACATAATGAAAACCTATACTTTGTCTCGGGTGAGTTTCCCATTCAAATGCATGTAACAGTGAGAAACACACTGTCTTGGCGAAATAAAGCGTTTTTGAACAAATTCATATAAATCGCTGTAACTTTTGATAGAAGACTCAGACAAACATGTTTATGGCTTTATCTTATAGAACTCAATATCCCCGTGCTGGGCAAACAGGTTTTGCAGCCGTTTGAGCTAAGATTTTAAAATTATTCACATAATGAAAACCTATACTTTGTTTCAGGCGAGTTTCCCATTCAAATGCATGTAACAGTGAGAAACACACTGTCTTGGCGAAATAAAGCGTTTTTGTACAACTTCATATAAATCGCTGTAACCTTTGATAGAAGACTCAGACAAACATGTTTATGGCTTTATCTTATAGAACTCAATATCCCCGTGCTGGGCAAACAGAACAGGTTTTGCAGCCGTTTGAGCTAAGATTTTAAAATTATTCACATAATGAAAACCTATACTTTTTCTCAGGCGAGTTTCCCATTCAAATGCATGTAACAGTGAGAAACGCATTGTCTTGGCGAAATAAAGCGTTTTTGAACAACTTCATATAAATCGCTGTAACTTTTGATACAAGACTCAGACAAACATGTTTATGGCTTTATCTTATAGAACTCAATATCCCCGTGCTGGGCAAACAGAACAGGTTTTGCAGCCGTTTGAGCTAAGATTTTAAAATTATTCACATAATGAAAACCTATACTTTTTCTCAGGCGAGTTTCCCATTCAAATGCATGTAACAGTGAGAAACGCATTGTCTTGGCGAAATAAAGCGTTTTTGAACAACTTCATATAAATCGCTGTAACTTTTGATAGAAGACTCAGACAAACATGTTTATGGCTTTATCTTATAGAACTCAATATCCCCGTGCTGGGCAAACAGAACAGGTTTTGCAGCCGTTTGAGCTAAGATTTTAAAATTATTCACATAATGAAAACCTATACTTTTTCTCAGGCGAGTTTCCCATTCAAATGCATGTAACAGTGAGAAACGCATTGTCTTGGCGAAATAAAGCGTTTTTGAACAACTTCATATAAATCGCTGTAACTTTTGATAGAAGACTCAGACAAACATGTTTATGGCTTTATCTTATAGAACTCAATATCCCCGTGCTGGGCAAACAGAACAGGTTTTGCAGCCGTTTGAGCTAAGATTTTAAAATTATTCACATAATGAAAACCTATACTTTGTTTCAGGCGAGTTTCCCATTCAAATGCATGTAACAGTGAGAAACGCATTGTCTTGGCGAAATAAAGCGTTTTTGAACAACTTCATATAAATCGCTGTAACTTTTGATAGAAGACTCAGACAAACATGTTTATGGCTTTATCTTATAGAACTCAATATCCCCGTGCTGGGCAAACAGAACAGGTTTTGCAGCCGTTTGAGCTAAGATTTTAAAATTATTCACATAATGAAAACCTATACTTTTTCTCAGGCGAGTTTCCCATTCAAATGCATGTAACAGTGAGAAACGCATTGTCTTGGCGAAATAAAGCGTTTTTGAACAACTTCATATAAATCGCTGTAACTTTTGATAGAAGACTCAGACAAACATGTTTATGGCTTTATCTTATAGAACTCAATATCCCCGTGCTGGGCAAACAGAACAGGTTTTGCAGCCGTTTGAGCTAAGATTTTAAAATTATTCACATAATGAAAACCTATACTTTTTCTCAGGCGAGTTTCCCATTCAAATGCATGTAACAGTGAGAAACGCATTGTCTTGGCGAAATAAAGCGTTTTTGAACAACTTCATATAAATCGCTGTAACTTTTGATAGAAGACTCAGACAAACATGTTTATGGCTTTATCTTATAGAACTCAATATCCCCGTGCTGGGCAAACAGAACAGGTTTTGCAGCCGTTTGAGCTAAGATTTTAAAATTATTCACATAATGAAAACCTATACTTTGTCTCGGGTGAGTTTCCCATTCAAATGCATGTAACAGTGAGAAACACACTGTCTTGGCGAAATAAAGCGATTTTCAACCACTTCATATAAATCGCTGTAACTTTTGATAGAAGACTCAGACAAACATGTTTATGGCTTTATCTTATAGAACTCAATATCCCCGTGCTGGGCAAACAGGTTTTGCAGCCGTTTGAGCTAAGATTTTAAAATTATTCACATAATGAAAACCTATACTTTGTTTCAGGCGAGTTTCCCATTCAAATGCATGTAACAGTGAGAAACGCATTGTCTTGGCAAAATAAAGCGTTTTTGAACAACTTCATATAAATCGCTGTAACTTTTGATAGAAGACTCAGACAAACATGTTTATGGCTTTATCTTATAGAACTCAATATCCCCGTGCTGGGCAAACAGAACAGGTTTTGCAGCCGTTTGAGCTAAGATTTTAAAATTATTCACATAATGAAAACCTATACTTTGTCTCGGGTGAGTTTCCCATTCAAATGCATGTAACAGTGAGAAACACACTGTCTTGGCGAAATAAAGCGATTTTCAACCACTTCATATAAATCGCTGTAACTTTTGATAGAAGACTCAGACAAACATGTTTATGGCTTTATCTTATAGAACTCAATATCCCCGTGCTGGGCAAACAGGTTTTGCAGCCGTTTGAGCTAAGATTTTAAAATTATTCACATAATGAAAACCTATACTTTGTCTCGGGTGAGTTTCCCATTCAAATGCATGTAACAGTGAGAAACACACTGTCTTGGCGAAATAAAGCGATTTTCAACCACTTCATATAAATCGCTGTAACTTTTGATAGAAGACTCAGACAACCATGTTTATGGCTTTATCTTATAGAACTCAATATCCCCGTGCGGGGAAAACAGGTTTTGCAGCCGTTTGAGCTAAGATTTTAAAATTATTCACATAATGAAAACCTATACTTTGTTTCAGGCGAGTTTCCCATTCAAATGCATGTAACAGTGAGAAACACACTGTCTTGGCGAAATAAAGCGTTTTTGTACAACTTCATATAAATCGCTGTAACCTTTGATAGAAGACTCAGACAAACATGTTTATGGCTTTATCTTATAGAACTCAATATCCCCGTGCTGGGCAAACAGGTTTTGCAGCCGTTTGAGCTAAGATTTTAAAATTATTCACATAATGAAAACCTATACTTTTTCTCAGGCGAGTTTCCCATTCAAATGCATGTAACAGTGAGAAACGCATTGTCTTGGCGAAATAAAGCGTTTTTGAACAAATTCATATAAATCGCTGTAACTTTTGATAGAAGACTCAGACAAACATGTTTATGGCTTTATCTTATAGAACTCAATATCCCCGTGCTGGGCAAACAGGTTTTGCAGCCGTTTGAGCTAAGATTTTAAAATTATTCACATAATGAAAACCTATACTTTGTTTCAGGCGAGTTTCCCATTCAAATGCATGTAACAGTGAGAAACACACTGTCTTGGCGAAATAAAGCGTTTTTGTACAACTTCATATAAATCGCTGTAACCTTTGATAGAAGACTCAGACAAACATGTTTATGGCTTTATCTTATAGAACTCAATATCCCCGTGCTGGGCAAACAGAACAGGTTTTGCAGCCGTTTGAGCTAAGATTTTAAAATTATTCACATAATGAAAACCTATACTTTTTCTCAGGCGAGTTTCCCATTCAAATGCATGTAACAGTGAGAAACGCATTGTCTTGGCGAAATAAAGCGTTTTTGAACAACTTCATATAAATCGCTGTAACTTTTGATACAAGACTCAGACAAACATGTTTATGGCTTTATCTTATAGAACTCAATATCCCCGTGCTGGGCAAACAGAACAGGTTTTGCAGCCGTTTGAGCTAAGATTTTAAAATTATTCACATAATGAAAACCTATACTTTTTCTCAGGCGAGTTTCCCATTCAAATGCATGTAACAGTGAGAAACGCATTGTCTTGGCAAAATAAAGCGTTTTTGAACAACTTCATATAAATCGCTGTAACTTTTGATAGAAGACTCAGACAAACATGTTTATGGCTTTATCTTATAGAACTCAATATCCCCGTGCTGGGCAAACAGAACAGGTTTTGCAGCCGTTTGAGCTAAGATTTTAAAATTATTCACATAATGAAAACCTATACTTTGTTTCAGGCGAGTTTCCCATTCAAATGCATGTAACAGTGAGAAACACACTGTCTTGGCGAAATAAAGCGTTTTTGTACAACTTCATATAAATCGCTGTAACCTTTGATAGAAGACTCAGACAAACATATTTATGGCTTTATCTTATAGAACTCAATATCCCCGTGCTGGGCAAACAGAACAGGTTTTGCAGCCGTTTGAGCTAAGATTTTAAAATTATTCACATAATGAAAACCTATACTTTGTTTCAGGCGAGTTTCCCATTCAAATGCATGTAACAGTGAGAAACGCATTGTCTTGGCGAAATAAAGCGTTTTTGAACAACTTCATATAAATCGCTGTAACTTTTGATAGAAGACTCAGACAAACATGTTTATGGCTTTATCTTATAGAACTCAATATCCCCGTGCTGGGCAAACAGAACAGGTTTTGCAGCCGTTTGAGCTAAGATTTTAAAATTATTCACATAATGAAAACCTATACTTTGTCTCGGGTGAGTTTCCCATTCAAATGCATGTAACAGTGAGAAACACACTGTCTTGGCGAAATAAAGCGATTTTCAACCACTTCATATAAATCGCTGTAACTTTTGATAGAAGACTCAGACAAACATGTTTATGGCTTTATCTTATAGAACTCAATATCCCCGTGCTGGGCAAACAGGTTTTGCAGCCGTTTGAGCTAAGATTTTAAAATTATTCACATAATGAAAACCTATACTTTGTTTCAGGCGAGTTTCCCATTCAAATGCATGTAACAGTGAGAAACGCATTGTCTTGGCGAAATAAAGCGTTTTTGAACAACTTCATATAAATCGCTGTAACTTTTGATAGAAGACTCAGACAAACATGTTTATGGCTTTATCTTATAGAACTCAATATCCCCGTGCTGGGCAAACAGAACAGGTTTTGCAGCCGTTTGAGCTAAGATTTTAAAATTATTCACATAATGAAAACCTATACTTTGTCTCGGGTGAGTTTCCCATTCAAATGCATGTAACAGTGAGAAACGCATTGTCTTGGCGAAATAAAGCGTTTTTGAACAACTTCATATAAATCGCTGTAACTTTTGATAGAAGACTCAGACAAACATGTTTATGGCTTTATCTTATAGAACTCAATATCCCCGTGCTGGGCAAACAGGTTTTGCAGCCGTTTGAGCTAAGATTTTAAAATTATTCACATAATGAAAACCTATACTTTGTTTCAGGCGAGTTTCCCATTCAAATGCATGTAACATTGAGAAACACACTGTCTTGGCGAAATAAAGCGTTTTTGTACAACTTCATATAAATCGCTGTAACCTTTGATAGAAGACTCAGACAAACATGTTTATGGCTTTATCTTATAGAACTCAATATCCCCGTGCTGGGCAAACAGAACAGGTTTTGCAGCCGTTTGAGCTAAGATTTTAAAATTATTCACATAATGAAAACCTATACTTTTTCTCAGGCGAGTTTCCCATTCAAATGCATGTAACAGTGAGAAACGCATTGTCTTGGCAAAATAAAGCGTTTTTGAACAACTTCATATAAATCGCTGTAACTTTTGATAGAAGACTCAGACAAACATGTTTATGGCTTTATCTTATAGAACTCAATATCCCCGTGCTGGGCAAACAGAACAGGTTTTGCAGCCGTTTGAGCTAAGATTTTAAAATTATTCACATAATGAAAACCTATACTTTGTTTCAGGCGAGTTTCCCATTCAAATGCATGTAACAGTGAGAAACACACTGTCTTGGCGAAATAAAGAGTTTTTGTACAACTTCATATAAATCGCTGTAACCTTTGATAGAAGACTCAGACAAACATGTTTATGGCTTTATCTTATAGAACTCAATATCCCCGTGCTGGGCAAACAGGTTTTGCAGCCGTTTGAGCTAAGATTTTAAAATTATTCACATAATGAAAACCTATACTTTTTCTCAGGCGAGTTTCCCATTCAAATGCATGTAACAGTGAGAAACACACTGTCTTGGCGAAATAAAGCGTTTTTGAACAACTTCATATAAATCGCTGTAACTTTTGATAGAAGACTCAGACAAACATGTTTATGGCTTTATCTTATAGAACTCAATATCCCCGTGCTGGGCAAACAGAACAGGTTTTGCACCTGTTTGAGCTAAGATTTTAAAATTATTCACATAATGAAAACCTATACTTTGTTTCAGGCGAGTTTCCCATTCAAATGCATGTAACAGTGAGAAACGCATTGTCTTGGCGAAATAAAGCGTTTTTGAACAACTTCATATAAATCGCTGTAACTTTTGATAGAAGACTCAGACAAACATGTTTATGGCTTTATCTTATAGAACTCAATATCCCCGTGCTGGGCAAACAGAACAGGTTTTGCAGCCGTTTGAGCTAAGATTTTAAAATTATTCACATAATGAAAACCTATACTTTTTCTCAGGCGAGTTTCCCATTCAAATGCATGTAACAGTGAGAAACGCATTGTCTTGGCGAAATAAAGCGTTTTTGAACAACTTCATATAAATCGCTGTAACTTTTGATAGAAGACTCAGACAAACATGTTTATGGCTTTATCTTATAGAACTCAATATCCCCGTGCTGGGCAAACAGAACAGGTTTTGCACCTGTTTGAGCTAAGATTTTAAAATTATTCACATAATGAAAACCTATACTTTGTTTCAGGCGAGTTTCCCATTCAAATGCATGTAACAGTGAGAAACGCATTGTCTTGGCGAAATAAAGCGTTTTTGAACAACTTCATATAAATCGCTGTAACTTTTGATAGAAGACTCAGACAAACATGTTTATGGCTTTATCTTATAGAACTCAATATCCCCGTGCTGGGCAAACAGGTTTTGCAGCCGTTTGAGCTAAGATTTTAAAATTATTCACATAATGAAAACCTATACTTTGTTTCAGGCGAGTTTCCCATTCAAATGCATGTAACAGTGAGAAACGCATTGTCTTGGCGAAATAAAGCGTTTTTGAACAACTTCATATAAATCGCTGTAACTTTTGATAGAAGACTCAGACAAACATGTTTATGGCTTTATCTTATAGAACTCAATATCCCCGTGCTGGGCAAACAGAACAGGTTTTGCAGCCGTTTGAGCTAAGATTTTAAAATTATTCACATAATGAAAACCTATACTTTTTCTCAGGCGAGTTTCCCATTCAAATGCATGTAACAGTGAGAAACGCATTGTCTTGGCAAAATAAAGCGTTTTTGAACAACTTCATATAAATCGCTGTAACTTTTGATAGAAGACTCAGACAAACATGTTTATGGCTTTATCTTATAGAACTCAATATCCCCGTGCTGGGCAAACAGAACAGGTTTTGCAGCCGTTTGAGCTAAGATTTTAAAATTACTCACATAATGAAAACCTATACTTTTTCTCAGGCGAGTTTCCCATTCAAATGCATGTAACAGTGAGAAACGCATTGTCTTGGCGAAATAAAGCGTTTTTGAACAACTTCATATAAATCGCTGTAACTTTTGATAGAAGACTCAGACAAACATGTTTATGGCTTTATCTTATAGAACTCAATATCCCCGTGCTGGGCAAACAGGTTTTGCAGCCGTTTGAGCTAAGATTTTAAAATTATTCACATAATGAAAACCTATACTTTGTTTCAGGCGAGTTTCCCATTCAAATGCATGTAACAGTGAGAAACACACTGTCTTGGCGAAATAAAGCGTTTTTGAACAACTTCATATAAATCGCTGTAACTTTTGATAGAAGACTCAGACAAACATGTTTATGGCTTTATCTTATAGAACTCAATATCCCCGTGCTGGGCAAACAGAACAGGTTTTGCACCTGTTTGAGCTAAGATTTTAAAATTATTCACATAATGAAAACCTATACTTTGTTTCAGGCGAGTTTCCCATTCAAATGCATGTAACAGTGAGAAACGCATTGTCTTGGCGAAATAAAGCGTTTTTGAACAACTTCATATAAATCGCTGTAACTTTTGATAGAAGACTCAGACAAACATGTTTATGGCTTTATCTTATAGAACTCAATATCCCCGTGCTGGGCAAACAGAACAGGTTTTGCAGCCGTTTGAGCTAAGATTTTAAAATTATTCACATAATGAAAACCTATACTTTTTCTCAGGCGAGTTTCCCATTCAAATGCATGTAACAGTGAGAAACGCATTGTCTTGGCGAAATAAAGCGTTTTTGAACAACTTCATATAAATCGCTGTAACTTTTGATAGAAGACTCAGACAAACATGTTTATGGCTTTATCTTATAGAACTCAATATCCCCGTGCTGGGCAAACAGGTTTTGCAGCCGTTTGAGCTAAGATTTTAAAATTATTCACATAATGAAAACCTATACTTTGTTTCAGGCGAGTTTCCCATTCAAATGCATGTAACAGTGAGAAACACACTGTCTTGGCGAAATAAAGCGTTTTTGAACAACTTCATATAAATCGCTGTAACCTTTGATAGAAGACTCAGACAAACATGTTTATGGCTTTATCTTATAGAACTCAATATCCCCGTGCTGGGCAAACAGGTTTTGCAGCCGTTTGAGCTAAGATTTTAAAATTATTCACATAATGAAAACCTATACTTTTTCTCAGGCGAGTTTCCCATTCAAATGCATGTAACAGTGAGAAACGCATTGTCTTGGCGAAATAAAGCGTTTTTGAACAACTTCATATAAATCGCTGTAACTTTTGATAGAAGACTCAGACAAACATGTTTATGGCTTTATCTTATAGAACTCAATATCCCCGTGCTGGGCAAACAGAACAGGTTTTGCAGCCGTTTGAGCTAAGATTTTAAAATTATTCACATAATGAAAACCTATACTTTTTCTCAGGCGAGTTTCCCATTCAAATGCATGTAACAGTGAGAAACGCATTGTCTTGGCAAAATAAAGCGTTTTTGAACAACTTCATATAAATCGCTGTAACTTTTGATAGAAGACTCAGACAAACATGTTTATGGCTTTATCTTATAGAACTCAATATCCCCGTGCTGGGCAAACAGAACAGGTTTTGCAGCCGTTTGAGCTAAGATTTTAAAATTACTCACATAATGAAAACCTATACTTTTTCTCAGGCGAGTTTCCCATTCAAATGCATGTAACAGTGAGAAACGCATTGTCTTGGCGAAATAAAGCGTTTTTGAACAACTTCATATAAATCGCTGTAACTTTTGATAGAAGACTCAGACAAACATGTTTATGGCTTTATCTTATAGAACTCAATATCCCCGTGCTGGGCAAACAGGTTTTGCAGCCGTTTGAGCTAAGATTTTAAAATTATTCACATAATGAAAACCTATACTTTTTCTCAGGCGAGTTTCCCATTCAAATGCATGTAACAGTGAGAAACGCATTGTCTTGGCGAAATAAAGCGTTTTTGAACAACTTCATATAAATCGCTGTAACTTTTGATAGAAGACTCAGACAAACATGTTTATGGCTTTATCTTATAGAACTCAATATCCCGTGCTGGGCAAACAGGTTTTGCAGCCGTTTGAGCTAAGATTTTAAAATTATTCACATAATGAAAACCTATACTTTGTTTCAGGCGACTTCCCCATTCAAATGCATGTAATCGTCAGAAACGCACTGTCTTGGTGTTATGGCCCTGTCCATAATCTGTTTTGGTGGCTGTTGTTGTCTGTGCCTTTAAGTCTTTGCAGGTCCCGGAGTGGATGAGCTGACGGCTGCTGATTGGTCCCCTGGCCATGTGATCTTCATTCAAATCCCTCACCAGCAGTTGTCCCGGGGCAGCCACTGACAGCAGCAGCAGACCTGACCCTGGCCTCCAAAACCTGAGACTTTTGTGCCTGTGACTTTGTGCGACTTTTTTGGAGTTTTGTATATAGTGTGTACATTAGTTTTCATTGTAAATAGCCTTGTAAATAGCACTGCAACAGAAGGGGTGAGCTGCCTTATTGTTTTTCCTTGCACTGTTTTCTCCTGTTTATTTCAGTTAGGGAGTTAGGTGTAGCGCTTGTCTTTTGTTTGATATTTGATTTCACATAGGGTTGTAGATAACACCTCCTCCTGACTTAGCTTGTTTTGTTTGTTATTTTGGCCTTTGTTCACCCCGGAGCTTCATTTTTGCAGTGCAGAAAAATAAATCACGATTCACTAAGAAATTGGTTTCCCTTTGTGTATGGTTTTGGGGACCAGGGCGGGGCAATTCTTTCAAACTTGTGTTGCGTTCCTGTACCCCTAGACTGGGGCGTAACATAAAGTGGGGGCTCGTCCTTTTTTTTTTTTTCTTTTGCCATCCTTTTTGCTCATTGTATTTTGTGGGTTGTCTGCAGTTTTTTGTTGGCAGTTTTCTTGTAGTGTTGGGGGTGATCTAGTCACAATGACTTTTGATGTGGATGATTTTGCACTACAACCCACCGTGGATAAGTTGGATCGATGCACAAAGGCGGATTTGTTGTTGGTGGCAGATTTGTTTAATGTTAGTGTGCCTTTACATGCTAAAAAGGCAGAAATTAAGCAGTGCCTGACAGCTCAGCTGGTGGATAAGGGGGTATTTGCGGAGTCGAAACCTCGGCCGGTTGAGGCGACTGGAGGTTTGGTGGTGGATGCGGGAGCAGAAGCTGCTGCAACCATCCCAAAAGCTCCCAGTGGACGGGTGTCGCCAGGGGCGGAGGCTCCTGCTGCCATTCAGATCCCAAACGTTAGCCCAGCCGGACAATCAACAGGATTGGTTACGGAGGATCTTGGGCTCACCCTTCGCCTGAAAGAGGTGGAGCTTGCGACTAAGTCCAAAGAAGTTGAGCTTATGCATCTCCGCATAAGGGCTATGGAGCTGGATCCTTCCCGGCAGCGCAATGTTACCTCTACCCCAGCGAGTAAAGTTGTGAGTAAATCTTCTGATTCACTCTCCTCTGACCAATTTGATGCAAGCAGGCAAATTGCTTTAGTGCCACCTTTCAGAGAAAGTGAGGTTGACTCTTACTTTAATGCCTTTGAACGCATCGCAACCACTTTGAAATGGCCCAAGGATGTGTGGAGTTTGTTGCTGCAGTGTAAATTGGTGGGGAAAGCACAGGAAGTGTGTGCGAGCTTGTCTATTGATGACAGCCTGGATTATGAGATTGTGAAATCCACTATTTTAAGGGCTTATGAGCTAGTTCCAGAGGCATATCGCCAGAGGTTTCGGTCGTGTGAAAAATCTGCCAACCAAACACATGTAGAGTTTGCCAGGGAGAAGACTCTCTTGTTTGATAAGTGGTTAGCTGCAAGTAAAGTGAAGGACTTTGCTCAGCTAAGAGAATTGGTCCTGCTGGAGGAATTCAAAACGTGTCTTCCAGAGAATGTTGTTGTATATATCAATGAGCAAAAGGTGGATTCGTTGTCTAAAGCTGCTGTTCTCGCAGATGAGTTTGTGTTGACCCATCGCGTTGCGTTTTCAGGTGTGCGCCGTGAATGTGCCCCGTTGTCGAAACCTGCGAGGAGTTTGAGGGTTTCTCCTAAGCGTCAAACGCGCCCTGATCAGGTCCCCATGACTGTCCGAGAATGCTTTTATTGCCATGATACTGGCCATCTCATTGCCAGTTGTCCGTCGCTCCTTCGCAAAGAGTAAACTCACACATGGAAAAAGCCAAAAAGCATTGGTTTTGTTCAATCGGTTGCTACTCCTAATCCCGTCAGTGATGAACCAGGAAATGACAGTCTTGACAGCAGTTACCGACCATTCATTTCACAAGGGTTCGCCTCACTGACTGGAATAGAGGAGGATCGCGTGCCGATTGTAATTTTGCGCGACACTGGGGCTGCCCAGTCTCTCATTTTGGAAAGAGCGTTGCCTTTCTCAAGTAACTCGTTTTGTGGTGCTGAGGCTCTCGTGTGGGGAGTGAAAATGAGTGTGTTACGAGCTCCGCTGCACAGAGTCTTCCTACAGTCGCCTCTCGTTTCGGGCCCGGTAACAGTTGGGGTGCGCGCTCGCTTGCCCGTGCAGGGGGTTACTATGATTCTGGGGAATGATCTAGCCAATGGGAAAGTTTTCCCGATCCCTGAAGTAATTGAAAACCCCGTCGATGATTTTGATTTTGTTTCCGAGCCTGCTGCTGACAGTCTGCCCTCTGTTTTTCCTGCCTGTGTTGTCACACGCGCCCACAAGCGTAAATATGGTGATGTTGACTTGTCTGACTCTTTTCTATGTTCTGAAGCTGTTCCTGAGAAAGCTGAACTGCCTGTGGAAAAAGCTGAAAAATGTGTGTCTGATAAACTGCTACCCGCTACACCTGACCTGTCTTTTGAGGTAAACAAAACAGATTTTATTCATGCGCAACAGAATGACCCGACTTTGGCCAAATGTTTACTTGCCGCAAATTCAAGCGATCAGAATCCCCGTGTCTGTCACGGTCTGGCTGGCAGACCGTGGGGATGTGGGGAAAGGAGGACCCAAAACGCAGACTCTGCGATGCAAACAGTGCTCTTTATTCACAGTGAAAAACTGTAAACACAATAACTCCCCGTTGCTCCCTTGAACCCCGTGTGCGTGCTTCCCTCCGACGTCTGTGCTCGTGCTCCCCGCTGTTGTGTTTCCGCACACCCCGTGCGTGCTGCCTTTCTGGACCACTCTTCCTCCTGCAGGGAAACCATAGAGGCAGCCATCAATACTAACCCTCGGCGGGCATGTACGAACAACACAGACATATGCTGACACACTAACTTGGTACGATAACTCAATGATCCCGCGTCGGTGGGAGCTCCAAGACTCTCCTAAGTAGCTCCCCCGACTAGCCCTGATCAGCGGCAGGTGTGTGGCTTCGGGTGTGGCCAGTCCCTCCGCAGGGCCACACCCCTCAGGCCTGCAGGTGGCCGAGCTCCATCCTCCAGGCACACCCGCAGACATACACACCCATACCTCGCCTAAACATATGAGTGGGACACAGACTAACACAGCACAGAGAAACACACATATGTACACGCACAGAGAAGGAGAAACGACACCAAAAATACATAATAATAATACACAGGTCCATGACTGCCCAGGGATCCTGGGTCGCCCAGTCCCAGGACCCTGACAGTACCCCCCCTCTAAGGGTCGGCTCCCGACGACCCAAAAACACAAACCAAAAACAGTACAACCAACCCAGGGCGGGCGGCGGGAGGTCCAGGACGGAGGGCAGAACCAAAACAAGCAAAAACCCCCAAAGAAAACAACCCCCCCAAGGTCACAGTCCCAGAGTCTGACCGCGCATCCCGCAGCGGAGCAACAAAAAGAAAAAACGCCACAAAACAGTCTCAGGCGGCCCATCAACATAACAAAAGAGTTCAGGGGGCCTACCTCGAGCCCAACGGCGGCGACGTAGCAGCTCCGGCGCACGGCCCCGGGTCCGGCAGCAGCAGCAAAACAGTTCAGGGGGCCTGCCACGGGTCCGGTGGCAGCGGCGCTGCTCCTCCGGCGGCCTGCCACGGGTCCGGTGGCGGCGGAACGGTTCTGGCGGCCTGCCACGGGTCCGGTGGTGGCGGCGCTGCTCCTCCGGCGGCCTGCCACGGGTCCGGTGGCGGCGGAACGGTTCTGGTGGCCTGCCAAGGGTCCGGTGGCGGCGGCGCTGCTCCGGTGAGCAACAGCGAGGCGTGGCACCAGGTCCATGACGCGCCGATCGCTGACGTGGACGCACCGGATGTAGATGGCGAGGAGGCCGCGCTAGACGTGGAGGTCCCTCCGGTCCGTTGATC
This sequence comes from Astatotilapia calliptera, assembly GCF_964374335.1. Classification (NCBI taxonomy): domain Eukaryota; kingdom Metazoa; phylum Chordata; class Actinopteri; order Cichliformes; family Cichlidae; genus Astatotilapia; species Astatotilapia calliptera. Next base: position 37,693,543 of record NC_137427.1, on the reverse strand, counting down.
TCCGGCTCCGGCTGAGCGGGTCCCTCCTCGGCTGCTGGCAGCGAGAGCTCCTCCTCGGCTGCTGGCAGCGCCGGTTGTTCCCTCCGCTCGCCGAGCTCCTCTGCTGGTGGTTCGCTGAGCTGCTCCTGCTCCGGCTCGCTGAGCTGCTCCTGCTCCGGCTCGCTGAGCTGCTCCTGCTCCGGCTCGCTGAGCTGCTCCTGCTCCGGCTCGCTGAGCTCCTCCGGCTCGCTGAGCTCCTGCTCGGGCATGCTGAGCTCCTCCGGCTCGCTGAGCTCCTGCTCGGGCATGCTGAGCTCCTCCGGCTCGCTGAGCTCCTCCGGCTTGCTGAGCTGCTCCTCGGCTGGCGGCCCGCTGAGCTCCGGCTCCCGCTCACTGAGCTCCTCCTCGGCTGGCAGCGCGAGCTCCTCCGGCTCGCCGGGCTCCTCGGCTGGCAGCGCGAGCTCCTCCTCGGCTGGCAGCGCGTGCTCCTCCGGCTCGCCGGGCTCCTCGGCTGGCAGCGCGAGCTCCTCCTCGGCTGGCAGCGCGAGCTCCTCCTCGGCTGGCAGCGCGAGCTCCTCCTCGGCTGGCAGCGCGAGCTCCTCCTCGGCTGGCAGCGCGAGCTCCTGCTCCGGCAGCGCGAGCTCCTCCCGTTCGCTGAGCACCCACTGGGGCCCGCAGAGCTCCCACTCGGGCAGGGCAGGTGCGGGTTGTGAGGTAGCGGCCAGTGAAGCAGACGGCTGAGGGGCGACTGCAGGCGGATGAGTTGACGGCTGCGCTTCAGCCACAGATGGATGATCCGGAGGCGACGATGGTGTGGCAGCCACTCCCGGTAGACTGGACAGCGATGCAGGGACAGATGGGTGAAATGATGGCAGAGGTGGTCCGGCCGGCATATCGACCTCCAACTGAGGATGAAGGTGAGAGGCTGACAGGACTGAAGACTGAGCCACCAGCTGGGCAGCAGGCTGAGGTGAAGGTGAGATGGCTACTATGAAGGGTGGAGAGGATGAAAATGTTACAGCTGGCCCAACAAATTCCAGGGGTCCAGAGGCAACTGAGACCTCCAGTTCGGTCTCTGGGGAAGCCCTGGGGAGAACCTCCGTCTCCATGCGGCCAGACTGAGCCAAAAAGTCATTTGGGTCTGTATGCTCGGAACTCCCTAGCTCCCAGCTTACAGTCTCAGAGGGAATATTTGCTGGGTCTTTGGAGGTACAGCAAACAGTTTCTATTTTTATGTTTACAGAAAGGGAATTTATAACACCGGCAGAGTCCATTTTACTCACTGTGGCTTCCAGAGCCGCTGGTCCTGAGTCTTCGACCAGCACAGGAGTGAGTGTGGATGTGGTTGAACGCTGCTTGCGAGGACGCCTTCTCCTCCGTGAAGGCGGGGCCGGGTGTATGGAAACAGTCTTCTGCTGTTCATCTGGGTTGTGATTTTCAATGACATGATTAATAGACACAAACGAGTCGGGTTTACTCACTGCGGTGAAGAGCGCTGTTGGTCCGTTGCCAGCTGACTGGGCTGAAACCGCAGGAGTGGGTTGAGGCGTAATGGGATGATGGTAGAGAGTGCGGCATGCCTTCCGTAACGGCGGATCAAACGATTGTGCCGCGAGCATCGACGGGAAAGCCCTCCGCCGACGCGTGAAAAACCAAGCGGCTAGAGTCTCTAGGAGAGCAGCCGAACTGTCCATGCTCGGACCACCCAAGCCAAATAGTTCAAAACTCGAGCTCTCCCTTAAACTAGCGACCAGGTGCCTAAGTTTGTTAATGTCCAGAATGTTCATGGTGAAGGTAGTGGATGAGAGATAATTGTCAAAGAACACTACCTGTATATGTCTCTTGGGTGGGTCTACAGCCTGGATTACGCTCCGGCAGTAATCCCATAGCTGCGTGAGCGATCTCTCCTCCGTGGCAACTCCTGAGTTTGCTGGGTCCATGGTGGTTGGCGGGATCATTCTGTCACGGTCTGGCTGGCAGACCGTGGGGATGTGGGGAAAGGAGGACCCAAAACGCAGACTCTGCGATGCAAACAGTGCTCTTTATTCACAGTGAAAAACTGTAAACACAATAACTCCCCGTTGCTCCCTTGAACCCCGTGTGCGTGCTTCCCTCCGACGTCTGTGCTCGTGCTCCCCGCTGTTGTGTTTCCGCACACCCCGTGCGTGCTGCCTTTCTGGACCACTCTTCCTCCTGCAGGGAAACCATAGAGGCAGCCATCAACACTAACCCTCGGCGGGCATATACGAACAACACAGACATATGCTGACACACTAACTTGGTACGATAACTCAATGATCCCGCGTCGGTGGGAGCTCCAAGACTCTCCTAAGTAGCTCCCCCGACGAGCCCTGATCAGCGGCAGGTGTGTGGCTTCGGGTGTGGCCAGTCCCTCCGCAGGGCCACACCCCTCAGGCCTGCAGGTGGCCGAGCTCCATCCTCCAGGCACACCCGCAGACATACACACCCATACCTCGCCTAAACATATGAGTGGGACACAGACTAACACAGCACAGAGAAACACACATATGTACACGCACAGAGAAGGAGAAACGACACCAAAAATACAGTGGGGCAAAAAAGTATTTAGTCAGCCACCGATTGTGCAAGTTCCCCCACTTAAAATGATGACAGAGGTCAGTAATTTGCACCAGAGGTACACTTCAACTGTGAGAGACAGAATGTGAAAAAAAAATCCATGAATCCACATGGTAGGATTTGTAAAGAATTTATTCGTAAATCAGGGTGGAAAATAAGTATTTGGTCAATAACAAAAATACAACTCAATACTTTGTAACATAACCTTTGTTGGCAATAACAGAGGTCAAACGTTTACTATAGGTCTTTACCAGGTTTGCACACACAGTAGCTGGTATTTTTGGCCCATTCCTCCATGCAGATCTTCTCGAGAGCAGTGATGTTTTGGGGCTGTCGCCGAGCAACACGGACTTTCAACTCCCGCCACAGATTTTCTATGGGGTTGAGGTCTGGAGACTGGCTAGGCCACTCCAGGACTTTCAAATGCTTCTTACGGAGCCACTCCTTTGTTGCCCGGGCGGTGTGTTTTGGATCATTGTCATGTTGGAAGACCCAGCCTCGTTTCATCTTCAAAGTTCTCACTGATGGAAGGAGGTTTTGGCTCAAAATCTCACGATACATGGCCCCATTCATTCTGTCCTTAACACGGATCAGTCGTCCTGTCCCCTTGGCAGAAAAACAGCCCCATAGCATGATGTTTCCACCCCCATGCTTCACAGTAGGTATGGTGTTCTTGGGATGCAACTCAGTATTCTTCTTCCTCCAAACACGACGAGTTGAGTTTATACCAAAAAGTTCTACTTTGGTTTCATCTGACCACATGACATTCTCCCAATCCTCTGCTGTATCATCCATGTGCTCTCTGGCAAACTTCAGACGGGCCTGGACATGCACTGGCTTCAGCAGCGGAACACGTCTGGCACTGCAGGATTTGATTCCCTGCCGTTGTAGTGTGTTACTGATGGTGACCTTTGTTACTTTGGTCCCAGCTCTCTGCAGGTCATTCACCAGGTCCCCCCGTGTGGTTCTGGGATCTTTGCTCACCGTTCTCATGATCATTTTGACCCCACGGGATGAGATCTTGCGTGGAGCCCCAGATCGAGGGAGATTATCAGTGGTCTTGTATGTCTTCCATTTTCTGATGATTGCTCCCACAGTTGATTTTTTCACACCAAGCTGCTTGCCTATTGTAGATTCACTCTTCCCAGTCTGGTGCAGGTCTACAATACTTTTCCTGGTGTCCTTCGAGAGCTCTTTGGTCTTGGCCATGGCGGAGTTTGGAGTCTGACTGTTTGAGGCTGTGGACAGGTGTCTTTTATACAGATGATGAGTTCAAACAGGTGCCATTCATACAGGTAACGAGTGGGGGACAGAAAAGCTTCTTACAGAAGACGTTACAGGTCTGTGAGAGCCAGAGATTTTCCTTGTTTGAGGTGACCAAATACTTATTTTCCACCCTAATTTACGAATAAATTCTTTACAAATCCTACCATGTGGATTCATGGATTTTTTTTTCACATTCTGTCTCTCACAGTTGAAGTGTACCTCTGGTGCAAATTACTGACCTCTGTCATCATTTTAGGTGGGGAAACTTGCACAATCGGTGGCTGACTAAATACTTTTTTGCCCCACTGTACATAATAATAATACACAGGTCCATGACTGCCCAGGGATCCTGGGTCGCCCAGTCCCAGGACCCTGACAGTGTCTACAGCATTGAAAATGATGTGTTAATGCGCAAATGGCATCCTCCCTCCTCTAGTGATCTTGGCTGGAACGTATTTCAACAAGCAGTTGTACCGCAAAAATTCCGACACCAAGTACTCAGCCTAGCACATGACAGTTTCTCTGGACATTTAGGAATTAGGAAGACCTACCTTCGTATTCTGCGTCACTTTTTCTGGCCAGGTTTGAAGACTGATGTGACCAAATATTGCCGCTCTTGCCACGTTTGCCAGGTCAGCGGAAAACCCAACCAGGTTATTCCTCCTGCTCCATTGCATCCAATCCCAGCCTTAGGCGAACCATTTGAGCACATAATCATCGATTGTGTAGGTCCGCTTCCAAAAACCAAGTCAGGACATCAGTACCTCTTGACTTTAATGTGCACCGCCACACGCTTCCCCGAGGCTATTCCGTTACGCACTATCAAAGTCAAAGCCATTGTCAGAGCATTAGTAAACTTTTTCTCCCTTTTCGGTTTGCCTAAATCAGTTCAAACAGACCAAGGGTCTAACTTCATGTCCAAGATATTCGCTCAGGTCTTAAAATCGCTATCCATCAAGCATCAAAAATCCAGTGCATATCACCCCGAATCACAGGGTGCGCTTGAGCGTTTCCACCAGACTTTAAAAGCCATGATGAGGAAGTTCTGCCTCGAGTCAGGAAGAGAGTGGGACGAAGGTCTGCCACTTCTCCTTCTAGCGGTGAGGGAGAGTGTGCAGGAGTCCATGGGTTTCAGTCCCGCAGAGCTGGTGTTTGGACACACAGTGCGTGGTCCCCTGCGGCTGCTTAAAGAGAGATATCTGTCCGACACAGCTACCCCCGAGCAGAATGTATTAGATTACGTAAGTTGTTTTAGGGAGCGGGTAGGAGAAAGGAAAGAGCCTCGCGTGCAATTTCGCATGCTTTATGCAGACGCATAAAGCATGCGAAATTGCACGCGAGGCTCTTTCCGCGTCTCAGAAAAAAATTAAAAGGAAATTCGACAAAAAGTCCGTGCAGAGAAAATTTGAAGTGGGTGACAAAGTGTTGACTCTCCTACCCGTTCCTGGATCCTCTCTCCAGGCAAAGTTCTGTGGGCCCTATACTGTCCAAGAGAAACTGAGTGACACAGATTATGTTATAGGTACCCCAGACCGTAGGAGAAAGCGTCGTGTGTGTCATGTTAATCTGATGAAGCCTTATTTTGTTCGTGATGCAGGTGTAAACTCCTCCTCATCCCCCGCTGCGCTGTCTGCCGTGTCGGTAGTTGTGCCAGCATCCCCGTCTCAGTATAGCCCAGAAAGTGATGGCTTAGCTTTCGTTTGTGCTGAGGGTTGCTCCCGACTCAGAAACTCTGAAGTATTGGATAAGTTGAATTCCCACCTAAAACATTTAGATGAGGCTGCCCAGGCCGATGTGTGTTCTCTGATCAATACTTACCCATCTCTGTTTGCTGACACTCCGTCTCGCACTACTGTCCTCGAACATGACATAGATGTAGGTGACCACCCTCCGATCAAACAACACGCTTATCGTGTGAGCCCTACCAAACGTGCACTTTTTCAGCAAGAAGTTTCCTACTTGCTGGAAAATGGTCTTGCTGTCCCTAGTTCGAGTGCCTGGAGTTCCCCATGCCTTCTTGTGCCGAAGGAAGACAAAACTCCACGTTTTTGTAGTGATATTCGAAAAGTGACCAGTGTGACCAAACCCGACTCCTACCCTCTTCCCCTCATGGAAGATTGTGTTGACAGGGTTGGCTTCGCAAAGTTTGTCACCAAACTGGACTTATTAAAGGGTTATTGGCAAGTTCCCCTCACTCCGCGTGCATCTGAAATTTCTGCTTTTGTCACTCCTGACCACTTCCTCCAATACACCGTCATGCCTTTTGGCCTTCGAAATGCCCCTGCCACATTTCAACGCCTTATGCACATTGTCTTAGGTGGTGTCACAAACTGTGAAGTGTACTTAGACGACATTGTAGCCTATTCAGAGACTTGGTCAGATCACCTTGGAACACTCACGGAGATTTTTGGAAGATTACAAGAGGCATCCCTTACCCTAAATCTTGCCAAATGTGACTTTGGTAAGGCCACTGTGACTTATCTAGGGAAGCAGGTGGGTCAGGGACAGGTGCGCCCCCTGCTGGCTAAAATCCAGGCTATCCTAGATTTCCCTGTGCCTCGCACTAGACGTGAGCTTCGCCGGTTCCTTGGTATGGCCGGCTATTATTGTGGCTTCTGTAAGAATTTTGCAGATGTAGTTGCACCTCTCACCAGTCTCACAAGTGTGTCAAAACCATTTGTATGGTCCCCCACATGCCAGAATGCTTTTGAGTCTGCCAAAGCTCTCCTCTGCAGCACACCAGTACTTGCCGCTCCTGTTTTCACACATCCGTTTAAACTTGAGGTGGATGCCAGCGCCAACGGTGCAGGTGCGGTGCTGTTGCAGGAGGATAGGCAGGGTGTTGATCACCCAATTGGTTACTTTTCGAAAAAATTCAACTCCCACCAACAGAAATACAGCACCATTGAAAAAGAAGCCCTCTCTCTATTGCTTGCTCTACAGCATTTCGAGGTCTATGTCGGTTCCAGTTCAGCACCTGTCATTGTTTACACAGACCACAACCCCCTCGTGTTTTTGACCCGAATGCAAAATTCTAACCAAAGGCTCATGAGATGGTCCCTCTTAGTACAAGATTTCAATCTGGAGATCCATCACAAAAAAGGGACAGAGAATGTACTGGCAGATGCGCTGTCACGTGGTTTTCGGAACCCCTAAGCGCCAAACATCTTTAGGGGAGATGTTTGGTCTTGGGAAGGGGGGTGTTATGGCCCTGTCCATAATCTGTTTTGGTGGCTGTTGTTGTCTGTGCCTTTAAGTCTTTGCAGGTCCCGGAGTGGATGAGCTGACGGCTGCTGATTGGTCCCCTGGCCATGTGATCTTCATTCAAATCCCTCACCAGCAGTTGTCCCGGGGCAGCCACTGACAGCAGCAGCAGACCTGACCCTGGCCTCCAAAACCTGAGACTTTTGTGCGACTTTTTTGGAGTTTTGTATATAGTGTGTACATTAGTTTTCATTGTAAATAGCCTTGTAAATAGCACTGCAACAGAAGGGGTGAGCTGCCTTATTGTTTTTCCTTGCACTGTTTTCTCCTGTTTATTTCAGTTAGGGAGTTAGGTGTAGCGCTTGTCTTTTGTTTGATATTTGATTTCACATAGGGTTGTAGATAACACCTCCTCCTGACTTAGCTTGTTTTGTTTGTTATTTTGGCCTTTGTTCACCCCGGAGCTTCATTTTTGCAGTGCAGAAAAATAAATCACGATTCACTAAGAAATTGGTTTCCCTTTGTGTATGGTTTTGGGGACCAGGGCGGGGCAATTCTTTCAAACTTGTGTTGCGTTCCTGTACCCCTAGACTGGGGCGTAACACTTGGCGAAATAAAGCGTTTTTGTACAACTTCATATAAATAGCTGTAACTTTTGATAGAAGATTCAGACACACATATTTATGGCTTCATCTTATAGGATTCAATATCCCCGTGCTGGGCAAACAGGTTTTGCAGCTGTGTGAGCTAAGATTTCCAAGTTATTCACATAATGAAAACCTATACTTTGTTTCAGGCGAGTTCCCCATTCAAATGCATGTAATCGTCAGAAACGCACTGTCTTGGCGAAATAAAGCGTTTTTGTACAACTTCATATAAATCGCTGTAACTTTTGATAGAAGACTCAGAAATACATATTCATGGCTTTATCTTATAGAATTCAATATTCCCGTGCTGGGCAAACAGGTTTTGCAGCTGTGTCAGCTAAGATTTTCAAGTTATTCACATAATGAAAACCTATACTTTGTTTCAGGCGAGTTTCCCATTCAAATGCATGTAATAGCGAGAAACGCATTGTCTTGGCGAAAGAAACCGTTTTTGTTCAACTTCATATAAATCGCTGTAACTTTTGATAGAAGACTCAGAAATACATATTTATGGCTTTATCTTATAGAATTCAATATTCCCGTGCTGGGCAAACAGGTTTTGCAGCTGTGTGAGCTAAGATTTTCAAGTTATTCACATAATGAATACCTATACTTTGTTTCAGGCGAGTTTCCCATTCAAATGCATGTAATCGTCAGAAACGCACTGTCTTGGCGAAATAAAGCCTTTTTGTACAACTTCATGAAGACAGCTGTAGTTTTTGATAGAAAACTCAGAAATACATATTTATGGCTTTATCTTATAGAATTCAATATCCCCGTGCTGGGCAAACAGGTTTTGCAGCTGTTTGAGCTAAGATTTTCAAGTTATTCACAAAATGAAAACTACTTTGTGTCGGGCGAGAACTCCATTCAAATGCATGTAATAGCGAGAAACGCACTAACGTGGTAAAATAAAGCGTTTTTCATGGTCTTCATGAAGACAGCTGTAACTTTCGATAGAAGACTCAGAAATACATATTTATGGCTTTATTTTATAGAATTCAATATCCCCGTGCTGGGCAAAAAGGTTTTGCAGCTTTTTGAGCTAAGAGTTTCAAGTTATTCACATAATGAAAACCTATACATTTTGTTTCGTGCAAGTTCCACATTCAAATGCATGTAATCGTCAGAAACGCACTGTCTTGGCGAAATAAAGCGTTTTTGCACAACTTCATATAAATCGGTGTAACTTTTGATAGAAGATTCAGATATACGTATTCATGGCTTTGTCTTATAGAATTCAATATCCCCGTGCTATGCAAACAGGTTTTGCAGCTGTTTGAGCTAAGATTTTCAAGTTATTCACATAATGAAAACCTATACTTTGTGTCGGTCGAGAACTCCATTCAAATGCATATAATAGCGAGAAACGCACTAACGTGGTGAAATAAAGCATTTTTCATGTTCTTCATTAAAATCGGTTTAACTTTTGATAGAAGACTCAAAAATACATATTTATGGCTTTATCTTATAGAATTCAATATCCCCGTGCTGGGTATTAGATTATTCTGTTATTATATGTTACCTTATATATGTAATCAAAGTAGTTGAATTAGAATACTGCTGTAGATCACATTATACCCTTTAATATAGAGTGTGTGAGCTGTATGTAGTTTAGTTCTCATTATACTTTTGAGTTAACAGAACATATTCACATATTAGTTCATTAGATAAATGTGCATCACTCTGTATCCTTGATCTGCTGGGAATGTGTTACACTTTTTTCTTGACATGCTTAATTGTTGAATCATGAAGAGAAGGTTGTAAGCAGGAGACTCTGTGTCTAAAGACAGGGGAGATAGATAGACCACATTCCACACCCCCACCTTACAGAAAGCAGAGAAACAACTGCCGAGGTCATAACTTAGGCGCTGTAACAGAGAAAAAATGTGATGTTTTGGCTTTTACGACTAGCTGGGGGCCACTAGAGACTATAAAAAGCTGAGCAACCCGTCACCATTTTGAGACATGTGCCTGACCCTCTGGTAGCATCTCTCCCGTCCGGACGTTGTAATACTCTGACTGTTGAATTGTATGGAAATAAATGATTGTTGATTGAGCATTTATACACCGAGTATTGTCCCTCCTTCAGCCCAAAGATTCAAAGAATTGGGAGATTTCAACAACTTGGTGCCGTGTGACCCGGATCTTTGGTGTGCTGAGGAGGTGCAGATTTGACCTTTGGTGAGATCGTGAGGCGAGGTGAACAGAGGACCGGTCCAAAAATAAAAAGGTAAGCACAGCCTGTTGTATTATAAATACCAAATGTGCATATTGGGCTTTCCAAATTAATCTGTTCACTGAGTCACATGTATTTTCACAGTAAATTTGTCGGTGTCTGGTTTTTGGCACAAGATACTAACAACATAAGTTGAGGCTGAATCCCAGTGTGTTAAATAAACTGCTTCTACCGAGAAACTAATAAGACACTACGTTGAGCTAGTTGCAGTAAACTGCTTCTACCGAGAAACTAATAAGATACTACGTTGAGCTAGTTGCAGCCACTTTACCTTCCACATTTAATTTTGTCTAATACTGGCTTCTGTAGCAATAATACATTAGAATTTCTTCTGAAGACGCGGCCATTAGTTCAGTACATTGAAGTCGAGGTTTGAAGTTTGTTTATGGTGTCGGTTACGTCCTGGCTCTTGCCGGCCATGAAATAGAAGTTGATTTAAGGAAAAGCAGATGCTGGCTTCACGGTGCGGTTGAACGCTGGCAACGCGAGAGCGAAACACGTCCGTAGGTTTGGTTTATGATATGGCCGTGTTCCGGTGGTGCGGCCGTGAAGTGCAGTAGTGGTTGGTGCTAATTTTAGTACATTGAACAGAGGCTTGACGGTGGTTTGTGGCGTCAGTCGAGTTTTTTTTTTAAGGGCTGCGGTCATAAAACAAAATAAAATTTTACTTGCCAAGAAGTACATAGAGCAAAACCTGGTTTATGATGTCGGGTATAACTTCGGGGATGCAAGCATCACTTTTATGATGCGACTTTGCCCCGTTGTGGCGGTCATAAGCGCAGAGAAAGGGGTATTTTGGTCTATGGTGCAGTGTGCTTCAGAAGATCTAATAGTTGAGCTCAGAGGTTTCTGTGCAAATTTCTGCTGATGAGGAGCGCTCTCTGTGTGTCTCACTGATGGTGAAACGCGCTGTGTGTGTAAGGTGCGCTCTGGCTGTGGGTGAGGCGGGCGCTGAGTGTGCTTTTTGTGTGTGTGAAGTCTGAACACAGTGACAGTGACGGTTGATGTGTTTGATTAGGAGGACATTAGAGCAAAGACACATTTTAGGATCAAAGGTTGATGCCTAGTGTACCTGTGGAACATTTTGCCTATGGAGTAGCGACCCTCCTGTTCGTGGACGCGCGGGCAGGACCGGCGGCGTCCGGGTGCCGAGGTGGTGACTTGGGGAGGTGAGGGCCCCCGCATAGCTACGGAAATAACACTGGAACGGCCGTGTAATCACGGGTTCACATTTATTCCGGACTAGAACAAGACACATTTTGCGAACAAAGGTTGAGTCTAGATTAGTAAAGAAATATAAAAAGGTTGAATTCCTCGTTTCAGTGGTTGAAATTGTTGTGTGCCTGTCCCCTGACGAGTGTGAAATTAAAATAAAGAGGGAATTTGGAGCCACATAGAGATAGACGGGCATAATTGGGTGTATTACTCTGTGGTGTAATAAAAATAAAAAGGAGAGATAGTAAGAGGTGTGCAGTGGAGAATTATGGAGGAGTACAGAGAGGAATGTGTTGGGAGACTGGCGTACAGTTTACGCTGTCAAGGTAGGCGGGTTGCCTGCTTATCTGTTTAACATGTGATGAAAATGAAATTAAATAAATCTCTTAGTGTGTTAATACAGGAAGCTGCGGACCTGGACCAACTGCCCCCACAAGCACAGCGGTCGAAGCAAAATTATAGGTAATGGGAACCACACCCAGCACGAATCAGCAGCTGTGAAAAAGACAGCACCGAGGAGAGAATTAGAGGAGAAATTAAGAGAAGTTTTAACACATAAAATTGGGGCCAACGGACTTGTGGAGGTTGGGAAGGCGTCCGGAGCATCACAACAAAAAGGTGAAACAAAAACACACAAGCAGAGAAATCTGAGAGAAAGGCTCCTTTTAAGGTAACGCCTAGTTTGAGAAAAGATAAAATTAACCTGCTTTTATACAAATGCACATACACGCAATGAAGAAACAGCTTACACTCATGAACACGTGAAGATTTTCCAGCAAGGTTAAAGAAAAATTAACATACTTAAATGATGAAGTCTATACATTACTGACAAAGAAACCCTCTGGGTTGCAGGACAACAATTTAACTAAAAAAAAAAAAAAAGGAACACTGGTCTAACCAACCAGGCAAGACACAACAAATTTAGTGGTTAAAAGATTCAAATTGTGACATGTTTTCTGTTGATTGATTAATAAAAGTGATTACTGAATGAAAGAAAGTTCCTTTTTTGGGCTTTTAAACATGATCTTAAGAATTTTAACATATACCGGTGTTGTCCTGTCAACTTGGTGGGTTAGGAGTTGATTATATCGGGAGACAAAAAACAAAAAAAGGGGGAGAGAAGGCTGACACAGGGCCTGGCCCCATTGTCTCCCCTCTGAATAACACAGCCAACACAACATCATTTTCCTGTTCGTTTGTTTTTGTTTTTTGTTTGTTTTTGTTTTGTTTTGTTTTTGTTTTTTCTATACATATTTAATTACAGGCTGCTTTGCCGGCCCTGAAAGCCGAGGCTGACTGGACTCCTGCTCTCCCCCATACGTGACACTGACCAAATGCTGCAACAGCTGGACCCACAACAACGACCTGAGAATGTCAACAGACCTGCAGGAATGTGATCTCATGCAGCCGAGACAGAGAGCACTAAACCTAAGGCCCGTTTCACTACACGGGGGAAAATTCCCAGACTGCGTCAGCTGACAGAGCTCAGCTGTGACGAGACGCCCGCCAAGCCCGAATGAAAAGTAAGGCCGAGCGAAAGAATGCTGACCTTGATAACTTTGCATTCACACTGTGCAGGACAGTGATGGACCAACACGGATGATCGGGCGGCAAAAAGGGCGTGACCGAGACAAGAGGAGTAACTGAGGACAGAAGGCACCTCAGAATGGACAAAAACACAGAAGAAGATGCAGGTTTCACCTGCGGTGAACATCGACACTGGAGAAAGGACTGCCCCAATTGGGGTCAGAACCAGGACGGACTGAATTTTGAGCAGCAGCAGCAGCAATGATCGCAAACAAACTGAAAAGGAGGGGGGCAGGACCCCAGGGCATGCTTCAGGCCGTGGTTTACCCAGAACACCAGAACAGGAAAGTGATGAACACACACACACACACACACACACACACACACACACACACACACACACGTCTCCAAACACACAGATTCAGAATGAAGTGAAATACACACATGAACACGTGCACTCGTTGAGTGAGTGAGAAATGACACACACACACACACACACACACACACACACACACACACACACACACACACACGAATGCTGATTCACTGAGAAGTGATGCACACACATACACATGCACACGCTTGTGCAATGAAGAGTGATCCACACGCACACACACATACACGCTGATGCAATGAAGAATGCTTTGCTTATGCTGATATGCAAAATGCTGCACACAAACATCCCAATGCATAATTTTTATGAGGAGCCATTGATTACCATTAAATACTTAGAATGTGTTATATGTCACCCAGAGGGCATTTATGTAGATTTTAGGAATAAGGTCTAAAAAAGTTTGGTTATGAAAACAATGTCTGTGCGTGATGTCTGTTTATGGCTCAAGGCCTTGACTGAATTCTTTGCTGTGCTTCACACAGCCCTGATGAGGAACAGTGGCACAGAGTGAAATTGATGAATTAATAGTGTAAGTTTTAGGTCGGAGTACGGCATTTTCTGTGATTGAGTTTTAATTCAAGGAGGAACAAAAGGTGTTACGGCACCTGAGGTTCTCATTCCCACACAATATTGTCCCGGCAGGAAGCAAAATGTTCCTGTGAATTTCTGGTTGATTGTTTGGTTTTGTTTAGCGCTAGCTTGATTTTATCAGTGAGCTTTGGCTTGTGTTCTTTCTCGTAAGCGAGAGAGGGATAGTTTTATGCTTGGACATGTCTGCAACGGGCCCTAGTTTGTGTTATTTTAGTAGTATTTTGTTGGTTATGTCTGTTTTCGTTTTTGTTACAGTGCACTGGAGAAAAAACATCTGAGAGGTGTGATCCACCGGTGGTGATATGTTGATATTTTGTGAGTTCATGATTTAACAATCAGCTCTTTGAACAAGGCCTGAAAGATTGAAATTTAAAGCGCTATAAAATATTATTACTGTAAACAGTTGCAAAGTGTGCTTCTCCATGATTGTAATTGGCTTGGGAGAAATTCACTTATAGGGAACACTGATCTAAAAGGATTGCACCGAGTCAATCCGGCCCAAAAAAACAACAAGGAATTGTTTTCCTTTAAAATGATGACGTCATCTTGCTGGTGATGGAGGCTCGAATAGGTTGCGCGGGAGACTCCATTATCAGCAACATCTGGTATGAATGTGTATGGAGGTATGCATGTGAATGGACTGTGATGGACTGACGACTAAAAGTTTTAACTGACTTGATACTGAGACAATGACTGCACCAACTTTAGGATTAGTAAATGCCAATAAACAATTAATAAACAATTCACCCAGCCGACAAGAGAAGGGTGGATGCTTCGCTTTGTTTTGTTTTGTTTTTTCAGGAGCAGGAGGATAAGAGAGACTGGAGGAGGAGACTCTAGCTTCACATAAGTATGAACTGCAGACTTAACACTGTGGTTGCTGATTTTGAGTTACCGATGTTTGCATTAAGAAAACTGTGCTATATTAGCTGTGTTTTGAGTAAGGTATCATGTTATATTATTGGGAATGCCAAATGCTACAGTGGAGAAGACTTTTGATACCACTCATGACTGGAATATGTTATTATTAACCATAGCAGGCCACTGTAAAAAGTCAATTAAATTTTATAGAGGAAAATCGCCAAAATTTAACAATACCTATGAATGACTGGCCACATTCAGAATAGAGATATGCAATAATAAACATTGGTCCACGTGATTTAGGTTCTCACTTGAAATAGTAAGTTATTAAATGTAGAATATAATCGACAGGGACATTTGATAGGATGTGGTACTGAAAAAGAACAAGCGCAAAGTAAATAAAGAAAATATTGTGTTTAGTTTGGATAAATTCAATTTAAAATGTACCATTTAAAATTTTGTTACGCTTAATTTTTGCAAAACACAACTAAAACTAAATTGAAACTAAGGATTTTCAGAAAATAAAAACTACACTAAACTAGCAAAGAATTGGTAAAAACTAATTACAACTGGTAAAAATTGAAAATCTGGAGTCGAAACTAAATAAAAATAACAACTAATGAAAATGGCGAAAAGTTTAAAACCCTGGTGCAGAGATTGGCAAATCTGACCAGGAAACGTTATAAAATGGATTGTCAGGATAGTCAGCGTTAAAGCCACTTTTGACAGTCCATACTAGGATGGCATTGGACATCTTCGGGGCGGAAGAGGGTTGGTGTGACCAAGGTGTGGTTTGGCTTGTTGTATGTACATTTCAAAATGTTACAGCTCTGGATGGACCAGTTACCAGGGCATGGAAGGATGACAGACTTTAGAAGATCCTCAGGGATGACAAGGCTGAAGCAACGGTACTCGAGAGAAGAATTTCTGATACTTTCTGAGATATGATGTCACCAACCTTCTCTTTTAAGTGTCTAGCTCCGGTGAATTGACACATGGGAGTGTGTCAAAAAAGGGGGAAGTGGAAGTTGAGTTTGAACATCAAACAATGGTGATATGAAAATTTCTATGAGTTTATTTTTGTGTTTAATAAATTAGCTATGGTAATGTGTTAGACTTAGAAAGGGTTCACTAATTTTTGATTTCTTTTACACACACATAAATTATGATTAGAATAAGTCCTGAACATAATATTTTAAACCAAATTTGAATCATTAGAAGAACAATGGATAACAATATTAGATTATCAAGGCTAGGGAGAGAGGTGTTTTGGTTTTCTGTCTCTTGCAGAGAAAGGAACAGACACCAGACGGGGACCCGGAGATGTGAGGACCCTTCACAGCAGGGACAGATGTAGGGACTGCCGAGACAGCAACTGGGGTCAAGTGTCATGACGTTTGGGCTCCTGGAGAAGATGGATCCCACAAACACAGCAATAACCATGAAGGGGTTGGCGAAAACCAGGAACACCAGACCAACGAGGTTCAAGAGGCTCTTGGCAAAAAGGGGGACACGCCGGTGACCCCAAAATACACAGATCTTTGTTTGAAATCGGGGCAGAATAATCCCCAGAACTGTGCAATGACTAAAGGGTGGTCTAACCCCGGAGGTCGAAGAAAGAAGCTGAGAATCACCCAACTGGAAGACACTGGTAGCTGCAGCAATAAAAATAAAGGTTAAAAGCTCCTTAGACAGAGGTTCTAGTCTAAGTACATTTGAAAGGTATAAGGGGGCATTAAAATGGGAGTGGAAAACTGGAGCACCAAAATAAAGCTGTGGGAGAATTGGGGAGTGATGGGAGAGTCATCTGTAACTGCTGTTATGGTTGTAAATTTAACTTTGCTTGCATCTGAACTGCGTGAACACAGAGGTCATCCCACATATGGTCCACCCGTTAAAGGGGGACAGAGGGCCTCAGGATCAAGAAAACTTGGACCTTGCGACCCTGGAGTGCATGTTGTAAGTGATCTCTTTCAGAGATCAAAAGGGGGAATTATTAGATTATTCTGTTATTATATGTTACCTTATATATGTAATCAAAGTAGTTGAATTAGAATACTGCTGTAGATCACATTATACCCTTTAATATAGAGTGTGTGAGCTGTATGTAGTTTAGTTCTCATTATATTTTTGAGTTAACAGAACATATTCACATATTAGTTCATTAGATAAATGTGCATCACTTTGTATCCTTGATCTGCTGGGAATGTGTTACACTGTTTTCTTGACATGCTTAATTGTTGAATCATGAAGAGAAGGTTGTAAGCAGGAGACTCTGTGTCTAAAGACAGGGGAGATAGATAGACCACATTCCACACCCCCACCTTACAGAAAGCAGAGAAACAACTGCCGAGGTCATAAATTAGGCGCTGTAACAGAGAAAAAATGTGATGTTTTGGCTTTTACGACTAGCTGGGGGCCACTAGAGACTATAAAAAGCTGAGCAACCCGTCACCATTTTGAGACATGTGCCTGACCCTCTGGTAGCATCTCTCCCGTCCGGACGTTGTAATGCTCTGACTGTTGAATTGTATGGAAATAAATGATTGTTGATTGAGCATTTATACACCAAGTATTGTCCCTCCTTCAGCCCAAAGATTCAAAGAATTGGGAGATTTCAACATGGGCAAAAAGGTTTTGCAGCTGTTTGAGCTAAGATTTTCAAGTTATTCACATAATGAAAACCTATACTTTGTTTCGTGCGAGTTCCCCATTCAAATGCATGTAATCGTCAGAAACGCACTGTCTTGGCGAAATAAAGCGTTTTTGCACAACTTCATATAAATCGGCGTAACTTTTGATAGAAGATTCAGATATATGTATTCATGGCTTTATCTTATAGAATTCAATATTCCCGTGCTGGGCAAAAAGGTTTCGCAGCTGTTTGAGCTAAGATTTTCAAGTTATTCACATAATGAAAACCTATACTTTGTTTCAGGCGAGTTCCCCATTCAAATGCATGTAATCGTCAGAAACGCACTGTCTTGGCGAAATAAAGCCTTTTTGTACAACTTCATGAAGACAGCTGTAGTTTTTGATAGAAAACTCAGAAATACATATTTATGGCTTTATCTTATAGAATTCAATATCCCCGTGCTGGGCAAACAGGTTTTGCAGCTGTTTGAGCTAAGATTTTCAAGTTATTCACAAAATGAAAACTACTTTGTGTCGGGCGAGAACTCCATTCAAATGCATGTAATAGCGAGAACTGCACTAACGTGGTGAAATAAAGCGTTTTTCATGGTCTTCATAAAGACAGCTGTAACTTTTGATAGAAGACTCAGAAATACATATTTATGGCTTTATCTTATAGAATTCAAGATCCCCGTGTTGAGCAAACAGGTTTTGCAGCTGTTTGAGCTAAGATTTCCAAGTTATTCACATAATGAAAACCTATACTTTGTTTCGTTCGAGAACTCCATTCAAATGCATGTAATAGCGAGAAACGCACTAACGTGGTAAAATAAAGCGTTTTTCATGGTCTTCATGAAGACAGCTGTAACTTTCGATAGAAGACTCAGAAATACATATTTATGGCTTTATTTTATAGAATTCAATATCCCCGTGCTGGGCAAAAAGGTTTTGCAGCTTTTTGAGCTAAGAGTTTCAAGTTATTCACATAATGAAAACCTATACATTTTGTTTCGTGCAAGTTCCACATTCAAATGCATGTAATCGTCAGAAACGAACTGTCTTGGCGAAATAAAGCGATTTTGCACAACTTCATATAAATCGGTGTAACTTTTGATAGAAGATTCAGATATACGTATTCATGGCTTTATCTTATAGAATTCAATATCCCCGTGCTGGGCAAAAAGGTTTTGCAGCTGTGTGAGCTAAGATTTTCAAGTTATTCACATAATGAAAACCTATCCTTTGTTTCGGGCGAGTTCCCCATTCAAATGCATGTAATCGTCAGAAACGCACTGTCTTGGCGAAATAAAGCGTTTTTGCACAACTTCATATAAATCGGTGTAACTTTTGATAGAAGATTCAGATATACGTATTCATGGCTTTGTCTTATAGAATTCAATATCCCCGTGCTATGCAAACAGGTTTTGCAGCTGTTTGAGCTAAGATTTTCAAGTTATTCACATAATGAAAACCTATACTTTGTGTCGGTCGAGAACTCCATTCAAATGCATGTAATAGCGAGAAACGCACTAACGTGGTGAAATAAAGCATTTTTCATGGTCTTCATTAAAATCGGTTTAACTTTTGATAGAAGACTCAAAAATACATGTTTATGGCTTTATCTTATAGAATTCAATATCCCCGTGCTGGGCAAAAAGGTTTTGCAGCTGTTTGAGCTAAGATTTTCAAGTTATTCACATAATGAAAACCTATACTTTGTTTCAGGCGAGTTCCCCATTCAAATGCATGTAATCGTCAGAAACGCACTGTCTTGGCGAAATAAAGCGTTTTTGCACAACTTCATATAAATCGGCGTAACTTTTGATAGAAGATTCAGATATATGTATTCATGGCTTTATCTTATAGAATTCAATATCCCCGTGCTGGGCAAAAAGGTTTTGCAGCTGTTTGAGCTAAGATTTTCAAGTTATTCACATAATGAAAACCTATACTTTGTTTCGTGCGAGTTTCCCATTCAAATGCATGTAATCGTCAGAAACGCACTGTCTTGGCGAAATAAAGCGTTTTTGCACAACTTCATATAAATCGCTGTAACTTTTGATAGATGACTCAGACACACATATTTATGGCTTTATCTTATAGAATTCGATATCCCCGTGCTGGGCAAAAAGGTTTCGCAGCTGTTTGAGCTAAGATTTTCAAGTTATTCACATAATGAAAACCTATACTTTGTGTCGTTCGAGAACGCCATTCAAATGCATGTAATAATCAGAACGGTTCGCAGCCGAGTGTGAAGCAGCGGGAATGAGGATCAGCACCTCCAAATCTGAGGCCATGGTTCTCAGCCGGAAAAGGGTGGAGTGCCCACTCCGGGTCGGGGATGAGTTCCTGCCCCAAGTGGAGGAGTTCAAGTATCTCGGGGTGTTGTTCGCGAGTGATGGGAGAAGGGAGCCGGAGTTCGACAGACGGGTTGGGGCTGCAGCTGCAGTAATGCTGACGCTGCACCGGTCCGTCGTGGTGAAGAGGGAGCTGAGTGTAAAAGCGAAGCTCTCAATTTACCGGTCGATCTGTGTCCCTACCCTCACCTATGGCCACGAGCTGTGAGTAGTGACCAAAAGAACGAGATCGCGGATACAAGCGGCAGAAATGAGCTTCCTCCGAAGGGTGGCTGGCCTCTCCCTTAGAGATAGGGTGAGAAGTTCGGCCATCCGGGAGGGGCTCAGAGTAGAGCAGCTGCTGCTCCACATCGAAAGGAGCCAGCTGAGGTGGTTCGGGCATCTGACAAGGATGTCCCCTGGGCGCCTCCTGGGTGAGGTGTTCCAGGCATGTCCCACTGGGAGGAGGCCCCGGGGCAGACCCAGGACACGCTGGAGAGATTATATCTCTCGGCTGGCCTGGGAACGCCTTGGTATTCCCCCGGATAAGCTGGAGGAGGTGGTTGGGGAGAGGGAGGTCTGGGCCTCTTTGCTTAGGCTGCTGCCCCCGCGACCCGGCCCCGGATAAAGCGGATGAAGATGGATGGATGGATGGATGGATACAAAGCCAGTGACTAGAAAGGCTACAACTGGTACCTATCCAGTTCGGACGGCAATAACCCAGGCTGGGACACCGTTTTCACTTATACTGGAAACGATTGGACACCATACAAAGACGATAAACTACAAGGGTCTGCAAAAAATCTTTCAAAACAACTGGCCTTGACGCAAGCAAATGATCATTTGATCCTGAACTTCAACACAGAAAGCAACCCACTGCTGGAGAAACCACCAAGTTCACAGAAAAGAACCCACCTGGTTCCAACAACTAAAACATCCAGTGGAACGCTGGCAGGAGACTCAAGTTGCTATCATCTAACCCTGTTCATATACAAGAGTGGAAAAGACCCACATCATTTCTTGTCAATATGTAACAACATAACGAAGGAAGTAAACACCGCAACGAGCCCCTCCTCTACAGACACAACTCCTGCTTTGACCAAAGGCCCACTATCAACAACCATGACAGCAGTGATGATAGTAGGACCAAAACTGAAATCAGACGACTGGTTCCGAATAACCACAGGTATCACAGGACACACAAACAACTGGCTGTTGCTGGCAGAACAAGCAGCTCAAGATGCTAGTGATGACTGCATGGTCTGCCTAGGACCAAGACCAATACTGAGAGTGGTACCTGCACCTATAGGAAAAGATTGCCTGACAGCTGTCATGAACTATACCAACATTGGAAACTCAAACTGCACAAAATGAGACAGAATTTTCCCCATCACCAAACAAGAAAAGAGAAAACCCATCTTCTCACGAGACGTGACAGCAACAAATCAGAATCAGAATCAGAATCAGAATACTTTATTGATCCCTGGGGGAAATTATTTTTTGTTACAGTGCTCCATTTTAAACCAACATTAAGACAAGACAGACAATACACTAACTAAGAATAGTATAATATATACATATATATACATAAGTCACTCATAAATAAATAGTTGGAAAAGAAACATGTGTAGCTGTAGCAGCAAACAGTGTGTTAAGTGGATGCGTTGTACAGGGAGATGGCCACAGGCAGGAATGATTTCCTGTGTCGTTCAGTGGTGCTTTTCGGTAATCTCAGTCTCTCACTGAACGAGCTCCTGTGACTGACCAACATGTCATGGAGTGGGTGGGAGGTGTTATCCAACATTGTCTTTATCTTGGACAGCATCCGCCTCTCCGACACCACCTTGAGGGAGTCCAGCTCCATCCCCACAACATTGCTGGCCTTACGGATTAGTTTATTAAGTCTGTTGGCATCTGCGACCCTCAGCCTGCTCCCCCAGCATGCAACAGCATAGAGGATCGCACTGGCCACAACAGACTCATAGAAAATCCTCAGCATTTTCTGGCAGATGTTGAAGGACCTCAGTCGCCTCAAAAAATAGAGACGACTCTGGCCCTTCCTGTAAAGTGCTGTGGTGTTTTTAGCCCAGTCCAGTTTATTGTCAATGTGTACTCCAAGGTATTTATAGTCCTCCACAATGTCAACACTGACCCCCTGGGTTGAAACAGGGGTCAAGTGTTTCCTGGTCTTCCTGAAGTCCACGATCAGTTCCTTGGTCTTTGCCACGTTGAGCTGCAGATGATTCTGCTCACACCACGTGACAAAGGAGTCGACCACAGCCCGGTACTCTGTCTCATCATCCCTGCTGATGCATCCAACCACCGCAGAGTCATCAGAAAACTTCTGAAGATGGCAGGTCTCTGTGCAGTGGCTGAAGTCTGTGGTGTAGAGGGTGAAGAGGAAGGGGGAGAGGACAGTCCCCTGTGGTGCCCCTGTGTTGCTAATCACCTTGTCAGACACACACTGTGGGAGACGTACATATTGTGGTCTTCCTGTCAGGTAATCAACAATCCAGGACACCAGAGAAGCATCCACCTGCATCGCTGCTAACTTATCACCCAGGAGGGTCGGCCTGATGGTGTTGAAAGCACTGGAAAAGTCAAAAAACATGACCCTCACAGTGCTCGCCGGCTGGTCCAGATGGGTGTAGACACGATTGAGCAGGTAGATGATGGCGTCCTCTGTTCCGAGACGAGGCTGATAAGCGAACTGAAGGGGATCCAGATGTGGTCTTACTATGGGTCGCAGCTGGTCCAGGATGAGCCTTTCCAGGGTCTTCATGATGTGGGAGGTCAGTGCCACGGGCCTGTAATCCTGGGGGCCACTGGGACGAGGCGTCTTTGGTACAGGGACGAGGCATGATGTCTTCCACATCACCGGGACCCTCTGCAGACTCAGACTCAGCATAAACAGTTTATGAAAGACTCCACACAGCTGGGGGGCACAGGCCTTGAGGACAAGGGGACTCACTCCGTCTGGTCCAGCAGACTTGCCTGAGTGAAGTCTCCTCATTTGCATCTCAACCTGGTATTGAGTGAAGGTGATGGGTGGGGGAGGGGTGTCAGGAATCTCACAGGAGGCAACATGTGAAGAGAGAGGCTGGCACAGTGGTGTGGCTCTGGATTCCAGGCTGACTGCAGGTGAGGTTGTGGGGGTGGGAGCAGACACTGTGGTGTCGAATCTATTGAAAAACAGATTCAACTCGTCGGCTCTATTCTCACCTCCCTCAGCTCCCCTGCTGTTGGTTGGCCTGAATCCAGTGATGGTCTTCATGCCCCTCCACACCTCTCTCATGCTGTTCTGCTGGAGTTTCCACTCCAGCTTCCTCCTGTAATTGTCCTTAGCCTCTCTGATCTTGTCCTTTAGTAACACCTGGACCTTCCTCACCTCCTCTTTGTTGCCCCCTCTGAAAGCCCTCTTCTTGTTGTTGAGGAGGGCTTTGATGTCCTTAGTCACCCACGGCTTGTTATTTGGGTAACAATGAACAGTCTGAGCTGGAACAATGGAGTCGGTGCAGAAAGTTATGTAGCCTGTGATACACTCAGTAAGCCCATTGATGTCCTCGGCGTGAGGCTCACAGAGTGTTTCCCAGTCGGTCACCTCGAAACAGCCCTGTAGTTCCGCTATTGCCTCCTCTGACCACCTCCTAACAGTCCTGGTGGTCACAGGTTCCCTCCTCACAATTGGCACATAGCGGGGGGTGAGGTGAATCAGGTTATGATCTGACCTACCAAGTGGGGGGAGGGAGGAGGAGCTGTATGCATCCTTGACGTTAGCATACAGTAAGTCTAAAGTTTTCTCTCCCCTGGTGGGACAGTCCACATATTGTTTGAATGTTGGTAGTGTATTGTCCAGTGATACATGGTTGAAGTCACCCGAGATCACAATAAAGGCACTCGGGTGCTGAGTCTGTAGCCGAGCTATGGCAGAGTGGATAGTGTCACATGCAGCTGTGGGGTTAGCAGAGGGGGGAACATAAACAGCCACCAAGATGACGTGAGAGAATTCCCTGGGTAAATAATACGGCCTGAGTCCAACAGCACACAGTTCAGTGTCCGGGCAACAAGTCCTTTCTTTGATTGTTATGTTGGCAGGGTTACACCACCGGTTGTTAACTAAAACAGCAAGCCCACCTCCTTTACGCTTACCGCTAGCGATGCTGTCCCTGTCCGCCCGAACAGTGTGGAAGCCTTCCACGGAAGCATTCTCATCGGGAATGACCTGGTGCAGCCATGATTCGGTGAAACACATCAGGCTACACTCTCGGTATTCCCTCTGACTCCGTACCAGTGCTGAGAGCTCGTCGATTTTACTTGCCAACGATCGCACATTTCCCATCACGATAGACGGCAGACACGGTTTAAACCTCCTCCTCGCTTCGAGCCTCCGCTGTCTCACCGTCACCTTTTTTCTTCTCTTCTGTCCTTGACCTCTGCATCCCCGATGTGTTTTCCTCCAAATTTCAGCTGGTACTTCTGCGGGCACTTCTGCGGGCCTGGCCAGCGAGCCGGCCGGCATCAGGGCGATCAGCTGATCTCTGGAGTAAACAGTCCGTGCGTGTAGGAGATGTGCCGCGGTCCCGTTCCATGATAAAAGTAACAGTTCCACGGCCACCAGAAGAACAAAAACTCTCTCAATCCACATGATTGAGTAAGAGATAGACAACGGAGGAAAATACAAGTCAGAAAAAAAAAGAATACGTAAGAAAAAAGAGCTAAACTAAGAGAAAAGCAGGAGCGACTGTAACAGGCTGCACGCTGGTTGGCGCATGCGCACTCGAAAACCACACCTGCATAAATATGACAGGTCCAGGAGAGAGGCTGGGAAGCCTTAATGCATCAAGCTGTCTAACCATTACAGAAGTGGACCCCTCATTCAAACCAGAGAGCAGAGCCGATGTCTGGTGGTGGTGCGGGGACCCACAACTGTACGACCGCCTGCCCGGAAACTGGACTGGTATGTGTGGACTGGTGTCACTGTTGCTGCCCGTCCAAGTCATCAAACTCTCAGCCACTGACATCACCATAACAGCAGGACAACTGAAACTGGAGGGCCGAAAGAAGAGATCGGCACCAGTACAACCTGGACCAGATCCAACTTATGTCGACGCCATAGGAATTCCCCGAGGAGTACCAGATGAATACAAACTGGTGGACCAAGTGGCTGCCGGTTTTGAATCTTCAATTCAATATGTTGGTGGTGCACAATCAACAAGAACGTGGACCGCATAAACTACGTCCATTACAATGTGCAATGCCTAGGAAACCTGACACAATCGGGCCTCCATGCAGTAGCTGAGCAACTGAGAGCTACATCACTGATGTCTTTCCAGAACAGAATTGCGCTGGACATGCTACTGAGCGAGAAGAATGGAGTTTGCTCGATGTTTGGAGAGCGATGCTGCACCTTCATCCCAAAAAACACAGCAGCTGATGGAAGTTTAACCAGAGCCCTAGAGGGCCTGAAGACCCTGAATAAAAAGATGAAGGAGCATTCTGGAGTTGACACTTCCACGTGGGACAACTGGATGGACATGTTTGGGAAATATTGGAGTTTGGTGTCATCAATCCTGGTATCCGTAGCAGTATTCGCAGCCATACTCACCTTGTGCGGATGCTGTTGCATACCTTGTATCAGAGCACTGATAAACAGACTTATCGCAACAGCCATAACTCCCCAAGTCACATCCCCACCAGAGACTATGATGCTCCTTGAAAACAATGAAAGTGACACAGACTCTGAGGAAGAAGAGGACGACATATAAATAAGGAAAAATAATTTATAATGTTGAACATTTAACTATGCTAAATGAAAATGTACCCGCAAGTGACTAGAAGTTGATAAGATGCAAAATATTTGAACAACAGCAGGGAATGATAGGAGTAACTTTTAAGTTTAAACTGCAGATGTGTATTATTAAAACATACCTCCGTTATAAAGCTTTCAAATGTATTAAAATGTTCATATATTTTTGTATCACATGCCATTACATCCTGTCACGTACACACACACACACACAGAACACACACACATGCTGATAAGTAAGCTTGAAAAACAGGAAATGCTATGCAACTGTCTCTTGGTATAAATAAATCTGACTGCAATGCCTCGGTTATGAGTATCACCCGATCACTCACCCGTGCACGTAGCTCTATGAAACTCCTTTTGACTGTCTTGTATTCCTTCATCGTATTTAAAAATGTCACACACCACTGACATCACATAATGAAAACCTATACTTTGTTTCGTGCGAGTTCCCCATTCAAATGCATGTAATCGTCAGAAACGCACTGTCTTGGCGAAATAAAGCGTTTTTGCACAACTTCATATAAATCGCTGTAACTTTTGATAGACGACTCAGACACACATATTCATGGATTTATCTTATAGAATTCGATATCCCCATGCAGGGCAAAAAGGTTTTGCAGCTGTTTGAGCTAAGATTTTCAAGTTATTCACATAATGAAAACCTATACTTTGTTTCGTGCGAGTTCCCAATTCAAATGCATAATGTGGATGGCCTCAGCATGTAGCACAGGCCCTGTTGTAATGTGGATGGACTCATCTACCAACACTGGCCCAGGTGCAATGTGGATGGTAATGGCCAGCACCACAGACCTTGGTGTAATGTGGATGGCCTTAGCCAACACCACTGGCCCTGGTGAAATGTGGATTACATCGGCAAGGACCAATGGCCCTGATGTAATGTGGATGGTTTCAGTCAACAGCACAGTCCCTGGTGTTGTGAAGATGGCCTCACGGGAAGCACTGTCCCTGGTGTAATGTGGATGGTATTGGCCACCACCACAGACCTTGGTGTAATGTGGATGGCCTTAGCCAACACCACTGGCCCTGGTGAAATGTGGACGACATCGGCAAGGACCAATGGCCCTGATGTAATGTGGATGGTTTCAGTCAACAGCACAGTCCCTGGTGTTGTGAAGATGGCCTCACGGGAAGCACTGTCCCTGGTGTAATGTGGATGGTATTGGCCACCACCACAGGGCCTGGTGTAATGTGAATGGCCTCATCCAACAACACTGGCCCTGGTGAAATGTGGATGGTATTGGCCAACACAACAGGCCCTGGCGTAATGTGAATGTCGTCAGCCAACACCACTGGCCCTGGTTTAATGTGGATGGCATCAACGAGTAGCACAGGCCCTTGTGTAATGTAGATCACATCAACCAGCAACACAGGCTCTGGTGAAATGTAGATGACCTCAGACAGCAGAACAGGCCTTGCTGTCGTGAAGTTGGCCTCAGAGGGAGCACTAGCCCTGGTGCAATGTGGATAGCCTAAGCCAGCAATACAGGCCCTGGTGTGGTGACGATAGCCGCACAGGGAGCACATGCTCCCTGTATAATGTGGATGGCCTCAGCCAGTAGCACAGGCCGTGTTGCAATGTGGATGGCTTCATCTAACAACACTGGCCCTTGTGAAATATGGATGGTATTGGTAAAGCACCACACACCCTGGTGTAATGTGGATGGTCTTAGCTTACACCACTGGCCCTGGTGTAATGTGCATGATATCGGCCAGCATCACAGGCCCTAATGTGGATGGCATCAACGAGTATCAAAGGCCCTGGTGGGATAAAGATGGCCTCACAGGAAGCACAGGCCCTGGTGTAATGTGGATGGTAGAAGCCGGAATCACAGTCTCTGGTAGGGCTGCTCGATTATGGCAAAAATGATAATCACGATTATTTTCACTGAAATTGAGATCACGATTATTTGACGATATTTATTTAACCCTTTAAGACCTACTATAGAACCAAGTCCACCAGAGCTTATATTATTTTTTTTACATGCTGTAGTGCCATTTGTGGGAGCATTTCAAGTTGCTATACATCAATACAACTGTTATAGCCCATATTTTAATAATATGTATGCATTAAGTCCATAGTAACTACATAAATTGCAAAAAAGTGCAATAAACGACAAAAAAATTGAAAATCGCTTTTGTTTTGTTTACATATATTTCTACTTGGAGAAATTTAAGAGGCTTATCCCTCAAAACTTTAAATACAATAAAGTTGCAAAAAATAGTTTCCCACCACAGGAAATTTATTTTGAGTGTCTTCATAGTTTTATTTTGGAGATACAGCAATTTTTATATACTGCAGGAAAAACAAAAAACAATCCTATGATGCAAATTTGCAAAGAAAACAGCAGGTGCATCATTTCACTGTGGGAAGTGTTACGAACAGCTGATAGGAACGGCAAAGCGTGTTTCTGGAATATTATGTTTTTGTTCCTGCAAGCGCTTTTTATGCAATTTTTGCAAAGCTATATGTGGAACGAAACCGTGACCGAGGACAAGCTGATGGCATCAGATGTAAGTACAACTCCTCCGGTTTCATATGCAAAACAAATTATTGCGCTAGCTTACACGGTTCAGGTTCTACAGGGATTTAAAAATAGTTACGCAAAACGGAGCGTGCTGCTCTGACCGGCTTTAAAGGGTTAACAATGACTTTAAAAAAATAATATAAAATAGTGTGCAACACCTATGGAAGCCCGTTTCCGCCACTAAAAAAAAAAAGAAGCTAGTATCCATAACTCGAAATTTCGAGTTATTATCTTGAAATTTCGAGAAATATAACTCGAAATTTCGAGTTACTTTTCTCAAAATTTCGAGTTAGCTCTGCCAATCAAAAATATACGTGAATGAGGTCGCTTTCTTGTTACCCGGAAGCATATGGCGCAGGACCGCGCACTCAAAAACGGATCCCAACAAATTAAAGTATGTTTGCTGATAGTAACACCATGTGATTCAGCTAATAACACAGGGATTTCATCATTTGTGAAGCCAGGCTGAAAACACTCAGCAATCTGTGCATTCACGACTGGATGTAATACCGGTAGCTTAGCTGTAGCATTTGTAGCTGAGGGCTTCAGCTTCCGGGTAACATGGAAATGACGTCATTCGCGTAGATTACTGATTGGCAGCGCTAACTCGAAATTTCGAGTTGCTTTTCTCAAAATTTTGAGTTAATATGTCGAAATTTCGAGAAAATAACTCGAAATTTCGAGAAAATAACTTGAAATTTTGAGTTATGGATCCTTTTTTTTTTTTTTTAGTGGCGGAAACGGGCTTCCATAGTAACACCACTGAAGTTTTTTTTTTTAAACTCTTTTCAACCAACGGCAGTCACTCTCCAAATAACTTCTGCTTAGCTTTCCGTGCTTCCCTCGGGTCCTCTTAATCAGCGGTCTCCAACCTTTTTTGCGCCACCGGTTTATGCCCGACAATATTTTCACGGACCGGCCTTTAAGGTGTCGCGGATAAATTAGGGAGGGGCTAATAATCGGCTCAGTCATTTTTAATGATCGTTGAAAGCCCAGATCGTAATCGGGATTAAAGTTCGATTAATTGAGCAGCCCTAGTCTCTGGTGTAATGTTGATGGCCTAAGCCAACAACAGTGGCCCTGGTGAAATGTGGATGGTGTTGGCAAGCACCAGAAGCCCTGGTGTAATTTGAATGGCTTAGGCCACCAGCACAGGCCCTTGTGTGGTGAAGATGG
Organism: Astatotilapia calliptera; assembly: GCF_964374335.1. Lineage (NCBI taxonomy): Eukaryota > Metazoa > Chordata > Actinopteri > Cichliformes > Cichlidae > Astatotilapia > Astatotilapia calliptera. The sequence goes on along the minus strand of NC_137427.1, from coordinate 37,664,521 downwards.
CCTCACAGGAAGCACTGTCCCTGGTGTAATGTGGATGGCCTCAGCAAACAACACTGGCCTTGGTAAAATGTTGATGGTATTGGCCAGCACCACAGGCCCTGCTGTAATGTAGATGGCATCAGCCAGTAGAACAGGCCCTTGAGTATTGTGAATGGCATCAGCCAGCAACACAGGTCCTTGGGTAATATGGAAGGCCAGCAGCACAGGCCCTTGTGTAATGTGGATGGTATTGGCTAGCACCACAGGCCCTGGTGTGGTAATGTGAATGTCCTCAGCCATGACCACAGGCCCTGATGAAATGTAGTTGGCCTCAGCCATGACCACAGGCCCTGGTGAAATGTGAATGTCCTCAGCCAGTAGCACAGGCCCTGTTGTAATGTGGATGGCCTCATCTAACAACTCTGTCGCTGGTGAAATATGGATGGGATTGGTCAGCACCACACACCCTGGTGAAATGTGCATGATATCGGTCAGCAGCACAGGCCCTGGTGTAATCTGGATGGCATCAACGAGCAGCAGAGACCCTGGTGTGGTGAATATGGCCTCACAGGAAGCACTGTCCCTTGTGTAATGTGTATGGCCTTTGCCAAAAACAGTGGCCCTGGTGAAATGTGGATTATATTGGCCAGCACCACAGGCCCTGGTGTAATGTGAATATCCTCAGCCAGTAGTAAAGGCCCTTGTGTTTTGTGGAACGCATCAGCCAGCAACACAATCCCTGGTGAAATGTGGATGGCCTCATCCAGCACCACAGGCCCTGGTTTGGTGATGATTGCCACACAGGAAGAACTGTACCTGGTGTAATGTGGATTGCCTCATCCAACAGTACAGGCCCTGGTGTGGTGAAGATGGCCTCACAGGAAGCACAGGCCTTGGTGTAATGTGAATGGCCTCAGACGGATGCCAGGCCCTGGTTAAATGTAGATGGCCTCAGCCGGCAACATGCGCTCTGGTGAAAGGTAGTCTGCCTCAGCCAGTAGCACAGGCCCTGTTGTGGTGAAGATGGCCTCACAGGAAGCACTGTCCCTGGTGTAATGTGTATTTCCTCAGCCAACAACACTGGCCCTGGTGAAATGTGGATGGTATTGGCCAACACCACAGGCCCTGGCGTAATGTGAATGTCCTCAGCCAACACCACTGGCCCTGGTGTAATGGGGATGGCATCAGCCAGTAGCACAGGCCCTTGTGTATTGTGGATCGCATCAGCCAGCAACACAAGCCTTGGTGAAATGTGGATGGTTTGGGCCTGCACCACAGGCCCTGGTTTAATGTGGATGGCATCAACGAGTTGCACAGGCCCTTGTGTAATGTGGATCACATCAGCCAGCAACACAGGCTCTGGTGAAATGTAGATGACCTCAGACAGCTGTCGTGAAGTTGGCCTCAGAGGGAGCACTAGCCCTGGTGCAATGTGGATGGTCTAAGCCAGCAATACAGGCCCTGGTGTGGTGACGATGGCCTCACAGGGAGCACATGCCATGGTATAATGTGGATGGCCTCAGCCAGTAGCACAGGCCCTGTTGTAATGTGGATGGCCACATCTACCAACATTGGCCCAGGTGAAATGTGGACGGTAATGGCCAGCACCACAGACCTTGGTGTAATGTGGATGGCCTTAGCCAACACCACTGACCCTGGTGAAATGTGGATCGCATCAGCCAGCAACACAAGCCCTGGTGAAATGTGGATGGTTTGGGCCTGCACCACAGGCCTTGGTTTAATGTGGATGGCATCAACGAGTAGCACAGGCCCTTGTGTAATGTGGATCACATCAGCCAGCAACACAGGCCCTGGTTTAATGTAGATGGCATCAGCCAGTAGCACAGGCCCTTGAGTATTGTGAATGTTATCAGCGAGCAACACCACTGACACTTGTGAAATGTGGATGGTTTCGTGCAGCAATACAGGCCCTTGGGTAATGTGGAAGGCTAGCAGCACAGGCCCCTGTGTAATGTGGATGGTATCAGCCAGCAGCACAGGCCCTGGTGTGGTGATGATGGCCTCACAGGAAGCACTGCCCCTGGTGTAATTTGGATGGCCTCATCCAACAACACTGGCCCTGGTGAAATGTGGATGGTATTAGCCAGCACCACAGGCCCTGGTGTAATTTGAATGTCCTCAGCCAACACCACTGGCCCTGGTGTAATGCGGATGGTATTGGCCAGCACCACAGGCCCTGGTGTAATGTGAATGGCCTCATCCAACAACACTGGTCCTGGTGAAATGTGGATTGTATTGGCCAACACCACAGGCCCTGGCGTATTGTGAATGTCCTCAGCCAACACCACTGGCCCTGGTGTAATGGGGATGGCATCAGCCAGTAGCACAGGCCCTTGTGTATTGTGGATCGCATCAGCCAGCAACACAAGCCCTGGTGAAATGTGGATGGTTTGGGCCTGCACCACAGGCCTTGGTTTAATGTGGATGGCATCAACGAGTAGCACAGGCCCTTGTGTAATGTGGATCACATCAGCCAGCAACACAGGCTATGGTGAAATGTAGATGACCTCAGAAAGCAGCGCAGGCCCTGCTGTCGTGAAGTTGGCCTCAGAGGGAGCACTAGCCCTGGTGCAATGTGGATGGCCTAAGCCAGCAATACAGGCCCTGGTGTGGTGATGATGGCCTCACAGGAACCACTGTCCCTGTTGTAATTTGGATGGCCTCATCCAACAACACTGGCCCTGGTGAAATGTGGATGGTATTGACCAGCACCACAGGCCCTGGTGTAATGTGAATGTCCTCAGCTAAAATCATTGGCCTTGGTGTAATGTGGATGGTATTGGCCAGCACCACAGGCCCTGGTGTAATGTGAATGTCCTCAGCCAGTAACACAGGCCCTTGTGTAATGTGGATGGCCTCATACAGCAACACCACAGGCCCTGGCGAAATGTGGTTGCTTTCGGCCAGCACCACAGGCCTTTCCACATTTCACCAGGGCCAGTGTTGTTGGATGAGGCCATCCAAATTACACCAGGGACAGCGCTTCCTGTGAGGCCATTATCACCACACCAGGGCCTGTGGTGCTGGCTGATACCATCCACATTACACAGGGGCCAGTGCTGATAGCCATCCACATTACCCAAGGGCCTGTATTGCTGCACGAAACCATCCACATTTCACAAGTGCCAGTGGTGTTGCTGGCTGATAACATTCACAATACTCAAGGGCCTGTGCTACTGGCTGATGCCATCTACATTAAACCATGGCCTGTGGTGCTGGCCAATACCACCGACATTTCACCAGGGCCAGTGTTGTTCGCTGAAACCATCCACATTACATCAGGGCCATTGGTTCTTGCCGATGTCATCCACATTTCACCAGTGCCAGTGGTGTTGGCTAAGGTCATCCACATTACACCAAGGTCTGTGGTGCTTGCCATTACCATCCACATTTCACCTTGGCCAGTGTTGGTAGATGAGGCCATCCACATTACAACAGGGCCTGTGCTACTGGCTGAGGCCATCAACATTATACCACGGCATGTGCTCCCTGTGAGGCCAACTTCACGAAAGCATGGCCTGCGCTGCTGTCTGAGGTCATCTACATTTCACCAGAGCCTGTGTTGCTGGCTGATGTGATCCACATTACGCAAGGGCCTGTGCTACTCGTTGATGCCATCCACATTAAACCAGGGCCTGTGGTGCAGGCCGAAACCATCCACATTTAAAGAGGGACAGTGTTGTTGGCTGAGGACCTACACATTACACCAGGGACAGTGCTTCCTGTGAGGCCATCTTCACCACAACAGGGCCTGTGCTACTGGCTGAGGCAGACTACCTTTCACCAGAGCTCATGTTGCCGGCTGAGGCCATCTACATTTCACCAGGGCCTGTGGTGCTGGATGAGGCCATCCACATTTCACCAGGGATTGTTGTGCTGGCTGATGCGTTCCACGAAACACAAGGGCCTTTACTACTGGCTGAGGATATTCACATTACACCAGGGCCTGTGGTGCTGGCCAATATAATCCACATTTCACCAGGGCCACTGTTGTTGGCTGAGGCCATCCACATTTCAGGAAGCACAAGGGACAGTGCTGTGAGGTCATCTTCACCACACCAGGGCCTCTGCTGCTCGTTGATGCCATCCACATTACACCTGGGCCTGTGGTGCTGACCGATATCATGCACATTTCACCAGGGTGTGGTGGTGCTGACCAATACCATCCATATTTCACCAGCGACAGAGTTGTTAGATGAGGCCATCCACATTACACCAGGGCCTGTGCTACTGGCTGAGGACATTCACATTACACCAGGGCCAGTGGTGCTGGCCAATACCATCCACATTACACCAGAGCCAGTGTTGTTGGATGAGGCCATTCACGTCACACAAGGGCCTTTGGTGCTAGCCAATACCATCCACATTACACATTACGCTGCCATACACTTTACATCAGGGACAGTGCTTCCTATAAGGCCATCATCAGCACACCAGGGCCTTTGGTGCTGGCCAATACCATCCACATTTCAACAGGGCAGTGTTGTTGGCTCAGACCATCCACATTACACCACTGCCAGTGCTTCCTGTGATGCAATTGTAGCACTTACGTGGAGTTACATAAAGTACCGATGGATAATTACCAAAGTAATAAGCAACTTGGGCTAGTGTCAGAAGACTGAGAACGACTCTTAGAGCTCTGGTACACGAATGGCAGAGAAACCAGACAAACACAGTTATGTGGCTTTAAAAGTACTTTAGTGATGTTAAGCCTTGTAAAAGAAATTTGTAAACAACACAGTATTACAACAGGTTGTAACAGAATGTCAAGTATAAAAATTTCCCCCAAAGTAGCAAAAAAAATTAGAATTAAATAAAATTGTGCACAAGTAAAAGAATTAGTCTTTTTTAAGTCCAAATGGTACCGGTGGGGCCCATAGAATTCGTCTGACAAGGAGTGTGTGTGTGATTGTCTGTCCTACCGTACTACTTGTACAGTAGAGGATTGTAGTCCATCAATGTGCAAATGAGTGTGCGTGTACATGTATATCGTCTCCTAGGATCTTGGGTTGGCTCGCCATCCAGTGAACACTGGAACACTCTGGGTTCTGGAATCGCTGACCTGGTCTTTGGATTCGTCCCATATAAAAACCTGACCTATAAACAATGGCCAAATATATGTCACGTGCCCTTTAAGGATAACTCTCACAAATTAAACTAAAGTAGTGTCACAGTGCAGTAACTACTATTCAGATCAGCTATCATCAATTCAATCATCATCAGTTCAGTCATGTTGTACAACATTAAAATATCAAGTTTCAAAGGTTAAAGTATCAATATCCAAAATTTCACAGTATCAAGGTTCAATTATTTGTAACCTGCAGTAACATTAAAGATTATCTACAAGGTTGCAAACATGCAGGAATTATAGTCACCATATAATTCACTTTCATTGTAAACATTAATTACATCCATCAAAATAACTCACTGTACATATATATCTAATCACAAATAAATAAGTATATTACCCCTTTTAAGAAATGGAATAATATGCAAATGCTTATCAGAAATTGAACAAAGTGCAAATAATCAATTTCAATAACACGTAAACACAAGGACTCAGTCCACAAATAGGAGTATTAAAATAGACGTGCTTAATCCCGCTTGTACCATAGGCCTACCAGTACAAGTGGAAATACACTAAAAATTACCTCCAAGTGTTCAATACGGAGTATTGTAAAACAACTGATTGACATCAAAATTTAAACAGGAAGCAGGATAAAGTCTGATTACAATTATCTCTCATAAAGTTATTTTTAGCTGCTTTAACCATTTACAGCTTTTCACATGTTAATGACTTAGTTAACGATCTAACTAGCATAACAACAGCGTTTCAGAGACATCGAACAACTGTACCCACACTCCGCACATCACGTGTCTGATTAGCCACATTTAGCTTACCGCCGTCGAGTGGATGCTCAGCATTTACATGGAGCCACAGCTCAGTAAACCCTCCGGTTTCGCTCTGCCCTTGACAACAAAAGTGCAAATACATAATTTGTGAAAAATATCAGTTTAGATGGTATTTCTTTTAACTCGTTAGAGGTTAATTTCTCCAGCTTACCGATAACAAAAGTTTTAGTCCGTCTGCTCTGTTCGGCTGTAGAAGCAAGAGACTGAAAACTTGGGAGCTGGTACTAAGGAGGGACAAGAGCTGCCTAGAGCTTCACCGATTGGCTGACATGTGAGGAGTGGAGTAAAACAATAGGCTCTCATCAGAGCTCATCAACCCTCTGAGAAACTTAACCCTTGTTTGACCAGAGCATATCATATATAATCTGCATCCCTTCTATGTTTAAATAATTATTTTGATCTCATTTCACTTTCATTAACCGGGACAGTAAGAACAGAACAATGAACATTAAATGTTTTAATTTTTCTTCTCTTTCTGTTTGAGATGATTTTAGGAACTGGGTTACACAATCATCACCAAACCAGGGCCTGTGTTGCTTGCTGAGGCCATCGACATTACACCAGGGCCTGTGCTACTCGTTGATACCAACCACATTTCACCAGGGCTTGTTTTGCTGGCTGATGCGATCCACAATACACAAGAGCCTGTGCTTCTGGCTGAGGCCATCCACATTACACCAGGGCCTGTGCTACTCGATGATACCATCCACATTTCACCAGGGATTGTGTTGCCGGCTGATGCGTTCCAGAAAACACAAGGGCCTTTACTACTGGCTTCACCACAACAGGCCCTGTGCCACTGGCTGAGGCAGACTACCTTTCACCAGAGCGCATGTTGCCGGCTGAGGCCATCTACATTTCACCAGGGCCTGTGCTTCCTGTGAGGCCATCTTCACCACACCAGGGCCTGTACTGTTGGATGAGGCCATCCACATTACACCAGGCACAGTTCTTCCTGTGTGGCAATCATCACCAAACCAGGGCCTGTGGTGCTGGATGAGGCCATCCACATTTCACCAGGGATTGTGTTGCTGGCTGATGCGTTCCACAAAACAGAAGGGTCTTTACTACTGGCTGAGGATATTCACATTACACCAGGGGCTATTGGCCTGTGGTGCTGGACAATATAATCCACATTTCACCAGGGCCACTGTTTTTGGCAAAGGCCATACACATTACACAAGGGACAGTGCTTCCTGTGATGCCATCTTCACCACACCAGGGCCTCTGCTGCTGACCGATATCATGCACATTTCACCAGGGTGTGTGGTGCTGACCAATCCCATCCATATTTCACCAGCGACAGAGTTGTTAGATGAGGCCATCCACATTACAACAGGGCCTGTGCTACTGGCTGAGGACATTTACATTTCACCAGGGCCTGTGGTCATGGCTGAGGCAAACTACATTTCATCAGGGCCTGTGGTCATGGCTGAGGACATTCACATTACACCAGGGCCTGTGGTGCTAGCCAATACCATCCACATTACACTAGGGCCAATGTTGTTGGCTGAGGCCATCCAAATTACACCAGGGACAGTGCTTCCTGTGAGGCCATCATCACCACACCAGGGCCTTTGGTGCTGGCTGATACCATCCACATTACACAAGGGCCTGTGCTGCTAGCCCTCCATATTACCCAAGGGCCTGTGTTGCTGGCTGATGCCATTCACAATACTCAAGGGCCTGTGGTGCTGGCTGAGGCCATCTACATTACAGCAGGGCCTGTGGTGCTGGCCAATACCATCGACATTTTACCAAGGCCAGTGTTGTTTGCTGAGGCCATCAACATTACACCAGGGACAGTGCTTCCTGCGAGGCCATCTTCACCACACGAGGGCCTGTGCTGGTGGCCTAAGCCATTCAAATTACACCAGGGCCTCTGGTGCTGGCCAACACCATCCACATTTCACCAGGGCCACTGTTGTTGGCTTAGGCCATCAACATTACACCAGAGACTGTGATGCCGGCTTCTACCATCCACATTACACCAGGGCCTGTGCTTCATGTGAGGCCATCTTTACCGCACCAGGGCCTTTGATGCTCGTTGATGCCATCCACATTAGGGCCTGTGATACTGGCCGATATCATGCACATTACACCAGGGCCAGTGGTGTAAGCTAAGGCCATCCACATTACACCAGGGTGTGTGTTGCTTACCATACCATCCACATTACACCAGGTCCTGTGCTGCTGGCTGAGGTCATCCACATTGCACCGGGGCCATTGGGTTGGATGAGGACATTAACATTACACCAGGGACTGTCTTGCTGGCTGAGGCCATTCACACTGCAGTAGAGCCTGTGCTGCTGGCTGAGGCCACCTATATTTCACGAGGGCCTGTGTTGACGACTGATACCATCCACAATACACCAGGGCCAGTAATTTCTGTGAGGCCATCTTCACCAGACCACGGCATGTGCTGCTAGCCATCCAAATTACCCAAGGGCCTGTGTTGCTGGCCGAAAACAACCACATTTCACCAGGGCCTGTGGTGTTGCTGGATGAGGCCATCCACAGTGCACAAGGGCCTGTGCTACTGGCTGAGGACATTCACATTACAACATGGCCTGTTGTGCTGGCCAATACCATCCACATTTCACTAGGGCCAATGTTGTTGGCTGAGACCATCCAAATTACACCAGGGACAGTGCTTCCTGTGAGGCCATCATCACCACACCAGGGCCTTTGGTGCTGGCTGATACCATCCACATTACACAAGGGCCTGTGCTGCTAGCCTTCCATATTACCCAAGGGCCTGTGTTGCTGGCTGATGGCATTCACAACACAGAAGGGCCTGTGGTGCTGGCTGATGCCATCTACATTACAGCAGGGCCTGTGGTGCTGGCCAATACCATCGACATTTTACCAAGGCCAGTGTTGTTTGCTGAGGCCATCCACATTACACTAGGGACATTGCTTCCTGCGAGGCCATCTTCACCACACGAGGGCCTGTGCTGGTGGCCTAAGCCATTCAAATTACACCAGGGCCTCTGGTGCTGGCCAACACCATCCACATTTCACCAGGGCCACTGTTGTTGGCTTAGACCATCGACATTACACCAGAGACTGTGATGCCGGCTTCTACCATCCACATTACACCAGGGCCTGTGCTTCATGTGAGGCCATCTTTACCCCACCAGGGGCTTTGATGCTCGTTGATGCCATCTGCATTAGGGCCTGTGATACTGGCCGATATCATGCACATTACACCAGGGCCAGTGGTGTAAGCTAAGGCCATCCACATTACACCAGGGTGTGTGTTGCTTACCATACCATCCACATTACACCAGGTCCTGTGCTGCTGGCTGAGGTCATCCACATTGCACCGGGGCCATTGGGTTGGATGAGGACATTAACATTAAACCAGGGACTGTCTTGCTGGCTGAGGCCATTCACATTGCAGTAGGGCCTGTGCTGCTGGCTGAGGCCACCTATATTTCACGAGGGCCTGTGTTGACGACTGATGCCATCCACAATACACCAGGGCCAGTAATTTCTGTGAGGCCATCTTCACCAGACTGTGCTGCTAGCCATCCAAATTACTCAAGGGCCTGTGTTGCTGGCCGAAAACAACCACATTTCACCAGGGCCTGTGGTGTTGCTGGATGAGGCCATCCACAGTACACAAGGGCCTGTGCTACTGGCTGAGGACATTCACATTACAACATGGCCTGTTGTGCTGGCCAATACCATCCACATTTCACCAGGGCCACTGTTGTTGGCTGAGGCCATACACTTTACATCAGGGACAGTGCTTCCTGTGAGGCCATCTTCACCACACCAGGGCCTGTACTTTTGGCTGAGGCCATCCACATTACACCAGGGCCTTTGGTGCTGGCCAATACCATCCATATTTCACCAGGCCCTTTGGTGCTGTCCTAAACCATCCACATTTCACCAGGGCTTGTGTTGCTGGCTGATGACATCCACAACACAGAAGGGCCTGTGATACTGGCTGATGCCATCCACATTACACCAGGGCCAGTGGTGTTGGCTGAGGCCATCCACATTACACAACGTCCTTTGGTGCTGGCCAATACCATCCACATTTCACCAGGGCCAGTTTTGTTGGCTCAGGCCATCCACATTACACCAATGCCAGTGCTTCCTGTGATGCCATCATCACCAAACCAGGGCCTGTGTTGCTTGCTGAGGCCATCCACTTTACACCAGGGCCTGTGCTACTCGTTGATACCAACCACATTTCACCAGGGCCACTGTTGTTGGCTTAGGCCATACACTTTACACCAGGGACACTGCTTCCTGTGAGGCGATCTTCACCACACCAGGGACTGTACTGTTGGATGAGGCCATCCACATTACACCAGGGCCTGTGCTACTCCATGATACCATCCACATTTCACCAGGGATTGTGTTGTCGGCTGATGCGTTCCAGAAAACACAAGGGCCTTTACTACTGGCTTCACCACAACAGGGCCTGTGCCACTGGCTGAGGCAGACTACCTTTCACCAGAGCGCATGTTGCTGGCTGAGGCCATCTACATTTCACCAGGGCCTGTCTGCTGTCTGAGGCCATTCACATTACACCAAGGCCTGTGCTTCCTGTGAGGCCATCTTCACCACACCAGGGCCTGTACTGTTGGATGAGGCCATCCACATTACACCAGGTACAGTTCTTCCTGTGTGGCAATCATCACCAAACCAGGGCCTGTGGTGCTGGATGAGGCGATCCACATTACATCACGGCCTGTGATGCCGGCTTCTACCATCCACATTACACCAGGGAAAGTGATTGCTGTGTGGCCATCTTCACCCCACCAGGGCCTCTGCTGCTCATTAATGCCATCCACATTACATCTGGGCCTCTGGTGCTGACCGATATCATGCACATTTCACCAGGGCCAGTGGTGTTGGCTAAGGCCATTCACATTACACCAGGGTGTGTGGTTCTGACCAATACCATCCATATTTCACCAGGGACAGAGTTGTTAGATAAGGCCATCCACATTACAACAGGGCCTGTGCTACTGGCTGAGGACATTTACATTTCATCAGGGCCTGTGGTCATGGCTGAGGACATTCACATTACACCAGGGCCTGTGGTGCTGGCTAATACCATCCGCATTTCACCTGGGCCAGTGTTGGTAGATGAGGCCATCCACATTACAACAGGGCCTGTGCTACTGGCTGAGGCCATCCACATTATACCACGGCACGTGCTCCTTGTGAGGCTATCGTCAACACACCAGGGCCTGTATTGCTGGCTTAGGCCATCCACATTGCACCAGGGCTAGTGCTCCCTCTGAGGCCAACTTCACGACAGCAGGGCCTGCGCTGCTGTCTGAGGTCATCTACATTTCACAAGAGCCTGTGTTGCTGGCTGATGTGATCCACATTGGAAGGGAGACTCGGCTTCGCACCCTTCATTCACCCGTAGCTAGCAAGGCCCCTGTAACTGGTGCAGCCGAAGATAGCGTAGGCCCCGCTAGCTGTTCCCCGGCAGACCCCAAGCAGCTGGGGAAAGAGGGCGGCTGGGTGACGGTGAGGAGGAAGCATAGTCCTAAACAGAAGCCCCAGGTACACCACCAACCCGTTCATGTGTCTAACTGTTTTTCCCCACTCGGCAACACGCCCGCCGGGGGTCAAACTCTGGTAATTGGTGATTCTGTTCTCAGACATGTGAAGCTAGAGACACCGGCAACCATAGTCAATTGTCTTCCAGAGCAGGCGACATTGAAGGAAATGCAAAAACCGCTGGCTAAGGATAAACGTAAATTCAGTAAAATCATAATTCACGTCGGCAGTAATGACACCCGGTTACGCCAATCGGAGGTCACTAAAAGCAATATTGAATCGGTGTGCAACTTTGCCAAAACAATGTCAGATTCTGTAGTTTTCTCTGGTCCCCTCCCCAATCAGACCAGGAGTGACATGTTTAGCCGCATGTTCTCCTTAAATTGCTGGCTGTCCGAGTGGTGTCCCAGAAACGATGTGGAATTCATAGATAATTGGCAAACCTTCTGGAGGAAACCTGATCTTGTTAGGAGAGACGGCATCCATCCCACTTTGGATGGAGCAGCTCTCATTTCTAGAAATATGGACACATTTATTAAACCCCCCAAAATATGACTATCCAGAGTTGGGACCAGGAAGCAGAGTTGCAGTCTTACACGCATCTCTGCAGCTTCTCTCCTCCTGCTACCCCCCCCCCCCCCCCCCCCCCCCCATCTCCTTACACAGAGTTTCTGTCTGATTTCTCAGACTTTTTATCTGATTTAGTGCTCAGCTCAGATAAAATAATTATTTTGGGTGATTTTAACATCCATGTAGATGCTAAAAATGACAGCCTCAACAAGGCATTTAATCTGTTATTAGACTCAATTGGCTTTTCATAAAAAGGAAAAGAACCCACCCACCACTTTAATAATCACACTCTAGATCTTGTTTTAACATAAGGCATAGAAACTGAACATTTAACAGTGTTTCCTGAAAACCCTCTCCTGTCTGATCATTTCCTGATAACATTTACATTTAAAATAATTGATTACACAGCAGTGGAAAGTAGACTTTATCAAAGTCTTTCTGAAAGTGCTGTAACTAAGTTTAAGAATATAATCCAACCACTGTTATCATTTTCAATGCCCTGTACCAACATAGAGCAGAGCAGCTATCTGAATACTACTCCAACAGAGGTCGATTATCTTGTTAATAATTTCACCTCCTCACTACATACGACTCTGGATACTGTAGCTCCTGTGAAAAGGTCTCAAATCAGAAGTACCTGACTCCGTGGTATAATTCTCAAACACACAGCCTAAAGCAGATGACTCGTAAGCTGGAGAGGAAATGGCGTGTCACAAATTTAGAGGATCATCATTTAGCCTCGAGAAATAGTGTGTTGCTTTATAAGAAAGTCCTCCGCAAAGCCAGAACATCTTACTATTCGTCACTGATTGAAGAAAATAAGAATAACCCCCAGTTTCTCTTCAGCACTGTAGTCAGGCTGACAAAAAGTCAGAGCTCTTTTGAGCCAACCATCCCTTTAACGTTAACTAGTAATGACTTCATGAACTTCTTCACAAATAAAATTTTTATCATTAGAGAAAAAATTACCAATAATCATCCCACAGATGTAATATTATCTACAGCTACTCTTAGTACCATTGATGTTATATTAGACTCTTTTTCTCCAATTGATCTTTCTGAGTTAACTTCAATAATTACTTCCTCCAAGCCATCAACGTGTCTTGTAGACCCCATTCCTACAAAACTGCTCAAAGAAGTCCTGCCATTAATTAATTCTTCAATCTTAAATATGATCAACCTATCTCTAATAATCGGCTATGTACCACAGGCCTTCAAGCTGGCTGTAGTTAAACCTTTACTCAAAAAGCATCTCTAGACCCAGCAGTCTTAGCTAATTATAGGCCAATCTCCAACGTTCCTTTCATATCAAACATCCTTGAAAGAGTAGCTGTCAAACAGCTAACAGATCATCTGCAGAGGAATGGTTTATTTGAAGAGTTTCAGTCAGGTTTCAGAGCTCATCACAGCACAGAAACAGCTTTAGTGAAGGTTACAAATGATCTTCTTATGGCCTCTGACAGTGGACTCATCTCTGTGCTTGTCCTGCTAGACCTTAGTGCAGCATTCGATACTGTTGACCATAATATCCTATTAGAGCGATTAGAACATGCTGTAGGTATTACAGGTACTGCACTGCAGTGGCTTGTATCATATCTATCTAATAGACTCCAATTTGTACATGTAAATGGAGAGTCCTCTTCACACACTGAGGTTAATTATGGAGTTCCACAGGTTCAGTGCTAGGACCAATTCTGCTTACACTATACATGCATCCCCTAGGCAGCATCATTAAAAGACATAGCATACATTTTCACTGCCATGCAGATGACACCCAGCTCTATCTGTCCATGAAGCCAGATAACACACACCAATTAGTTAAACTGCAGGAATGTCTTAAAGACATAAAGACCTGGATGGCCGCTAACTTTCTGCTTCTTAATTCAGATAAAACTGAGGTTATTGTACTCGGCCCTGAAAAGCCTAGAAATATGGTATCTAACCAGATTCTTACTCTGGATGGCATTACCTTGGCCTCCAGTAACGCTGTGAGGAACCTTGGAGTCATTTTTGACCAGGATATCTCCTTCAACGCACGTATTAAACAAATATGTAAGACTGCGTTCTTCCATTTGCGCAACATCTCTAAAGTTAGAAATATCCTGTCTCAGAGTGACGCTGAAAAACTAGTTCATGCTTTTATTACTTCCAGGCTGGACTACTGCAATTCATTATTATCAGGATGTCCAAAAACTCGCTGAAAAGCCTTCAGCTAATCCAAAATGCTGCAGCAAGAGTCCTGACAGGGACTAGAAAGAGAGAGCATATTTCTCCTGTTTTGGCTTCCCTTCAAACCCAGAAATGAATTCAAAATCCTGCTCCTCACATACAAGGTCTTGAATAATCAGGCCCCATCTTATCTTAATGACCTTGTAGTACCATATCACCCCATTAGAGCACTTAGAGCACTGATCCTGAATCCTCCCGTAGTTATGCTGCGATAGACGTAGGCTGCCGGGGATTCCCATGATGCATTGAGTTTTTCCTTTCCAGTCACCTTTCTCACTCACTATGTATTAATACAGCGGTCCCCAACCCCCGGGCCTCGGTACCGGTCCGTGAGTCGTTTGGTACCGGGCCACGAGAGTTGAGAGTTGAGGCTCAGGTGTGAAATGTATGGTTTTCAGGATTTTTATCGCTTTTTTAGCGTTATTTTGTTATCGTTTTTATCGTTAACTCGGTTTTCCTGGGTCTTTTCACGTGTGTTATGAATAAATCTTCTTTTTTACGGTACCGGTACTAGGCCGGTCCGTAAAAATATTGTCGGGCATGAACCGGTCCGTGGCGCTTAGGGACCGCTGTGTTAATAGACCTCTCTGCATTGAATCATATCTGTTATTAACCTCTGTCTCTCTTCCACAGCATGTCTTTTATCCTGTCTTCCTTCTCTCACCCCAACCGGTCGCAGCAGATGGCCCCGCCCCTCCCTGAGCCTGGTTCTGCCGGAGGTTTCTTCCTGTTAAAAGGGAGTTTTTCCTTCCCACTGTCACCAAAGTGCTTGCTCATAGGGGGTCATATGATTGTTGGGTTTTTCTCTGTATCTATGAAGCCCCTTGAGGCGACTTTTGTTGTGATTTGGCGCTATATAAATAAAATTGAATTGAATTGAATTACGGACTAAACCTGGGACATTTGTGGCCCCAGTGCATGTGCCCTATCTGTCTTGTTGGTGTCCTTGATTTTTAAAAGTAAAATGTCTTATTATGCTATAAATAAAGCCAGAGAGTGAAATCTGTGCTGATCCTAATACAAATACCTGAAGACAAAGTGCCTTGGTTGTTTTCGATTGTTCTTTTCATCAGACATAATAACTACTCAGATCTCCTGGACTTCTTTCTTTCTTTCTTTCTTTCTTTCTTTCTTTCTTTCTTTCTTTCTTTCTTTCTTTCTTTCTTTCTTTCTTTCTTTCTTTCTTTCTTTCTTTCTTTCTTTCTTTCTTTTAATTCCTGAAGACATGCACATCTTCAGGAACAAAGCTACAACCCAGATGACATTGTCAAAAGTGTCTTTAACTGAGCTTTGAGAAAAGGTGGGCTGCTGAATGAAAGTAAGATTTGCATTTGGTTTGGAAATCAAACTCCTTGACCAATACTTAATGTTCCTTTTCCATATTTTCTAACACACACACACACACACACACACACACACACACACACACACACACACACACACACACACACCAACAGATATTGTGTATATATAAATGGTGAATGCTCATATCGAACATGGGCCAAGTTTCAAATAATGAGGTCAGTATATGTACACGTAATCCCTGCTCCAAGCACAGAAGTACCACCCACCTGCTATTCAAAACTTCTGAGGAGCAGCCAATAAGACAAAGGTCGGCTCAAAGAGAGGACAGCTAAACTGGCATATTTCAAATGGAAGATAAATTGAAGGACTGCACCAAGACTCAGTATAGGATAAATAAGCATATTTTCAGCAATGAATCACACAAATTTGCTGTAGTGCACAAATTAAAGTATGGAGCTGGAAATAAACATAATTAGCTCTCTTTAAGGGACTAAAACATCTCTAGATTGTATTTTGAATAGATCATGAGTGGTCCATTTTTTTTGTCATTTGCTATAATAAAATCCCCCTCATAATGTAGTGAAGAGTTGCCAAGGCCATCTATCTGCAGCCGTGGTTTTTAAGATGCGGTACTTTTTAAAATACACACAGTGGGACACTGCCATAGACTGGTGAACTGTACAGGGTGTACCTTGCTCAGTCTGTGACAGCTGCTCCAGCCCTTCATGACCCTGAATCAGATACACCATTAAAAAGGGGGTGGATGGATTGACAGGGGATCAGAGGTATGGTGGACTGTAACTAAATAATTAAATAGAAAAAAATTAACTGTAAAAATAAATCTGTTAGGGTGCCTGGGTTCGTTGACCCAAAATTTTGAGTTTTACATTATTATTGAACTTTGATTTTGCCATTATTTATCATTTCTAGTCTTTTGGTTTCTTAGAGTTCTGTCTTCTGGTTTCTGTGTCTGTGTTACATAGTTGTTCTGTCTCCCCCTGTCTACTGTATCCCTCGTCAAGTCCGCGTTGTCTGTGTTATGTTTCCTGTTTTACTTTGAAAGTCCATGTCTCATGTTAATGTATCTGGATTTGCTTCCCTTGTCTCGCTACCCTTATTTGTCCCAGCTGTGTTTCTCTGTTGTCTCCCATTCCCTGATGGCTCTCTCTGGGTATGTAAGCCCTGAGTTTTCTTTGGTCTTTGTTGCGATCTCCCTCATCCTATGCTGTGTGTTCTGTTTGGCTGCCTGTGTAAGTTTCTTTTGGTATTCTTGCTTTTGTTATATTTGTGTTTAGCGTTAAAGCTGTTTTGAGTTCACACTTTTACCTCCAAGTGTCTGCACATTGGGTCCACAGTTCCTGCCTGCACACAGCACATGACAAAATCATTGTGTAAAAACAAAACAAAATGCTGTCTTCTTTATTGACCATTTACTGTCAAACACATTTCAACTATAAGCTTTCATTAGTGCAAACCAAAGCCACATCCCCAGATATAGAACCATGGGAGGTTTAAACACTAATTAGTGTGAATGCTTGAAAAGTTAAATCAGAAGAGCAGGCTGTCTTTACACTGTCACCACGTCCATATAATAAACTCCACAGGCATGAAAAATGAGAATTCAGTAGACATGACATATGTGAGTGAAGTTGGCCCCCCCACCTTCTTCAAATCCAACAAAAGTGGTATCAAACGTTTGAGCTGGTTTGTGCTGCAAAAATTGTCATTTGTGCTGCTATCATTTTAAAGATATTAATCAAAATATCTAGAGGTCATCAGAGGTCAACCAGCCCCCCCCACATTAATTAAATCAAACAAAATGGGTGTCAATCACCTGTGCTACGTTTGTGCTGGTTTGTGCGGCTTCTGTTTTAAAGATATTAATGAAAATGTAAAGGTCAACCAGCCCCCCCCCCAACACACACACACACACACACATTAATGGAATCGAACAAAATTGATGTCAAACATTTGTGCTACGTTTGTGCTGGTTTGTTCTGCAAAAATTGTTGTTTGTGCTGCTATCATTTTAAAGATATTCAAGAAAATTTGTAGAGGTCATCAGAGGTCAACCAGCTCCCCCACATTAATGGAATCAGACAAAACTGGTGTCAATCAACTGTGCTGTGTTTGTGCTGTGTTTGTGCTGCTAAAATTGTCGTTTGTGCTGCCTCTGTTTTAAAGATATTAATGAAAATGCAAACGTCAAAAGGTCAACCAGCCCCCCCACATCACCCAAATCAAACAAAAGTTGATGTCACAGGTTTGTGCTGCAAAAAATTTTGTTTGTGGTGCTATTAAAGATATTAATAAAATTCCATCCATCCATCCATCCATCCATCCATCTGCTTATCCTTTTAAGGGTCGCAGGGGGTGCTGGAATCTATCCCAGCTGTCATAGGGCAAGAGGCAGGGTACATCCTGGACAGGTTGCCAGTCTGTCACAGGGCCAACACACAGGGACAGACAACCATTCACACTCACATTCACACCTATGGGCAATTCGGATTAACCAATTAACCTATCACCACAAGCTGCATGTCTTTGGAGAGAGCCCGGAGAGAACCCACGCAAACATGGCGAGAGAACCTGCAAACTCCACACAGAAAGACCCTGACGTGATGGAGGAATTGAACTCAGGACCTTCTTGCTGTGCGGCAACAGTGCTAACCACCGTGCTGCCGTAATAATAACATTAAATAACATTTATGAAGAAATTAAAAGGGGCATGCCAGTAGGTGCGTATCAGTTTATAATTGGATAAGGTGTTTTGAGCCATTAAGCATGTGAGTGAAGTTGGCCCCCCACCTTCTTCAAATCCAACAAAAGTGGTATCAAACGTTTGTGCTGGTTTGTGCTGCTAAAATTGTCGTTTGTGCTGCCTCTGTTTTAAAGATATTAATGAAAATGTAAAGGTCAAAAGGTCAACCAGCCCCCCCACATTAATGGAATCGAACAAAATTGATGTCAAACGTTTGTGCTGGTTTGTGCTGCAAAAATTTACGTTTGTGCTGCTATCATTTTAAAGATATTCAAGAAAATTTGTAGCGGTCATCAGAGGTCAACCAGCCCCCCCACATTAATGGAATCAAACAAAACTGGTGTCAATCAACTGTGCTGTGTTTGTGCTGGTATTTGCTGCAAAAATTTACGTTTGTGCTGCTATCATTTTAAAGAAATCCATACAAATTTCTAGAGGTCATCAGAGGTCAACCAGCCCCCCCCACATTAATGGAATCAAACAAAACTGGTGTCAATCAACTGTACTACGTTTGTGCTGCCTCTGTTTTAAAGATATTAATGAAAATGTAAAGGTCAAAAGGTCAACCAGCCCCCCCACATTAATGGGATCGAACAAAATTGATGTCAAACGTTTGTGCTGGTTTGTGCTGCTAAAATTGTCGTTTGTGCTGCCTCTGTTTTAAAGATATTAATGAAAATGTAAAGGTCAAAAGGTCAACCAGCCCTCCCACATTAATGGAATCAAACAAAACTGGTATCAATCAACTGTGCTACGTTTGTGCTGGTATTTGCTGCAAAAATTTACGTTTGTGCTGCTATCATTTTAAAGAAATCCATACAAATTTCTAGAGGTCATCAGAGGTCAACCAGCCCCCCCCACATTAATGGAATCAAACAAAACTGGTGTCAATCAACTGTACTACGTTTGTGCTGCCTCTGTTTTAAAGATATTAATGAAAATGTAAAGGTCAAAAGGTCAACCAGCCCCCCCACATTAATGGGATCGAACAAAATTGATGTCAAACGTTTGTGCTGGTTTGTGCTGCTAAAATTGTCGTTTGTGCTGCCTCTGTTTTAAAGATATTAATGAAAATGTAAAGGTCAAAAGGTCAACCAGCCCTCCCACATTAATGGAATCAAACAAAACTGGTATCAATCAACTGTGCTACGTTTGTGCTGGTATTTGCTGCAAAAATTTACGTTTGTGCTGCTATCATTTTAAAGAAATCCATACAAATTTCTAGAGGTCATCAGAGGTCAACCAGCCCCCCCACATTAATGGAATCAAACAAAACTGGTATCAATCAACTGTGCTACGTTTGTGCTGGTATGTGCTGCAAAAATTTACGTTTGTGCTGCTATCATTTTAAAGAAATCCATACAAATTTCTAGAGGTCATCAGAGGTCAACCAGCCCCCCCACATTAATGGAATCAAACAAAACTGGTGTCAGTCAACTGTACTACGTTTGTGCTGGTTTGTGCTGCCTCTGTTTTAAAGATATTAATGAAAATGTAAAGGTCAAAAGGTCAACCAGCCCCCCCACATTAATGGGATCGAACAAAATTGATGTCAAACGTTTGTGCTGGTTTGTGCTGCTAAAATTGTCGTTTGTGCTGCCTCTGTTTTAAAGATATTAATGAAAATGTAAAGGTCAAAAGGTCAACCAGCCCTCCCACATTAATGGAATCAAACAAAACTGGTGTCAATCAACTGTGCTACATTTGTGCTGGTTTGTGCTGCAAAAATTGTCGTTTGTGCTGCATCTGTTTTAAAGATATTAATGTAAAGGTCAACAGTAATGGAATCGAATAAAAGCCTTCAGTTTTCAGGCCCCTCTTCTGTGGAACCAGCTTCCAGTTTGGATTCAGGAGACGGACACTATCTCTACTTTCAAGATTAGGCTTCAAACTTTCCTTTTTGCTAAAGCATATAGTTAGGGCTGGACCAGGTGACCCTGAATCCTCCCTTAGTTATGCTGCAATAGACATAGGCTGCTGGGGGATTCCCATGATGCATTGAGATTTTCCTTTCCAGTCACCTTTCTCGCTCACTATGTATTAACAGACCTCTCTGCATTCAATCAAATCTGTTATTAACCTTTGTCTCTCTTCCACAGCATGTCTTTTATCCTGTCTTCCTTCTCTCACCCCAACCGGTCGCAGCAGATGGCCGCCCCTCCCTGAGCCTGGTTCTGCTGGAGGTTTCTTCCTGTTAAAAGGGAGTTTTTCCTTCCCACTGTTGCCAAAGTGCTTGCTCATAGGGGGTCATATGATTGTTGGGTTTTTCTCTGTATCTATGAAGCGCCTTGAGGCGACTTATGTTGTGATTTGGCGCTATATAAATAAAATTGAATTGAATTGAATTGAAAAAGTTGAATTGAATTGAATGAAACAACTTACTTATGTGACCACATATGAAGTGTTATAACTTACCACAAAAGGTGAACTGTGCCACTGACCCTTGGTAGATCTGCACATGATAAAAAAAAAAAAAAAGCATTATAAATACTAACACAGCTATTAATAATTAAACTGGTGGGGTACATTTAAGATGTTAATGTCACAAAATAAAATAGACTGGTAGAAAGAAGTACAAGGAAATGGTAATGGGGGGAGCCATGAAAATATATCTTTTCAACATGATTCAGTGTGACAAAGCCAGGGCATGATTTAAAAAAACAAACAAAAAAAAAAAACAGGTTGTCACGGTCCTAGGTCAGTGACCCAGTGTTTTGAGTTTCTTGTGCCTCTGAGTTTTTTGTATTATGTTCTTAGTTCTCTTTGTTGTCCCAGCGTATTCTTAGTTTGGTTTTCTTGTATTCTGTTTAGTTCTGAGTATTTGGTA
Organism: Astatotilapia calliptera; assembly: GCF_964374335.1. Lineage (NCBI taxonomy): Eukaryota > Metazoa > Chordata > Actinopteri > Cichliformes > Cichlidae > Astatotilapia > Astatotilapia calliptera. The sequence goes on along the minus strand of NC_137427.1, from coordinate 37,643,378 downwards.
GCCGCCCTCTGTGTTTCTTAGTTGCTCTGTCTCCCCTAGTCTAGTTTGCATCTGTGCTAATTCCTGTTTTACTTTGAAGGTCTGTGTCTCATGTGAGTGTATCCTACTTTGCTCCCTTGTCTGGTCAGTTCTGATTTCTCCCAGCTGTGCTCTCCTTCTGTGTCTCATTCCCCTCGTTACTTCCCATTGTATTTAAACCCTGTGTTTCTCTGAGTCAGTGCTGCGTCGTCCCTCAAGCTGTGTGTTTCTTCGTGTGCCTCTCTGCAAGGTGTGAGTTTATATCTTCCCAGTTTAATTTTGTATGCTCGTTTTCTGTGACTAGCAATTAAAGCTGTGATTTTGAGTTCATCCCCTGAGTCTGAGTCCTGCATTTTGGGTATCTATAGACTTTATCAAAGTAGATGTCTTTCTGAAAGCGCTGTAACTAAGTTTAAGAATATAATCCACCCACTGTTATCATCTTCAATGCCCTGTACCAACATAGAGCAGAGCAGCTATCTGATTGCTACCCCCAATTTCACCTCCTCACTACATACGACTCTGGATACTGTAGCTCCTGTGAAAACTAAGGTCTCTAATCAGAAGTACCTGACTCCGTGGTATAATTCTCAAACACGTAGCCTAAAGCAGATGACTCGTAAGCTGGAGAGGAAATGGCGTGTCACAAATTTAGAGGATCATCATTTAGCCTGGAGAAATGGTTTGCTGCTTTATAAGAAAGCCCTCCGCAAAGCCAGAACATCTTACTATTCGTCACTGATTGAAGAAAATAAGAATAACTCCCGGTTTCTCTTCAGCACTATAGCCAGGCTGACAAAAAGTCAGAGCTCTTTTGAGCCAACCATCCCTTTAACGTTAACTAGTAATGACTTCATGGACGTCTTCACAAATAAAATTTTTATCATTCGAGAAAAAATTACCAATAATCATCCCACAGATGTAATATTATCTACAGCTACTCTTAGTACCATTGATGTTATATTAGACTCTTTTTCTCCAATTGATCTTTCTGAGTTAACTTCAATAATTACTTCCTCCAAGCCATCAACGTGTCTTGTAGACCCCATTCCTACAAAACTGCTCAAAGAAGTCCTGCCATTAATTAATTCTTCAATCTTAAATATGATCAACCTATCTCTAATAATCGGCTATGTACCACAGGCCATCAAGCTGGCTGTAGTTAAACCTTTACTCAAAAAGCCATCTCTAGACCCCGCAGTCTTAGCTAATTATATGCCAATCTCCAACCTTCCTTTCATATCAAAAACCTTGAAAGAGTAGTTGTCAAACAGCTAACAGATCATCTGCAGAGGAATGGCTTATTTGAAGAGTTTCAGTCAGGTTTCAGAGCTCATCACAGCACAGAAACAGCTTTAGTGAAGGTTACAAATGATCTTCTTATGGCCTCTGACAGTGGACTCATCTCTGTGCTTGTCCTGCTAGACCTTAGTGCAGCATTCGATACTGTTGACCATAATATCCTATTAGAGCGATTAGAACATGCTGTAGGTATTACAGGTACTGTGCTGCAGTGGTTTGTATCATATCTAATAGACTCCATCCTCTTCACACACTGAGATTAATTATGGAGTTCCACAGGGTTCAGTGCTGGGACCAATTCTGTTTACATTATACATGCTTCCCTTAGGCAGCATCATTAGAAGACATAGCATACAATTTCACTGCCATGCAGACACCCAGCTCTATCTGTCCATGAAGCCAGATAACACACACCAATTAGTTAAACTGCAGGAATGTCTTAAAGACATAAAGACCTGGATGGCCGCTAACTTTCTGCTTCTTAATTCAGATAAAACTGAGGTTATTGTACTCGGCCCTGAAAAGCCTAGAAATATGGTATCTAACCAGATTCTTACTCTGGATGGCATTACCTTGGCCTCCAGTAACGCTGTGAGGAACCTTGGAGTCATTTTTGACCAGGATATCTCCTTCAACGCACATATTAAACAAATATGTAAGACTGCATTCTTCCATTTGCGCAACATCTCTAAAATTAGAAATATCCTCTCTCAGAGTGATGCTGAAAAACTAGTTCACGCATTTATTACTTCCAGGCTGGACTACTGTAATTCATTATTATCAGGATGTCCAAAAAACTCACTGAAAAGCCTTCAGCTAATCCAAAATGCTGTAGCAAGAGTACTGACAGGGACTAGAAAGAGAGAGCATATTTCTCCTGTTTTGGCTTCCCTTCATTGGCTTCCTGTTAAATCCAGAATTGAATTCAAAATCCTGCTCCTCACATACAAGGTCTTAAATAATCAGGCCCCATCTTATCTTAATGACCTTGTAGTACCATATCACCCCATTAGAGCACTTCGCTCTCGCTCTGCAGGCCTACTTGTTGTTCCTAGAGTATTTAAAAGTAGAATGGGAGGGAGAGCCTTCAGTTTTCAGGCCCCTCTTCTGTGGAACCAGCTTCCAGTTTGGATTCAGGAGACAGACACTATCTCTACTTTCAAGATTAGGCTTCAAACTTTCCTTTTTGCTAAAGCATATAGTTAGGGCTGGACCAGGTGACCCTGAATCCTCCCTTAGTTATGCTGCAATAGACATAGGCTGCCGGAGGATTCCCATGATGCATTGAGTTTTTCCTTTCCAGTCACCTTTCTCAGTCACTATGTATTAACAGACCTCTCTGCATTGAATTATATCTGTTATTAACCTCTGTCTCTCTTCCACAGCATGTCTTTTATCCTGTCTTCCTTCTCTCACCCCAACCAGTCGCAGCAGATGGCCCCGCCCCTCCCTGAGCCTGGTTCTGCTGGAGGTTTCTTCCTGTTAAAAGGGAGTTTTTCCTTCCCACTGTCGCCAAAATGCTTGCTCATAGGGGGTCATATGATTGTTGGGTTTTTCTCTGTATCTATGAAGCGCCTTGAGGCAACTTATGTTGTGATTTGGCGCTATATAAATAAAATTGAATTGAATTGGGTCCAACTCCTGCCTGCCGCACAGCGATTCATGACACGGGTCTTTTAACCTAAAAATGTTTTAATGGCCATGAAGAAAGGACTCTTCAATAGATCTTTCAACTCACCGGTGTTTACTGTCTCCACCTGAAATTAATTGCAGTCTGAATTTATTTTTTTTTCTTCTGTCCTTTTGTCTTCGGTCTTCAGCCTTGGAAGGAAAAAATAAAAATATTGAAAACCTTATTAGCACACTAAATATACAAAACCTTGCTATATTTCAATTGTTTTAGATTGAAGTTGCCACTGCTAGCTAAGTCAGTTTTGAGTCATGCTAATGAGAAGAAGAAAAAAAAACCCTGCCGAACAATGAGGCTGCTGTTGTAAAAACGCCAACTTTCTTGCGTTGGCAAGTGGTCGTTAAAATATCATTAAGACCCTTTCTTTTTATGTAATTCTTAGTAAAACTGTTTTAATCGGTTAAAACTGACAACATAATCTATGTTTGAAAAAGAGCGCGAACAACAGCGAACCACTATTCACCACCTGGGTCTGTGCTTTTTAACACAGCAGCGCATTCGAAATCGAATTTCTTGCCTGCAACATATTAATATACTTGCTTTTTTACGGAAAAAATAAACATAACGAAGGTTCCGTTTTACTTGCAAGTTTCTCCAAATGTGCTCTCCAGTCGCTCGAGAAAGGCAGCCATATTGAACAGAATTTTCTGTCAACGTCGTTCAGGTTAGAGAGAAAACGTCATGACGTAGTTGACATACACATGCGGAGCTCGGAAAAAAATTTACTCAAAAATCATAATTAAGAAAGCAGTATTTACTCTTAACTTCTAAGCCATGTACAATTATAACTGTTTGAATCGTTAACAGAACAAAAGTTTTAAGTTGTTTCAACTTTGGGGAATTTCAATTGTTATATCCACAAACTTTATAAGTCAGGTAGACTGTTGGGGTTTACAGTGCAGTAAAACTTGGCAAAGGACAATACTGTGTCATGAACACCTGTGCCTTTGATGCCTTCTGTCAAAGTCTGTGCTGCGCTTACTGTGACAGTCGTACTGCTCAAAACATGTTGAATAGTTCAGAGGAGAACAAAGTATTCCAGCTTGTGAAATCCCTTGCTTCAAAGGGTGTCACTCAACATGCCTATTCATTGAGGGCAGAGGTGCTGAGCTCAATATTCTGCCCTGTTCAGTTGAAGACTGGTGTTCATCGTGTTGATGCACAGTGCCATGTGTCCACAGTAATTCAAAAAACAATGATGGAAAATCCAAGTGTTCACTTCACAAGACAGTGTTCCTCCCAGTACTGCAAACTTTACACACCAAACACAAGGCAAATACCTTTTGTTTCCATTGATCTGTCAGTCCTCTCAGCTTCTGGCATAGCTCACCTTCAGTCTGCTGTTGAACAAGGGCTCAACCTTCCAGCATCGCCATGCCTAAGACCAATCGAAAGTCCTGATGCATCTCCAACAGCATTTAAAACAGATTCATCAGGAAAGCAACTTTGCACAGGGACTGTTTGTCACAGTTTCACCCTGAGAGAGCTTGTATGGATTGACACAGACCTTGGAAAATGCTCTACAGAAACTCTGGAGCACAGTTTTCACAGTCCAAAAAGGTTTTTGCTTACTGAATTCCCATCCACTCTGCTACTTCAAGGAGAGAAATTCACACTGAAAGCAGTCATTACATTTAGGAGGGCCCAACACCAGAAACACTCGGGCATTATATGACATTCTGTAACAGGACCCCGTACATCTGGGAGATGTATGATGACCTAAGAAAGGATGTAACCATAGCATCTGAAAACACCAGCGTATGTCCGCACGCTGTGCTCTACACAAAGGAATGATGGCAAGATCTCATGAAAGAAAGTCCTTTTCTAGTTTGTGAGTTAGATGATGGAAATAGCTGTTATTTTTCAGTTATTGTATTAGACTTGTGAGGCTCAGACAGTTCAATGTATTTACCTTTTCTAACAGGAAACATATATACTACATTGTTCTCGTAGTTTTGTATTTTGTTACCAGCAAATAACGTTTTTTTCTCTAACCGAATGCATTAATTATTTTAAATGCTATATTTAACCTAGTTTTTAAATAAGTTATTGCAGTTTGATTACTAGGTTTAAGAGTGTGATCATAAGAAAAAAATATCCAATGCTGGTTAATATCTCTCAATTTCTTTACGGTAAAGAAAGTGGCTGGTTGAGCTTTAGAAACTTTTGGTAATATCTTTAAAATGAAAGCGGCACAAACGACAATTTTAGCAGCACAAACCAGCACAAACGTAGCACAAACGTTTGACACCAGTTTTGTTTGATTCCATTACTGTGGGGGGGCTGGTTGACCTCTGATGACCTCTAGAAATTTTGATTAATATCTTTAAAATGTTTGTGTTTTTGTACCCCGCCTTTCGCCCTATGACAGCTGGGATAGGCTCCAGCGCCCCCCGCGACCCTGAAAAGGATAAGCGGAAGCGAATGGATGGATGGATGGATGGATGGATGGATGGATCTTTAAAATGATAGTAGCACAAATGAAAATTTTTGCAGCACAAACCAGCACAAACGTAGCACAAACGTTTGATACCACTTTTGTTGGATTTGAAGAAGGTGGGGGGGCCAACTTCACTCACATGACTTCTCTGTTCATTTTAAGCAGCAGAAGTGAGGCGCATGTCTGTGTGCGTGTGTATGGAGCCATTGGGTGCAGTCACTATAGCAACCAGGCTCACACCTGCCTGCTTAACTAGCTCTGTCTCTCACTCTGCCAAGATTCATCTTAAACACTTCTCTTTCAACTGCTGCTGTGTCCTCAGTGTTTGCTCTACAGGTATGATTTTACCCTCAAAACGTTGCCACCGTTGTTCTATTTCCAACACCTTGTCTTTCAAAGCTCAGACATTTAAAATTTTTAAACTGTGTGGATCCAAGTGGAGGGATCACATTTTAGTCATTCAAAGAATATGAACTTTTAATATTCATTCAGAGGTTTTCTGACTCTAAATTTTCTTTTCTCATTTCTAAGGTTTTTCTAATTTACAATTAAAACATTTTCAGCTTTTTTCCAACTTCTTCTTCTGTGTAAACGTCAGCTTTTAGCACTTCAGCACTTTTGTTTTCAGATTAAATTCTTTTTCTTTTTATCTCATTCAAACTTTTTAACTTAAAGTTCAGCAATTAATTCATTTCAATGCATACATTCAGATTCAAGCATTCACACTGCAGTTTCTTCAGAAAATGCACTTTCTAGTTGACAACTAGAATACATACTTACATCATGTATGGACCAATGAAGAGGAAGCCATGAATCAAGCCAAAGTTAGAAACTTAAGAAAACTTTTTTTTTTCCTTTTCTTTCTTTTTTTTTTAACCAATGTTTGTAATTAGGGTGTAGATAGGTACACAAAGCTACATCATCTGGGGCTGGAAAAGAAAAGCAGCACTGAGGTGCTGAAAGATGCAGTTCCAATAGTGGCCACTTGAGGCTGGGAATCATGGGTGTCCCATGTTAAAATGTCCAACTTTAAACATGGATAGTTTCTGTCTATGATAACTGAACTCTTTCTCAGAACTAAACTGCTTCAGTTTTGCTGAGGCTTAAAGTTTGGGTGCATGTCCTCTTTGATGAACTCTTTGGCTTCCACTAATACACTGTGGCTGAACTGAACCTCTCAACTGTGTTTGTGCTCATGGTGCCTTTTGGAGTATTTTTTTTTTATGACAAATAGTCTGGCCTGCTAACTGCTGCAAACCATCCACAAACCATCCACTTCAGTTTTGCTGAGTAAAATGCTAGTATTTTATTCATCTGTTTCTTTGCTTTAAAAGAGTCTTCACGTGACATCAGAGCTACTGGGACATGCACACATGAAAGTCAAAACAGTAGTGCAGTCCTTTGCTCTCCAGCCATCTTATGAACGTCTTTGAGTTTAGCCAAAATGCCGGATAGCTGCTGCCTTTTCGTGTTTCTTTACAGCCGCCAGAAGGGCATATAGCACCACAATGTGAACACACCCCTCCTGACCCTGCCTTACAGGTCAAATCACGCCAATCCCTGCATTTCCACAGTAACCTAGTCTGTCAATGGAGGCTCATTTAAACTGCAGGACTGATTCACTGTAAAATTCCAAGTCAACAAAATATAAGATTTACACGTGATCATTCATTTCAGCAAACAACAATTTCTTGTTCTTTACCTCTCTGATGACAACCATATTTACCCATCCAGATCTAAAACGCATGTAGATGTCCGTACTTTGAAAGCTTTGATCTTGGTACCAGTGTAAGGTGATCGAGCCATATAAGACGCCACCGAACTGGAGCTCTGGGAGAGACATTGATTTAATTTAAATGTAGATAAAGCTGCCAGCGAAAAGTATGGCTCACAAGTCCCAAAATCCATAGTTTCTCTGAATGCAGCTTGCTAACGTTAGCCCAGATTTGTGACTCCAAAAATCCAACATGGTGGCCATGTTGTTTTCTTTGCAGGGTCCTGAAATCAGTGTGAGATGTCCATGTGGCTAAAAACACATCATAGTCTATGAATGATAGAAAATAAAATATAAACCATAGCAACATTACATTACACCTGTGATATCTTTAGCATTTAAGGTGTCTTTATTTGGTATTCAGTAAATGTATCTCCTCATCTTTGTTAATGCTACATTTTTTTTAACTACCATTTGTTGTTACCATGGCAATGATTCCCTTCAATAAAGATTGTTGTTGTTGTTGTTGTTGTTGTTGTTGTTGTTGTTGTTGGCATCATCCAGCACCACAGGCCCTGGTGTGCTGATGATGACCTGACAGGAAGCACTGTCCCTGATGTAAAGTATATGGCCTCAGCCAACAACAGTGGCCCTGCTGAAATGTGGATGGTATCATCGAGTAGCACAGGCCCTGGTGTAATGTGGATGGAATCATCCAACAGTACAGTCCCTGGTGTGGTGAAGAGCGCCTCACAGGAAGAACTGTCCCTGATGTAAAGTGTATGGCCTCAACCAACCACAATGGCCCTGGTGAAATGTGGATGGTAATGGCCAGCACAACAGGCCATGTTGTAATGTGAATGTCCTCACCAGTAGACCAGGCCCTTGTGTACTGTGGATCGCATCAGCCAGCAACACAAGCCCTGGTGAAATGTGGATGGTATCAACGAGTAGCACAGGCCCTGGTATAATGTGGATGGCATCATCCAGCAACACCACAGGCCCTGGTGAAATGTGGTTGTTTTCGGCCAGCAACACAGGCCTTTGGGTAATTTGGATGGCTAGCAGCACAGGCCCTGGTCTGGTGAAGATGGCCTCACAGGAGTCACTGGCCCTAATGTATTGTGGATGGCATCAGCCATCAACACAGGCCCTCGTGAAATATAGGTGGCCTCAGCCAGCAACACAGTCCCTGGTGTAATGTGAATATCCTCAGCCAGTAGTAAAGGCCCTTGCGTTTTCTGGAACGCATCAGCCAGCAACACAATCCCTGGTGAAATGTGGATGGTCTAATCCAGCACCACAGGCCCTGGTTTGGTGATGATTGCCAACAGGAAGAACTGTACCTGGTGTAATGAGGATGGCCTCATCCAACAGTACAGGCCCTAGTGTTGTGAAGATGGCCTCACAGGAAGCACAGGCCATGGTGTAATGTGGATGGCCTCAGACAGCAGCCAGGCCCTGGTGAAATGTAGATGGCCACAGCCGGCAACATGCGCTCTGGTCAAATGTAGTCTGCCTCAGCCAGTAGCACAGGCCCTGTTGTGGTGAAGATGGCCTGACAGGAAGCACTGTCCCTGGTGTAATGTGTATTTCCTCAGGCAACAACACTGGCCCTGGTGAAATGTGGATGGTATTGGCCAACACCACAGGCCCTGGCGTAATGTGAATGTCCTCAGCCAACACCACTGGCCCTGGTGTAATGGGGATGGCATCAGCCAGTAGCACAGGCCCTTGTGTATTGTGGATCGCATCAGCCAACAACACAAGCCCTCGTGAAATATAGGTGGCCTCAGACAGCAGCGCAGGCCCTGCTGTCGTGAAGTGGGCCTCAGAGGGAGCACTAGCTATGGTATAATGTGGATGGCCTCATTCAGTAGCACAGGCCCTTTTGTAATGTGGATGGCCTTATCTACCAACACTGGCCCTGGTGAAATGTGGATGGTAATGGCCAGCACCACAGACCTTGGTGTAATGTGGATGGCCTTAGCCAACACCACTGACCCTGGTGAAATGGGGATGGCCTCAGCCAGTAGCACAGGCCCTGTTGTAATGTGGATGTCCTCAGCCATGACCACAGGCCCTGATGAAATGTAGTTGGCCTCAGCCAGTAGCACAGGCCCTGTTGTAATGTGGATGGCCTCTTCTAACAACTCTGTCCCAGGTCAAATATGGATGGTATTGGTCAGCACCAAACACCCTGGTGCAATGTGAATGTCCTCAGCCAACACCATTGGCCCTGGTGTAATGTGGATGGTATTGGCTAGCACCACAGGCCCTTGTGTAACGTGAATGGCATCATCCAACAACACTGGCCCTGGTGAAATGTGGATGGTATTGGCCAGCACCACAGGCCCTGGTGTAATGTGAATGTCCTCAGCCATGCCCAAAGGCCCTGATGAAATGTAGTTGGCCTCAGCCATCACCACAGGCCCTGGTGAAATGTAAATGTCCTCAGCCAGTAGCACAGGCACAGGTGTAATGTGGATGGCATCAACGAGCAGCAGAGGCCCTGGTGTGGTGAAGATGGCCTCACAGGAAGCACTGTCCCTTGTGTAATGTGTATGGCCTCAGCCAACAACAGTGGCCCAGGTGAAATGTGGATTATATTGGCCAGCACTACAGGCCCTGGTGTAATGTGAATATCCTCAGCCAGTAGTACAGGCCCTTGTGTTTTGTGGAACGCATCAGCCAGCAACACAATCCCTGGTGAAATGTGGATGGCCACAGCCGGCAACATGCGCTCTGGTGAAATGTAGTCTTCCTCAGCCAGTAGCACAGGCCCTGTTGTGGTGAAGATGGCCTCACAGGAAGCACAGGCCTTGGTGTAATGTGTATTTCCTCAGCCAACAACACTGGCCCTCTTTAAATGTGGATGGTATTGGCCAACACCACAGGCCCTGGTGTAATGTGAATGGACTCATCCAACAACACAGGCCCTGGTGAAATGTGGATGGTATTGGCCAACACCACAGGCCCTGGCGTATTATGAATGTCCTCAGCCAACACCACTGGCCCTGGTGTGATAAGGATGGCATCAGCCAGTATCACAGGCCCTTGTGTATTGTGGATCGCATCAGCCAGCAACACAAGCCCTGGTGAAATGTGGATGGTTTGGGCCTGCACCACAGGCCCTGGTTTAATGTGGATGGCATCAACAAGTAGCACAGGCCCTTGTGTACTGTGGATCACATCAGCCAGCAACACAGGCTCTGGTGAAATGTAGATGACCTCAGACAGCAGCGCAGGCCCTTCTGTCATGAAGTTGGCCTCAGAGGGAGCACTAGCCCTGGTGCAATGTGAATGGTCTAAGCCAGCAATACAGGCCCTGGTGTGGTGACGATAGCCTCACAGGGAGCACATGCCGTGGTATAATGTGGATGGCCTCAGCCAGTAGCACAGGCCCTGTTGTAATGTGGATGGCCTCATTTACCAACACTGGCCCAGGTGAAATGTGGATGGTAACTGCCAGCACCAAAGAACTTGGTGTAATGTGGATGGCCTTAGCCAACACCACTGACCCAGGTGAAATGTGGATGAAATCGGCAAGGACTAATGGCCCTGGTTTAATGTAGATGGCATCAGCCAGTAGCACAGGCCCTTGAGTTTTGTTAATGGCATCAGCCAACAACACCACTGGCCCTTGTCAAATGTGGATGGTTTCGGCCAGCAACACAGGCCCTGGTGTAATGTGAATGTCCTCAGCCAACACCACTGGCCCTGGTGTAATGGGGATGTCATCAGCCAGTAGCACAGGCCCTTGTGTATTGTGGATCGCATCAGCCAGAAACACAAGCCCTGGTGAAATGTGGATGGTTTCGGCCTGCACCACAGGCCCTGGTTTAATGTGGATGGCATCAACGAGTAGCACAGGCCCTTGTGTAATGTGGATCACATCAGCCAGCAACACAGGCTCTGGTGAAATGTAGATGACCTCAGACAGCAGCGCAGGCCCTGCTGTCGTGAAGTTGGCCTCAGAGGGAGGACTAGCTATGGTGCAATGTGGATGGCCTAAGTCAGCAATACAGGCCCTGGTGCGGTGACGATAGCCTCACAGGGAGCACATGCCGTGGTATAATGTGGATGGCCTTAGCCAACACCACTGGCCCTGATGAAATGTGGATGACATCGGCAAGGACCAATGGCCCTGATGTAATGTGGATGGTTTCAGCCAACAGCACAGTCCCTGTTGTGGTGAAGATGGCCTCACAGGAAGCACTGTCCCTGGTGTAATGTGGATGGCCTCATCTACCAACACTGGCCCAGGTGAAATGTGGATGGTAATGGCCAGCACCACAGACCTTGGTGTAATGTGGATGGCCTTAGCCAACACCACTGACCCTGGTGAAATGTGGATGACATCAGCAAGGACCAATGGCCCTGATGTAATGTGGATGGTTTCAGCCAACAGCACAGTCCCTGGTGTGGTGAAGATGGCCTCACAGGAAGCACTGTCCCTGGTGTAATGTGGATGGCCTCAGCAAACAACACTGGCCCTGGTGAAATGTCGGTGCTATTGGCCAGCACCACAGGCCCTGGTGTAATGTAGATGGCATCAGCCAGCAACACAAACCCTGGTGAAATGTGGACGGTATCAACAAGTAGCAAACACCCTGGCGTAATGTCAATCGCCATAGCCAACACCACTTGATCGGGTGAAATGAGGATGATATCGTTTAGCACCACAGGCCCAGGTGTAATGTGAATGTGTAACCACTGACTCATTTTAAATAGTTTAGGACAGCCAAACTACGGACCAGTTGCTAGGTTCGGCAGGGCTACAATAGAAAGCGAGGCGAATGCAGAATGAAATGGCTGGAGACAGGAATTTGAGCAGCAACAGTTATTATTTTGCACAAAAATGAAATAAACAAGACACAAATTCCACATTGACAGTAGTAGTGATAATAACCATAACAATAATAAGAAGAAGCCGGCAAAACAAAAATAACCCCAAAAATAGTCGTTTGAGCTCAATATTCAATTGTCTTTTTGTCTTTGGTCATTTGTCAAGTCAAAAATTCTTAGTCTAGTTCTTGTTCTCTTTCGTTTGTGGTTTGTGTGTTACCACTTGGGAGTCTCCGTCGAGGAAGAAGAGTAAGTTCCTCTGCAAAGTTCAGTCTGGGCTCAGGCTCGCCATCTCCATCCGGAGAGAATCCATTGGAATCCAAAATCTTAGTTCCTTCCACACGGACAAGGGAAAAAAACCTAGCCTGCACAACAATATTAACATTATTGTACACAGCCAGCTCCGTTTCTTCTCTTGTATCACAGCTATAGCTTTAGTTCTTTATCTCTTTTCACATTTCTTTCACATTACCACAGTAATACATTACATGCATGCTTTGAATATATCTCTCGTTATACATGAAATTATTTTAACCATGTAAACAACAAATGAATTTCTTGTTCTCTTTTTAACCATGAAATTATGATTAATAGGTATAACCAGCAAGATAATACATTTTTCCAATCATCCTTCGAGTATGCTAAACAAATCCTACCACAACAGCATTTCAACCGTTTTTAAACAGCAAATTACCACTCGCGAATCGGTATGAACAGAAGAAACAACTTTTAGCAACAGACTAACACATTATTAACTTTTCAAACCCATGGGCTAAACTCACCAAAATGTTAGAAAATTCCGCACGAGCTATCCGTGACCTGTCTCATCTATTTCCACGTGCGAAAAGATCTAGCTCATGTGAAATGATGGTCTGGTGTTTCGGAAGACGAGGCTAAAACCACCTTCAACCAATGAAAAAGGCATTTATCCCTTGTGATCCAGCAACAGAAAATAAAGTTTGCTAGAGGATCACACTTCCTTTTTTCAAAATAAATGTTTCTTTTCAAAATAAAATAATGAAAATACATTTATACAATCAAAACGAAAACAAGAAAAAAATAACAAAAGGTAGTTTTCTCTACTGGGTTACAAATGTCCTCAACCAAAACCACTGGCCCTGGTGTAATGTGGATCGCCTCATCCAGCACCCCACGCCCTGGTGTGGTGATGATGGCCTCAGCCAAAAGAACTGTCCCTGGTGTTATGTATATGGCCTCAGCCAACAACAGTGGCCCTGGTGAAATATGGATCGTATTGGTCAGCACCACACACCCTGGTTTAATGTGAATGGCCTTAGCCAGTAGCACAGGCCCTTGTGAATTGTGGATCACATCAGCCAGCAACGCAGGCCCTGGTCTGGTGAAGATGGCCTCACAGGGAGCATTGGCCCTGGTGCAATGTGTATGGCCTCTGCCAGCAACACAGACAGTGGTGTGGTGAAGATGGCTTCACAGGGAGCACTGGCCCTGGTGTAATGTGGATGGCCTCAGCCAACACCACTTGATCTGGTGAAATGTGGATGATATCGTTCAGCACCACAGGCCCAGGTGTAATGTGAATGTCCTCAGCCGAAACCACTGGCCCTGGTGTAATGTGGATGGTATCAGCCAGTAGCACAGGCCCTTGTGTATTGTGGATGGCACCAGCCAGTAGCACTGTCCCTGGTGTAAAGTGTATGGCGTCTGCCAACAACAGTGGCCCTGGTGAAATGTGGATGGTATTGGCCAGCAGCACAGGCCCTGGTGTGGTGAATATGGCCTCACAGGGAGATTGGCCCTGGTGCAATGTGTATGGCCTCTGCCAGCAACACAGACAGTGGTGTGGTGAAGATGGCTTCACAGGGAGCACTGGCCCTGGTGTAATGTGGATGGCCTCAGCCAACAACACTGGCCCTGGTGAAATGTGGATCGCATCCGCCAGCAACACAAACCCTGGTGAAATGTGGATGGTATCAACGAGTAGCACACACCCTGGTGTAATGTGAATGGCCTCATCCAACACCACTCGATCTGGTGAAATGTGGATGATATCGTTCAGCACCACAGGCCCAGGTGTAATGTGAATGTCCTCAGCCGAAACCACTGGCCCTGGTGTAATGTGGATGGCATCAGCCAGTAGCAAAGGCCCTTGTGTATTGTGGATGGCACCAGCCAGTAGCACTGTCCCTGGTGTAAAGTGTATGGCGTCTGCCAACAACAGTGGCCCTGGTGAAATGTGGATGGTATTGGCCAGCATAACAGGCCCTGGTGTAATGTGGATGGCATCAACGAGTAACACAAGCCCTGGTGTAATGTGGATGGCCTCATCCAGCACCACACGCCCTGGTGTGGTGATGATGGCCTCAGCCAACAACAGTGGCCCTGGTGAAATATGGATCGTATTGGTCAGCACCACACACCCTGGTTTAATGTGAATGGCCTTAGCCAGTAGCACAGGCCCTTGTGACTTGTGGATCACATCAGCCAGCAACGCAGGCAGTGGTGTGGTGAAGATGGCCTCATAGGGAGCACTGGCCCTGGTGTAATGTGGATGGCATCAGCCAGTAGCACAGGCCTTTGTATATTGTGGATGGGATCAGCCACTAACACAGGCCCTGGTAAAATGTAGTTGGCCTCAGTCATGACCACAGGCCCTGGTGAATTGTAAATGTCCTCAGCCAGTATCACAGTCCCTGTTGTAATGTGGATGGCCTGATCTAACAACACTGTCCCTGGTGAAATATGGATGGTATTGGTCAGCACCACACACCCTGGTGTAATGTGAATGGCCATAGCCAACACCACTTGATCTGGTGAAATGTGCATGATATCGTCCAGCACCAGAGGCCCAGGTGTAATGTGGATGTCCTCAGCCAACACCACTGGCCCTGGTGTAATGTGAATGGCCTTAGCCAGTAGCACAGGCCGTTGTGAATTGTGGATCACATCAGCCAGCAATGCAGGCCCTGGTGTGGTGAAGATGGCCTCACAGGGAGCACTGTCCCTAGCCAACACTACTTGATCTGGTGAAATGTGCATGAAATGGTTCAGCACCACAGGCCCAGGTGTAATGTGAATGTTCTCAACCAACACCACTGGCCCTGGTGTAATGTGAATGGCATCATCATGTACTTCCTGAGGCAGCTGAAGAAATTCAACCTGCCAACACGGACGATGATCCAGTTCTACACTGCAATCATTGAGTCCATCCTCACCTCCTCCATCACCGTGTGGTACGCTGGAGCCACTATCAGGGACAAACAGAGACTGCAGCGTGTTGTGCGCTCTGCTGAGAAGGTGATTGGCAGCAGACTCCCATCTTTGCAGGACCTGTACACCTCCAGGACATTGCGGCGTGCAGCTCGGATCTCAGCTGACCCTTCTCACCCTGGACACAGTCTGTTTGACCTGCTCCCCTCAGGCAGGAGGCTCCGGTCCATTCGCACCAGAACCTCTCGCCATAAGAATAGTTTCTTCCCCTCTGCTGTTGGACACATGAACAATAACCATATGACTGTCCCCGCCACTAACACATGACCCTACGCTGTGTTCACTGTATCATTCCATGTTTGGCACTGATCACCACCTGCACTCATGTATATATCTTTCAACGTAGCACTCTTAATTCTTACTCTCATGTATATATCTCATGTATATCTCATGCACATATCTTTCCACGTAGCACTTTTAATTCTTATCCCTACTTTTATTTTTTCCATGTCTATTTAAGTGTTATTTATGAAACCATGTTTGCACTGAAGCACCGCAGAAATTTCCTAATGCTGTAAACCTGTTCAACATTTGGCAATAAACCCCATTCTGATTCTGATTCTGATTCTGATTCTGATCAGCCAAAAGCACAGGCCCTGGTAAAATGTGGATGGTATCAGCCAGCAGCACAGGCCCTGGTGTGGTGAATATGGCCTCGCAGGGAGCATTGGACCTGTTGCAATGTGTATGGCCTCTGCCAGCAACACAGACAGTGGTGTGGTGAAGATGGCTTCACAGGGAGCACCGGCCCTGGTGTATTGTGGATGGCCTCAGCCAACAACACTGGCCCTGGTGAAATGTGGATCGCATCAGCCAGCAACACAAAACCTGGTGAAATGTGGATTGTATCAACGAGTAGCACACACCCTGGTGTAATGTGAATGGCCATAGCCAACACCACTTGATCTGGTGAAATGTGGATGATATCGTTCAGAACCACAGGCCCAGGTGTAATGTGAATGTCCTCAGTCAACACCACTGGCCCTGGTGTAATGTGGATGGCATCAGCCAGTAGCACAGGCCCTTGTGTATTGTGGATGGCATCAGCCAGTAACACAGGCCCTGGTGTAATGTGAATGTCCTCAGCCATGACCACAGGCCCTGATGAAATGTAGTTGGCCTCAGCAATGACCACAGGCCCTGGTGAAATGTAAATGTCCTCAGCCAGTAGCACAAGCCCTGGTGTAATGTGGATGGCCTCATCCAGCAACACCACAGGCCCTGGTGAAATGTGGTTGTTTTCGGCCAGCAACACAGGCCCTTGGGTAATTTGGATGGCTAGCAGCACAGGCCCTGGTCTGGTGAAGATGGCCTCACAGGAATCACTGTCCCTGGTGTATTTTCGATGGCATCAGCAAGCAGCACAGACCCTGGTCTAGTGAAGATGGCCTCACAGAAATCACTGGCCCTGGTGTATTGTGGATGGCATGAGCCATCAACACAGGCCCTTGTGAAAGCCAGCAGCAAAGGCCCTGGTGTAATGTTAATGTCCTCATCCAACCCCATGGCCCCGGTGCAATGTGGATGGCCTCAGCCAGCAGCACAGGACCTGGTGTAATGTGGATGGCATAATCTAACAACACTGGTCCTTGTGAAATATGGATGGTATTGGTAACCACCACACACCCTGGTGTAATGTGGATGGCCGTAGCTTACACCACTGGCCCTGGTGTAATGTGCATGATATCGGCCAGCATCACAGGCCCTAATGTGGATGGCATCAACGAGCATCAAAGGCCCTGGTGGGGTAAAGATGGCCTCACAGGAAGCACAGGCCCTGATGTAATGTGGATGGTATAAGCCGACAACAGTGGCCCTGGTGAAATGTGGATGGTATTGGCCAGCACCAGAGGCCCTGGTGTAATTTGAATGGCTTCAACCAGCAGCACCAGCCCTCGTGTGGTGAATATGGCCTCACAGGAAGCACTGTCCCTGGTGTAATGAGGATGGCCCCAGGAAACAACACTGAACTTGGTGAAATGTCGATGGTATTGGCCAGCACCACAGGCCCTTCTGTAATGTAGATGGCATCAGCCAGCAACACAGGCCCTTGGGTAATGTGGAAGGCTAGCAGCAATGTCCCTGGTGTAATGTGTATTTCCTCAGCCAACAACACTGGCCCTCTTTAAATGTGGATGGTATTGGCCAACACCACAGGCCCTGGTGTAATTGGGATGGCATCAGCCAGTAGCACAGGCCCTGGTTTAATGTGGATGGCATCAACGAGTAGCACAGGCCCTTGTGTAATGTGGATCGCATCAGCCAGCAACATAGGCTCTGGTGAAATGTAGATGACCTGGCCCTGCTGTCGTGAAGTTGGCCTCAGAGGGAGCACTAGCCCTGGTGCAATGTGGATGGTCTAAGCCAGCAATACAGGCCCTGGTGTGGTGACGATAGCCTCACAGGGAGCACATGCCGTGGTATAATGTGGATGGCCTCATCTACCAACACTGGCCCAGGTGAAATGTGGATGGTAATGGCCAGCACCACAGACCTTGGTGTAATGTGGATGGTCTTAGCCAACACCAATGGCCCTGATGTAATGTGGATGGTTTCAGCCAACACCACAGGCCCTGGTGTGGTGAATATGGCCTCACAGGAAGCAATGTCCCTGGTGTAATGTGGATGGCCTCAGCAAACAACACTAGCCCTGGTGAAATGTCGGTGGTATTGGCCAGCACCACAGGCCCTGGTGTAATGTGGATGGTATCAGCCAGCACCACAGGCCCTGGTGTGGTGATGATGGCCTCACAGGAAGCAATGTCCCTGGTGTAATGTGGATGGCCTCAGCAAACAACACTAACCCTGATGAAATGTCAGTGGTATTGGCCAGCACCACAGGCACTGGTGTAATGTGGAAGGCTACCAGCACTGGCCCTTGTGAAATGTGGATGGTTTCGGCCAGCACCACAGGCCCTTGGGTAATGTGGAAGGCTAGCAGCACAGGCCCTTGTGTAATGTGGATGGTATCAGCCAGCACCACAGGCCCTGGTGTGGTGATGATGGCCTCACAGGAAGCACTATCCCTGGTGTAATTTCGATGGCCTCATCCAACAGCAATGGCCCTGGTGAAATGTGGATGGTATTGGCCAGCACCACAGGCCCTGGTGTAATGTGAATGTCCTCAGCCAACAACACTGGCCCTGGTGAAATGTGGATGGTATTGGCCAGAACCACAGGCCCTGGTATAATGTGAATGTCCTCAGCCATGACCACAGGCCCTGATGAAATGTAGTTGGCCTCAGTCATGACCACAGGCCCTGGTGAAATGTAAATGTCCTCAGCCAGTACCACAGGCCCTGGTGTAATGTGGATGGCCTCATCCAGCAACACCACAGGCCCTGGTGAAATGTGGTTGTTTTCGGCCAGCAACACAGGCCCTTGGGTAATTTGGATGGCTAGCAGCACAGGCCCTGGTCTGGTGAAGATGGCCTCACAGGAATCACTGGCCCTGGTGTATTTTCGATGGCATCAGCAAGCAGCACAGACCCTGGTCTAGTGAAGATGGCCTCACAGAAATCACTGGCCCTGGTGTATTGTGGATGGCATCAGCCATCAACACAGGCCCTCGTGAAATATAGGTGGCCTCAGCCAGCAGCACAGGCCCTACTGCAATGTGAATGGCCTCAGCCAGCAAAACAGTCCCTGGTGTAATGTTAATGTCCTCATCCAACCCCATGGCCCCGGTGCAATGTGGATGGCCTCAGCCAGCAGCACAGGACCTGGTGTAATGTGGATGGCATAATCTAACAACACTGGCCCTTGTGAAATATGGATGGTATTGGTAACCACCACACAACCTGGTGTAATGTGGATGGCCTTAGCTTACACCATTGGCCCTGGTGTAACGTGCATGATATCGGCCAGCATCACAGGCCCTAATGTGGAATGCCTCAACGAGCATCAAAGGCCCTGGTGGGGTAAAGATGGCCTCACAGGACGCACAGGCCCTGGTGTAATGTGGATGGTAGAAGCCGACATCACAGTCTCTGGTGTAATGTGGATGGCCTAAGCCAACAACAGTGGCCCTGGTGAAATGTGGATGGTTTCGGCCTGCACCACAGGCCCTGGTTTAATGTGGATGGCATCAACGAGTAGCACAGGCCCTTGTGTATTGTGGATCGCATCAGCCAGCAACACAAGCCCTGGTGAAATGTGGATGGTTTGGGCCTGCACCACAGGCCCTGGTTTAATGTGGATGGCATCAACGAGTAGCACAGGCCCTTGTGTAATGTGGATCACATCAGCCAGCAACACAGGCTCTGGTGAAATGTAGATGACCTCAGACAGCAGCGCAGGCCCTGCTGTCGTGAAGTTGGCTTTAGAGGGAGCACTAACCCAGGTGCAATGTGGATGGCCTAAGCCAGCAATACAGGCCCTGGTGTGGTGACGATAGCCTCACAGGGAGCACATGCCGTGGTATGATGTGGATGGCCTCATCTACCAACACTGGCCCAGGGGAAATGTGGATGGTAATGGCCAGCACCACAGACCTTGGTGTAATGTGGATAGCCTTAGCCAACACCACTGGCCCTGGTGAAATGTGGATGACATCGGCAAAGACCAATGGCCCTGATGTAATGTGGATGGCATCAGCCAGTAGCACAGGCCCTTGAGTATTGTGAATGGCATCAGCCAGCAACACCACTGGCCCTTGTGTAATGTGGATCGCATCAGCCAGTATCACAGGCCCTTCTGTGTTTTGGATGTCATGTGGATTGAATCAGCAAGTAGCACAGAATCTGGTAAAAATGTGGATGGTAACGGCCAAAACCAAAGGCCCTGGTTTAATGTGCATGGCATGCACGAGTAGCACAGGCCCTGTTGAAATTTAGTTGGTCAAAGCCAGCAACACATGCCCTTGTGTAAAGTGGATGGCATCAGCCAGAAAAGCAGGTTCTGGTGAAATAGTAGATGGCCTCAGAAAGCAGTACAGGCCTTGGTGTGGTGAAGATTAGGGATGGGTACCGGTGTCTGGTGCCATGATGGCACCGGTTCTGACATAAACGGTAGTAACCAGACCGAAAAGCAGCGCACATTTCGGTGCTTTATTTCGGTGCTTTTTTTTTCCTGAGCTGTGATACACTTTAGATTCTAGCCAATCATTTTACGTTTCCGAGGATAGTAGGCGGGGCCAGGTACGTACGTACGTTCTGTTAAAGCAGAGCTACAGATTAAAAATGTCCAAGGCGAAGCGGTTAAAAGTCTGGCTGTACTTCATAGCAAAATATGCAAACTCAGCAGCCTGCAACAAGTGCTTTAAGCTGATACTGTGATACTGTCAAAGGAGGTAACACCTCAAATCCGATGAAACACCTGGCGACGCATAGCGTTTTTTTTAAAAGCCCAGAAATGCGCCGTATTTGATAGCTTGCTGCGAGACCTCACACCGAGCGCATCTACTGCGGGTGGGTTGCCTGTTATGCAACATCCCCCAAAAACACGAAGAGGAGAGTCCTGGCCCCTAGCCCTGCCAGTGTAGCAGAAATGATGACGGTTGATGATGGCAGCAGCCGTTCTTCGCTGCGTGAGTAGCTAATTTATGTTGAGTAGGCTAACCACGTTATTACATTAATGCATGTAAGGTGAACTAGCAAACATCATCATAGCTACATGCTGCAGTCTTCTTGTTTGATGGCAGACACTCCCTTCACCCTGGCTAAAAAGGCTAAAATGACCAAAGAAAAAGTGGAAAACAGTTAAACATGAGAGGTTTAGGACAAAGTTTGTGTTTTTTCCATTGTTTAAGCACTGCTTCCAGCCAAGAGTGATACCATCTATGCCCCATAGCTGCAGAAAAGGCTAACATTGTTATATTTTTACAAAAAACAGCTGAACATGAGAGGTTTTTGGACCAATTTTGTGTTCTCCATTCTTTAAGCACCGGTTTGAGCACCGTTTGAGCACCGGCACCGTTTCAAAAGTACCGATTTGGCACCGGTATCGGATAAAATCTAAACGATACCCATCCCTAGTGAAGATGGCCTCACATGGAGCACTGGCCCCGGTGTAATGTGGATGGCATCAGCCAGAAGCACAGGCCCTGATGTGGTGATGATGACCGCACAGGAAGCACTGGATCTGGTGTAATGTGGATGGCATCAGGCAGTAGCACAGACCCTGGTCTGGTGAAGATGGTCTCAGACAGAAAGCACAGGCCCCGGTGTGGTGAAGACGGCCTCACAGGGAGCACTGGCCCTTGTGAAATGTGTTTGGTATCGGCAAGCATCACAAGGCCCTGGTGTGGTAATGTGGATGGCCTCAGCCAGCACCACAGGCCCTGGTGTGGTGATGATGGCCTAACAGGAAGCACTGGCAGTGGTGTAAAGTGTATGGCGTCTGCCAACAACAGTGGCCCTGGTGAAATGTGGATGGTATTGGCCAGCATAACAGGCCCTGGTGTAATGTGGATGGCATCAACGAGTAACACAAGCCCTGGTGTAATGTGGATGGCCTCATCCAGCACCACACGCCCTGGTGTGGTGATGATGGCCTCAGCCAAAAGCACTGTCCCTGGTGTTAGGTGTATGGCCTCAGCCAACAACAGTGGCCCTGGTGAAATATGGATCGTATTGGTCAGCACCACACACCCTGGTTTAATGTGAATGGCCTTAGCCAGTAGCACAGGCCCTTGTGACTTGTGGATCACATCAGCCAGCAACGCAGGCAGTGGTGTGGTGAAGATGGCCTCATAGGGAGCACTGGCCCTGGTGGATGGCGTCAGCCAACAACGAAGACCATGGTGAAATGTGAAATGTGGATGGCATTAGCCAGCAACACAAGACCTTGTGAAATGTGAATGGTTTCCGACAGCACCACATGCACTGGTGTAATATGGATGGAATGAGCCAGCAACACGGGCCCTGGTGAAATGAGGATGGTATCAGCCAGAAGCACAGGCCCAGGTGTGGTGAATATGGCCTCAAAGGGAGCACTGGCCCTGGTGTAATGTGGATGGCATCAGCCAGTAGCACAGGCCTTTGTATATTGTGGATGGGATCAGCCACAAACACAGTCCCTGGTGAAATGTAAATGTCCTCAGCCAGTAGAACAGGTAATGTGGATGGCCTTAGCCAACACCACTGGCCCTGGTGAAATGTGCATGATATCGGTTAGCACCACAGGCCGAGGTGTAATGTGGATGGCATCAACGAGCAAAAGAGGCCCTGGTGGGGTGAAGATGGCCTCACATGAAGCACTGTCCCTGGTGTAATGTGGATGGTAGAAGCCGGCATCACAGGCCGTGATGTAATGTGAATGTCCTCAGCCAGTTGCACAGGCCCTTGTGTATGGTAGATCGCATCAGCCAGCAACACAAGGCCCTGGTGTGGTGATGATGGCTTCACAGGAAGCACTGTCCCTGTTGTAATGCGGATGGCCTCACCCGACAACAGTCGCCCTGATGAAATGTGGATGGTACTGGCCAGCACCAAAGGCCCTGGTGTAATGTGAATGTCCAAAGCCAGTAGCACAGACCCTTGTGTATTGTGGATTGAATCAGCCATCAACACAAGCCCTGATGAAATGTGGATGGTATCAACGAGTGGCACAGGCCTTGGTGAAACGTAGTTGGCCTCAGCCAGTATCACATGACCTGGTGGGATGTGGATGGGATGAGCCAGCAATGCAGGCCCTGGTGAAGTGAGGATGGCCTCAGCCAGCACCACACACACTGGTGTAATGTGAATGGATTTAGCCAACATCACTGGCCCTGGTGAAATGTGCATGATATCGGTCAGCACCACAGGCCCAGGTGTAATGTAGATGACATCAGCTAGTAACGCAGGTTCTGGTCAAATTTACATGGCCTCAGAAAGCAGTATAGGCCCTGGTGTGGTGAAGATGTCCTCACAGGAAGCAGTGGCCCTGATGTAATGTGGATGACATCAGCCAGAAGCACAGGCCCTGGTGAAATGTAGTTGGCCTAAGCCAGTAGCACAGGCCCTGGTGTAATGTGGATGGTATGACCCAGCAACGCAGGGCCTGGTGTGGTGAAGGTGGCCTCACAGGGAGCTTTGGCCCTGGTGCAATGTGGATGGCCTCAGCCAGCATCGCAGGCCTTGGTGTGGTGAGGATGACCTCACAGGGAGCACTAGCCCTGGTGTAATGTGGATGGCCTGATCTAACAACACTGTCCCTGTTGAAATATCGATGGTACTGGTCATCACCACACACACTGGTGTAATGTGAATGGCCTTAGCCAACACCACTGGCCCTGGTGAAATGCGCATGGGATCGGTCAGCACCCCAGGCCCAGGTGTAATGTGGATGGCATCAACGAGCAGCAGAGGCCCTGGTGGGGGGAAGATGGCCTCACAGGAAGCACTGTCCCTGGTGTAATGTGTATGGCCTCAGCCAACACCACTGGCCATGGTGAAATGTGCATGATATCTGTCAGCACCCCAGGCCCAGGTGTAATGTGGATGGCATCAACGAGCAGCAGAGGCCCTGGTGGGGTGAAGATGGCCTCACAGGAAGCGCTGTCCCTGGTGTAATGTGGATGGTAGAAGCCGGCATCACAGACCGTGATGTAATGTGGATGGCCTCAGCCAACAACAGTGGCCCTGGTGAAATGTGTTTGATATTGGCCAGCACCACTGGCCCTGGTGTAATGTGAATGTCCTCAGCCAGTAGAACAGGCCCTTGCGTATTGTGGATGTCATCAGCCAGCAACACAAGCCCTGGTGAAATGTAGATGGTCTCATCGAGTAGCACAGGCCCTGGTGTAGTGATGATGGTCTCTTAGGAAGAACTGTCCCTGGTGTAATTTTGATGGCCTCATCCAACAACACTGGCCCTGGTGAAATGTGGATGGTATTGGCCAGCACCACAGGCCCTGGCGTAATGTGAAAGTCTTCAGCCAGTAGCACAGGCCCTTGCGTATTGTGGAACGCATCAGCCAGCAACACAAGCCCTGGTGAAATGTGGATGGTATCATCGAGTAGCACAGGCCCTGGTGTAATGTGGATGGCCTCATCCAACAACACTGGCCCTGGTAAAAATGTGGATGGTAACCGCCAAAACCACAGGCCCTGTTGTAATGTGCATGGCATCAGGCAGAAGCACAGGCCCTGTTGTAATGTGGATGGCCTCATCTAACAACACTGTCCCTGGTGAAATATGGATGGTATTGGTCAGCACCACACACCCTGGTGTAATGTGAATCGCCTTAGCCAACAACACTTGCCCTGGTGAAATGTGGATGGTATTGGCCAGTATCACAGGCCCTTGTGTTTTGTGGATGTCATTAGCCAGTGATAGGTTTTGTATTGTTGATTGTCATTTATGCTTAGAAATATTTACTTATATATGCTTAGAAGTATATAATCATTTGTAGATTTAAAGAATGTCTCATCCTAAGAGGTCTGTAACAACTCTGTGTAGCATGAATAGGGGGTTGAGTTCACTCCCCTACAGAGGAGAGGTCGTATCTTCTTTTGCTGATTTATGGTATAGCAAACACACGTATATCTGTTTAAGTATAAGAGCCTTTTGTTAGATGGACCCAGACTTCTGGCACCAGCTTTGGGGAGTCTTCACAGGGTCACATCTTGACCTCACACAAATCACTCACACACACACACACACACACACACACACACACACACACACACACACACACACACACACACACACACACACACACACACACACACACACACGCACACAGTATTCTTTGTTCACATGTATACCTATGTAAGATGTTATATGTTAATGACCCTATGCATATTCATGTAACCACAATAAAAGGAGTGCTGTGGGGAACCTGGCTGAGAGTCTCTGACGGCGGTCAAGTGGTGGGACGACACTTGGCTCCAGCCAGATACCTCCCTCATGCATGAGTAAACCAGAGCCTTGTGTCTTGCTTTTTGTTGCGTAGCAGATTGTCCTTAACATTCCAGCAAATAGGTTTATGCTACAAACCTATCATTAATTGGTCCTTCGAGAGCCGGATCCCTGGAATCGACATTCACCGAGGGGAGGAGGGACACATTGAAAGACTGACGTCAGCCAGGAAGTTCCTGTGGATTCGCGGTCTGTCTTTTCTCCTCGATGAATGGCGATCGGCGGGATTCGGGACTGATGCTACTCGCAATAAGCAACACCAAGTAGGTATGTGAAAAATCTTAGCCACTGTGTGAGGCTGAGTATTAAAGTCTTTATCACTCTGTGTGATAAAGCGTGTAGTCACTGTGTGCGACTATTCTTTGCCGCTGTGTGCAGCAAAGCAACACGTCCACTGTGTGCGGTTGCGTTGAAAGTCTTTATCACCGTGTGCGATAAAGCGCGTGATCACTGCTATGTAAGTCTTTGCCACTGTGTGCGGCAGAGCGCGCAGATCTGTGTGAGACTGCGTTGAGACATTAGGCCTATTTTGTGTTGCTGCCGTTGTCGTCGTTGTTGTTGTTGTTTTGTGTGAGTGTGTGCGGAGCAGAACACGTGGTCTGTGACACCGACTGTTGTTGTTATCATGGGTTTCTAAGCAACCAAGAGTGAGTCGGAGGGAGACAGACGTTTGTGCTGGAATTTGCTCCTGGCAGCACAAAGTATTTATGTAAAAAAGAGAGAGAGCGACGGCTCCACAGCTGCGCGGGTTCACGCGAGCGCGGTCACGCGGGTTTCACGCGGACCTGAGCCGTGCGGTTAATCGCAGGCTTATAAATGGAAGAGATTCAAATGTTAGAAGTTTTCAGAAAACACACCAGCCTTGAAGAGCGTGTGGAGAAGGCCTGCCACATCAGCAGCACTTAAGATGTGCTCTGGCTTTCCCCCACCCCCTTGCTGACAAAAAATGTTAACTCTTTAGCTTGCCCTGATCAACAACAGCCTGTGTGCCAGACCATAGACGTAATTGAGGTGGATAGTTGTTAAAAGTAATCTACATTAAGCTTGTGGTTGCTCAAATTCAGTACAATGACATATGAGGTGAAGTGATATAGGTAAATATTTAAACTAATGAAGTGCATAGAGGCACTTGACCTGTGTGAAAGACTGTTGTCATATTATGAGCCATTGTTGAGATATACAGCACACCTGTGAAAACAACTAATATGCTGAACCCTGTATGAAACATCTAAAAGTATATGATGGAGAAGCTGAATTGAATATGAAAGTGCAAGACTTTGCCACTGTGGGCAGAGCATGCGACTACTGTGTGATGTTGCGTTGCGGGGTTTTTTTTGTTTTCTTCTGAGCTGATGAGCAAGCTACACATTATCAGATCAAGAGCTGTCTGAGAACTACTCAAAGAGAGGGAAACAGAGCTCTGATAACTGTGATAATTGGAGTGTGCAGCGTTCCCGTGAGCAGTTTTCCTGCACCTTGACTCGTGTGTGTGTAGCATCAGCATCATGTTTTTGTTTATTTGTTTTGTTGGGTTAAAAATAATTAAATAAACTGGCGATCATATTTATGGATCACCATGGTATCATCAGTCATGTGATTTATTTATGCAGATGAAAAAGAGAAAGAATTTATATTGTAGATGAAAAATAATCATAGGGAAAAGGTTTTGTGTTGATCAGCCAAAAAACAACTACAATTTCATTTTCTGCTTTTAAGAAAGGATTGTTCACAAAAACACAGAGAGAGAGAGAGAGAGAGAGAGATGTGTGTTGATTAAGCAGTGATGATAATAATGAACATGTCTTAGTTTGTCACTTTCAGGTGAAAAGCAGACCTGAATCAATTTTCCACATGCAGCAGTCGGAAGAAAGTTATAGTTTATTTATTTATTTTGTTTATTTTATTTTCACTTGCTGAATACGGGACAGCAAATGAATACTGGGGGAAAGAAGGGGAGAAAGAAAGAGGGAAAGAGAAACAGCTGAGAAGAGGGACGGGGGAGAAGGGCAAAAAACAAAAACCAACAGAATGAGCAGAAAAAAAAAGAAATAAAAAATGCATATATCAATCACCTGGATCACCTGCTGAGAAAGAAAAAAGAAAACAAGCAGAAGAGAACAAGAGTAATAGAATAAACAGCATCACAATGATATATGGGAATATGACAGTAAATACTAAATATTAAACATTATTGTGCAGCACATAAGATCAACAGAACACAGTGTGCTTTGAGGTAGGAGCCAAAAAGGGTGTAGTTTGTGGGTGTGATCACCCATGTGTACACCTGTGGGCATGGATGCGCTTGTTTTTTTTTTTAAAAGGTTCCTTCATGTAATGATCTGCTAGAGGGTGTGGGGGGGCCACAGCCCCGTCCTCCAGGGCATGAAGCAGGTATGGAGGAGATCAAAACTCCAGACATCCAGAGGCCCCCAGAACACAAGAGACCAAGGAAGACCAACAGAGGGGCAGCCGCGCCACTGTCCCAGAAAGAGCTGAGGAGAGTCCCAGCTGAGGGCTCACTCAGCAGCCGCGGAGCAGAACCACCAACGCACCGATGCCTGAGGGAGTCCGCCACTGGCAGGGGAAGTGGTGGTAGGGGGAGATAGGCCTCCAAACCTTGGAGGGCCTAAGATGTCCCCAGAGAGGTGGCGCCTGACACCCAACCTGACATATAGACACAGAAATACAGGCACACACATATACAAACATCCATTCCCACCCTCATGCTCTCATATGCACTTACTCCACACTCAACCAACGTGGAGACAGACATAAAGAGACGCTGTACACACGATCACACTCCCCAAGCGTACTCTACAAACCGGGTCTAGGTACCCTTGCCCCTGGAGGGGGAACTGCACCCAGACCCAGGTGGTATTACCCTTTTCCCTGTGGTGGGGGGAGGCAGACCGCCCCGACTCCGCAGCAGCAGGGAGGCCCCACACTCCAGACCGCAGTCGGACGGCCAACTCCTCCTCCTAGCCCCCCCGCTCCAGCAGGTCGCAGAGAATGGGGGTGAGAGAAGACTCCAAACCTCCCTCCATCCGCTCATTGTAGTGTTGATGCATGTGTGTTCTAAGGTGCATTTAAAACCCAGGAGGGCATGGAGCTACCTGCCAGAGAGCAGCAGGTAAGCGCATGGTCCCTCCTGCTAGCCCTCAATGTCTACGTGTATTTAACCTTGAGAGGTGGGCAACGACGCCAGGGGTGGGGTGTACACCCTGATGGTACTTTGGATTCCGTGTATCGTGCCCACCCCCAAGATCCTATATGTATGTGTAATGAGAGTGTGAGTAATGTGAATGTCCAAGTTGTGGGATAAAATTTAGGCAGAGGCAGCCAGAAGGGGACAGAGGGGGGGGGGGGGGGGTAGCCTCCTCTGCACCCTGGTGACATACCCCTACTCCAAGGTCCTGCATGTGTGGGTGGTTGTGGTGGAGCGGGAAGAGGGAGGCAGCTGGAGATGGGGAGGGAAGGAAGGGAGGGGCATGTGACCCCTCCCTGGGGCCAGCTCCCCCGCTGACCCCAGTAGGCACCCCCATACTCCGCAACCCACCAGGGAAAGGGGGCCCCGGTCTGGATGGACCTGGGCCCAATGCAGCAGCGCCTCCCGGCCCCACAGAGCCCGGGACAGTCCACCCAACCCCACCACAGAGAAAACTGCACCCACCCCACCATCCACTCATCTTCCAGACTACATAAGACAATAAACACCCAGGCTGAGATCTTCCTCCACCTCTCCTGTATCTCCCCCTCCTGCAGAGAAAGCTCCCGAGGAGAGGAAAGCTCCTGCAAGATGTGACAATCTCCCCCACCAGTTGAAGAGCCCCCCAGGTGGCTCGATGCACCGGCGGCACCCTGCTCCAGGGCCGGGCCCCCATGCACCCACCCGCCCACAACCCCGGCAACACACCAACCAGGACCCAAGCCCCCGAGGCCCGGCCCGAGCCCCAGCCCAGAGACGGAGCGCCCCCAGAACCTCACGCCCATCCCGGACCCACTCAGGGGCAGCCAGGCTACCAGGTCAGTAACCCACGTCCGTCAGCACAGACCCTCCCCTAGCCCCGCTGCACGCAGCCGCGAGGAAACAGTCACCTGAGAGCCAACAGAGCCCCTAACCGGACACAACCGCTACCCCGGGTTGAGCCCCCCAAGGAAGATGCCTCCGGGGAACCCCCCGACGCCCTAAGCCTGTCCCTACCCCCACACCAATCACAACAGTGAAGGCGGGACCAAACTATGACCCCCCACCCCCACTAGGTGATGGAGCTGATCAAAGGAGCCCAGAGCAATTGATCTGATGTGGTGGCAGAGGCTGTATCAAGACTAATGTAATCTAATAGATAATTTCTATATTGGTTAGAATTAAGATTATTTTTATTTTTCCAGTTCATGAGGACTGTTTTCTTGGCTATGCATAGGGCAGTGAAAACCATATGGGCGATATTCTTTTCTGAAGTGACATTATCTAAGCTGCCCAACAAACACACTAAGGGGGAAGTTGGAATGTTACATTTCAGACACTTCGATAAGTCTTCACATATCTCGCGCCAAAACTTCTGAACTGGTGGACAGAACCAAAGAGCGTGGATATAATTGTCCGGTGAATTGGTTTGGCAGTGTGAGCAGTTGTTGGTAGACGTAAAGCCCATCTTGAACATCCGATGACCTGTATAGTGCACTCTATGTAATATTTTGTATTGAATTAATTGAAGACTGGGATTTCTAATTAGATGAAAGGTTTTTAAGCAAATCTGAGACCAGAAGTTTAGGTCTAAGTTAACTGATAAATCCGCTTCCCATTTTGCAATAGGAAGTGATATTGATTCATCTGTTTTAGAAAGCATTCTGTATATTTTGGATAGTAATTTGGGGGTTTTAAGAGTAAGAAATTGAACCACACTTGGTGGTGTTTGTAGTTCAACTTGACCCGGTTTAAATTTCTTTTTTACTATGGATTTAATTTGTTGATATTCTAAAAATCTTTTCTTGTTGATCCCATATTGTGTAACTAGTCTGTCAAATGAGATAAATTCTGTTCCTTCTAGTATATGTTCTAAATATTTGATTCCTTTATCACTCCAATCTGAAAGGTTTATCATATTATTGTTTTATAATATGTCAGGGTTGTTCCAGATAGGTGTACGTTTGCATGGGATTAATGAAGACGCCGTCAATTTTAGAAACTCCCACCATGCTGTCAGAGAAGAGCTGATGTTGATGCTTTTAAAGCATTCATGTCGTTGGATGTTTGAGCTGATAAATGGTAGGTCTGAGATCTCTAGATTATTGCAAAGTGCTTGTTCTACGTCTAGCCAAGGTTCATCTAAGAGGGTGTGTTTTAGCCATCCTGAGATAAACTGAAGCCTGTTGGCTAAGAAGTAGTGCTGAAAGTTAGGCAGTTCTAGTCCTCCTTTATCCTTGGTCTTTTGTAGTGTTTTTAAGCTTATACGTGGGGGTTTATTTTTCCAAAGGAATTTGGACATACATGAATCTAGCGATCTGAACCAATCTTGTGGCGGTTTAGTTGGGATCATTGGGAATAAATAATTTATTTTTGGTAAGACCATCATTTTTATAGCGGCAACCCTTCCCATGAGTGATATGGGTAGACATTTCCATCTAGCCAGATCATCTTCTACCTTCTTTAAAAGTGGGATATGGTTTAATTTAGTTAGATCTGCAAGCTTGGGAGAAACATTAATACCTAAATATTTTATATTTCCCGATTGCAGTGGTGTAGAAGAGGAATTATGGAGGGAGCAATTAATCGGTAGAACTGTAGATTTTGACCAGTTAATTGAGTAATCTGATATTCTTGCAAAAGAGTTTATCAATTCAATCACCCCAGAGATATTGGTTTGTGAATTTTGGAGAAAGAGTAACACATCATCCGCATAAAGGCTGATTTTATGTTCCACGTTCTTGCATTTTATGCCCTTAATTACTGAATTCTGTCTAATTGCTGCTGCTAGTGGTTCAATAAAAATTGCAAACAGTGAAGGGGAGAGTGGGCATCCCTGCCTGGTGCCCCTCAAGAGACAGAAGCTGGAGGATGTTTGGTCATTTGTTCTAACACAAGCTGTTGGGGAATTATATAATATTTTTAACCAGTTTATGAAAGAGGATCCAAAACCAAATTTGTGTAAAGTTGCAAATAGAAATTTCCAGTTAACTCTGTCAAATGCTTTTTCTGCGTCTAAAGAGAATATTGTAGTTTCTAGGTTTTTACTGTATGAGTAGTCTATCAAATTAAGTAATCTACGTGTATTTGTTGATGAGTGCCTACCTTTTATGAAACCAGTTTGGTCAGGATGAATTAAGAGGGGGGTTATTTTCTCCAGTCTCTTTGAGAGAGCTTTGCAGATTATTTTAAGG
Source organism: Astatotilapia calliptera (assembly GCF_964374335.1). NCBI lineage: Eukaryota > Metazoa > Chordata > Actinopteri > Cichliformes > Cichlidae > Astatotilapia > Astatotilapia calliptera. The sequence continues at coordinate 37,611,893 of NC_137427.1, read as the reverse complement.
TCTACATTTATAAGGGATATTGGACGATAGCTTGAGGGATACACAGGGTCTTTGCCTGGTTTTAGTAGGAGATTAATGTTTGCAGAATTCATATTTGATGGAAGTCTGCCCTTTTCTTTAATTTCCAACAACGTTCTGTAGAAAACTGGTGCTAGAATCGACCAGAATTCTTTGTAGAATTCTGCAGGAAAGCCGTCTGGACCTGGAGCCTTATTATTGGGCATACTTATCAGGGCTTCCTGGAGTTCACCTGGTGTCAGTGGTGAATCCAGTGCCATTGCTTGAGTGTCTAATAATTTTGGAAGAGTTATGTTGTCCAAAAACTGATCAATTTCTTTTTTAGATGGGTTTATTTGTGGTGAATACAACGTTTTATAGAAATCCCTGAAAATGTTGTTTATTTGTATCGGATCATATATTGTGTTCCCAGATGAATCTTGAACAGCACATATAGTTGTTTTTTCTTTATTTATTTTTAGCTGGTTTGCTAGAAATTGACCGGATTTATTACCATGTTCATAATTTTGTAGGCGTAGTCTTTGTACTAAGAATTTTGTTTTTTTTTATCAATTATCTCATTTAATTCTAGTTTTGTTTTGCGTATTTTGTTCAATGTTTCCTGATCTTGGTGGGACGCGTAGGCTTCTTCTAGTGATTTGATGTTTTTTTCTAATTCCTGAATATTTTTGTTTTCTTTTTTCTTTTTATGTGATGAGAAAGAAATTATTTTACCTCTCATCACAGCTTTCCATGCTTCCCATAGAACAGAAGCTGATGTTTCGGGAGTGTCATTATAGTCCAAATATGAAGTCCACTCTTTTTTAAAATATTTAATAAAGTCTTCATCTTTAAGTAGTGATATATTAAATCTCCAGTTTTTTCTTGGCGTAGTATTATTCTTGTGCATTAGTGTTAAAGATACAGGACCATGATCGCTGACAGCTATAGGGTGAATCTCAGTGTCTGAAATGTCGTTCAGCAGTGAGCTGCTGACCAAAAAATAATCCAGACGAGAGTAGGAGTGATGGACATGTGAGAAAAAAGTATATTCCTTACTGGTGGGGTGAAGGGAGCGCCATGCATCGCAAAGACCAAAGTCGCTCATATACTGTTTGATTATATTTGTGGACTGCCAATTACGCTGAGTTCCCGCTGTATCCATGTCTTCATTTAGTCCAGGGTTGAGGTCGCCTCCAAGAACAAGTGTGCCATCTAAGTGTTCAGAGAGTGCACTGAAAAAACCGTGAAAGAATGAAAGTTATAGTTTAACATCATTGGAAACATGCAGGCCAAGTTTCTGGCTGACTTATTTACAGCGCCATGTGTCTCTCAACCTCACAAGCAAGCAAGCGCTCACCCCTCCCTGAAGACAAGGAATGCAGCTCCAAAGCAATAACATGATAAAGAGACAGCAGCAAGTCCTAAGCAAAGAGTCCCAGCAAAGCAGCAGCAATGTGGACAAACAACATCAGAGAAGAAGAGCAAACCCATCATCCTGACTGATCGGATGAATGGCACTGTGTCTACAACAAGCTGAAACTTCACTGTCCATGTGAAGAAAACGTTTGAGGAGAACTGAACAGTTGGAGTTTGACATTTGCCACCTGTGGAGTAAAATGGCAAGAACAGACAGTGGGACACAGGACAAAGCTGAAGGAGAACTGCCGGCTGTTGGACTGTTGAAGTGGGAGAGGACAACAGAGTGAGAAGACTAGGTGAGAACACATAGGAATTATTTAATGTGGGAAATCAAAATTTGCATTAGCAAACCTGCGGAAAAGAAAACTGACTGCTTAACTTGGAAAATTGTGAAGGAGTCTGAAACACTGCGAAAATAGAAACATACAAAATCACACAAACAAGCAGAACATGCATTAACCCTACTAACAATTCCAAACACAAAATAACTCATGAAGACTCATAGCACATTAGTTAAGAAATGATTAAATAATAGCAGAGAAGTGTGTAGGAAAGGCAGCTCTAAGAACATGCTCTGCTGGATATGCAGCTCCACAGACATGCATTAGACCTGCCTAATAACACAAACACCCATGCAATGAAATTTAGCTTGTTATCTTTCATCAGTGTTAAAATAGTGTCAATTTAGCAGACACTTGTTATCAAATACTGAATTTATCCAATGCAAAAATTTGACTCTCTAGGTTGCAGGACAACAATTTAACCTTTGTGGGGGAAAAAAGATTCTGGTTTGACCAACCAGTGATCTGACAATAAATTTAGTCGTTGATATAGTAAATTGGGAGAAGCTTCCTGCTTGATTGATGCAGCACAAGTAATTTACTGTATGAGGGAAATTGTCTTTTGTGATACTATTTTGAACATGCATTTCTGTTGTCCTGTCATCTTAGTGGGTTAATAGCTGATATGCAAATTAGTTGATCGTTCTTAGATTAATGAAAGGTGACTGAATTCTAGCACGAGTGAATGAGATGTGTTGGAGTTTGTTGTGTGTTGAGTGGAGACTCTAAAACACTGAGTTTCCTGCTTTGATGTGAGAGTGAATCCTGTATTTAGATACACAACTCTGAATATGTCAGAACAAACGTCTTTTGTGAAGTGCATGACAGCATGTCACATGTTTTATGATGAAGGGAAAAGGAAGACTGAATAAAATCTGTGGCTTAAATGAGTGAAGAGCACAGACCTGGTGATTAAACTCATAGCTAATATGACATTAGGCTTATGTTGTATGTTGTGCAGCTGATGGTTGGTTTGGAGTGAATCTAGCTGATGATTCTTCTCCTGTTGTGAAGTTGATGAGGAGTTTGTGTCATGACTTAACAAGGCCTTTTTATTTGATACTTTCACAGTGCACTGAAAGTTTGGTTTGATAATCTCTGTTATTTTTCATTTTTATCTTTTGAACAGGCACTGATTTTGTTTGTCTATTTCTTTTCTTTAAGCAGATCTGCACGTCAGGAATTAAAAGTGCTATACGACCTGTCGAGAAAGCCGTTACAAGTGAGTTTTCTCCACATTAAAATGGGCTCTGGAGAAAGCCACTTATTGGGACAATATTAAATGAAAGTCCCGGCCTAAAAAGGATTCAGCGATGTAATCCGATCTAAAGTTCTTTTTTTCTTTTTGAGATGACGTCATTTTGCTGAAAGTGGAAACTAAATGCGACGACAGGTTCCACTATCAGCAAAGAAAGAATGAATGCATGAATGAATGAGTGAAAGAAAAAAAAACTGACTGACTGGTAAAAGCTGACAGGACTTGACCACGACTCAAGGTTAACCTCCACCTAGACAGGACAAAAGGGTGGATGGATTTATGTGTTTTTTGTTACAGGAGCAGAAAGATGACAGCAACATCCGTGGTTGCGTGATGATTTAACCTTTTAAATGCCATTTTTATGTTTGTGAACTCTGAAAATTTAACCTTTTTAGTTTAAATTCTCTGTCTGTGAATTTACCATGTGTGTGTCATTCACTACCTTGTGTTGCTCACAGAGATTACTGTGAGAAAGTGTACACACCTGCGCAGCGCTAACATTTACATTTCTTTTTACAGCAGATGGTTAATCATGTTTTTGATCATGTGATTTACAAGAGGATTAGTTAATGTTTTTTCCTACTACAGGATTTCTGGGTTTATGTGTGAAGAAAACTGTGTTTACAGGTTATGAGTGGTGATACTGTTACACTGTGTTTTTGGGAAAATGTAACGGTTACTTTGATGAGATGAATAACATTCTTTCCACAGCGATGGATGGTTGATTTTATGGTGTTTTTATGGCACCTCTGGAATGTGGATGGCCGACGCCTGCCCACCAGGATGATCAATGTGTATTGCTAATGTTTGTTTTCTGAGACTGCATGTAGAGGAGTCAGCGGAAGCAGACAAGTGACATGAGAAAAATATATAAGGGATTGTTTATGGAATAGTTGAAGATGGGCTATTGAGCTCATAGTAATATTTGAGTGGAGTGACTTTGCTTAAGAGCAGTCACTGATTACATTAATGTTGACTGAGTACATGGGATGATCCATGTCTGAGGCAAATTATGGAAATAATTGTAGTTTACTGATTTGAGAAAACCTGCACATGACACTTGTCTTGCTGATGTTGAAAGCTTATTGTTCTTATGATACAATTGTTTACAGGTATGAAGTTTGATTTCACTTCCAGATTTTGCTTTCCAGGCCATGATGGTGTGTATGCAGGCTCCTGGGAGAGCCAGGTGTTAAGCAAACTTAATATGCAAAACACACTAAGATTTTCATTGCTGGATTATAGGTCCGGGGTGGAGCTACTCCAGCAGAGATGCCCTGATGTTGCCTGGGATGTGATCTAGCTAACCTTTTTCTTTAAGACAGGGATCCAGGTTTGATGAGTTGACTCGTGGGAGTGTCCATGAGTCAAGTGGAGGGGTCCAGGATTAATATTAAACAATGTTTTCTATTATTGTTGCAGTGATTTCTGTGATTAGCCGTTTATTTACAGGTATTAAACCTATGCAAGTGGTGCATCCATGTTCAGATGAGGCTTTGATGGCCTATAAGTGAAGTTCACTGAACTAAAGAATGTTGTTTGATGATTGTTGACATGCTCTCCAAATAGAAGTTTTCCCTCTTAGCAAGGAAATACAGGTGCAGCAGTAATCTCCTGAGAAATCTTAAGAGGCCCAGTGAGAAGCAAGAACCATTCCAGGCATAGCTGACAGCCCAGGCAGTGGTTCAGGTAAAAGGTCGAGCTGGTTGGGGCCCATCATGAGATCAGACTTTGGAGCCACAGCAAGGACCATGAAACTGCGTTGGAATGAGAGCTGTGCCACGGGGGGTTTCCAGAGGCCAAGAGAGGAGATTGTGGACAACAGACGGGCACCTGAAGGATGAGGGGAGCGTGCCAAGCTCCATCGACAGCGCAGAGGGAGTCTAAGGATGACATCATGATTCTGTGAAAAGCACAGGAACCAGAAGCTATGGTGGTGATAACAGCAGTTTCCTATGTGGTCTGCAGCTTTGGAAATAGCTGAGACACATGTTGACAAACAATAAAACTAACTGGTATGTTTGAATGTTTATTCTACATACATTTGGACTCTGGTCCTATGGACAGTGATGGAAACAACTGGAAGAGACATTAATGACGCCCTGCAGAGCTTAAACCACTCTGCAGAGAGACATGTGATGTGCACACCCGGAGGAAGCACCACCAAGCTGAGATGTTTTTGAAAATGTTACTTTCTTATTTCAACTATTACATTAACAATTTCTTTGTTTGCTCGTAGGATGCAGTTTGCCATTGGATGAGATCAATGAATGGGATAACTGCTAATACATTTGTTAAACTGTGTACCTTTTCAGTAATTTAGGGTGATTTGACATATGCTGAGTATAAAAATGTTTGCATTGAAACTGTCAGACATGAGGTATTCATAACTGGGAACTTTTCTAGCATAAAGGGCAAAAAGGGGGGAATGATAGGTTTTGTATTGTTGATTGTAATTTATGCTTGGAAATATTTACTTATATATGCTTAGAAGTATATAATCATTTGTAGATTAAAAGAATGTCTCATCCTAAGAGGTCTGTAACAACTCTGTGTAGCATGAAGAGGGGGGTGAGTTCACTCCCCTACAGAGGAGAGGTCGTATCTTCTTTTGCTGATTTATGGTATAGCAAACACACGTATATCTGTTTAAGTATAAGAGCCTTTTGTTAGATGGACCCAGACTTCTGGCACCAGCTTTGGGGAGTCTTCACAGGGTCACATCTTGACCTCACACAAATCACACACACACACACACACACACACACACACACACACACACACACACACACACACACACACACACACACAGTATTCTTTGTTCACATGTATCCCTATGTAAGATGTTATATGTTAATGACCCTATGCATATTCATGTAACCACAATAAAAGGAGTGCTGTGGGGAACCTGGCTGAGAGTCTCTGACGGAGGTCAAGTGGTGGGACGACACTTGGCTCCAGCCAGATACCTCCCTCATGCATGAGTAAACCAGAGCCTTGTGTCTTGCTTTTTGTTGCGTAGCAGATTGTCCTTTATGCTAGGTTTATGCTACAAACCTATCAGCCAGCAACACAATTCCTGGTGAAATGTGGATGGTTTCAGAAAGCACCACAGGCCCGGGTGTAATGTGGATGCCATCAACGAGTAGCAGAGGCCCTGTAACTCGTTGATGTAAAGTGGATGTAAAGTGGATGGCATGAGTCAGCAAAGTAGTTCTGGTGCAATGTGGATAGCCTCAGCCAGCAACGCAGGCCCTGGTGAAATGAGGATGTATCACCCAGCAGCACAGGCCCTGGTGTGGTCAATATGGCCTCACAGGGAGCACTGTCCCTGGTGTAATGTGGATGGCCTCAGCCAACAACACTTTTCCTGGTGAAATGTGGATGGTATTGGCCAGCACCACAGGACCTGGCGTAATGTGCATGTCCCCTGCCAACACCACTGGCCCTGGTGTAATGTGGATGGCATCAGCCAGTATCACAGGCCCTTGTGAAATGTGAATGTCCTCAGCCAACACCACTGGCCCTGGTGTAATGTGGATGGCATCAGCCAGCAACACAGGCTCTGGTGAAATGTGGATGACCTCAGACAGCAGCGCAGGCCCTGCTGTCGTGAAGTTGGCCTCAGAGGGAGCACTAGCCCTGGTGCAATGTGGATGGCCTCAGCCAGCAATACAGGCCCTGGTGTGGAGACGATAGCCTCACAGGGAGCACATGCCGTGGCATAATGTGGATGGCCTCAGCCAGTAGCACAGGCCCTGGTGTAATGTGGATGGCCTCATCTACCAACACTGGCCCAGGTCAAATGTGGATGGTACTGGCCAGCACCACAGGTCCTGGTGTAATGTGAATGTCCTCAGCCATGACCACAGGCCCTGATGAAATGTAGTTGGCCTCAGCCATGACCACAGGCCCTGGTGAAATGTAAATGTCCTCAGCCAGTAGCACAGGCCCTGTTGTAATGTGGATGGCCTCATCTAACAACTCTGTCCCTGGTGAAATATGGATGGTACTGGTCAGCACCACACACCCTGGTGTAATGTGAATCGCCTTAGCCAACACCACTGGCCCTGGTGAAATGTGCATGATATCGGTCAGCACCAGAGGCCCAGGTGTAATGTGGATGGCATCAACGAGCAGCAGAGGCACTGGTGGGGTGAAGATGGCCACACAGCAATCACTGTCCCTGGTGTAATGTGGATGGTAGAAGCCGGCATCACAGGCCGTAATGTAATGTGGATCACCTCAGCCAAAAGCACAGGCCCTGGTGTGGTGAAGATGGCCTCACAGGAAGCACTGTCCCTTGTGTAATGTGTATGGCCTCAGCCAACAACAGTGGCCCTGGTGAAATGTGGATTATATTGGCCAGCACCACAGGCCCTGGTGTAATGTGAATATCCTCAGCCAGTAGTAAAGGCCCTTGTGTTATCTGGAACGCATCAGCCGGCAACACAAGCCCTGGTGTAATGTGGATGGCCTCAGCCAGCACCACAGGCCCTGGTTTGGTGATGATGGCATCACAGGAAGCACTGGCAGTGGTGTAATGTGGATGGCCTGAGCCAACAACACTGGCCCTGGTGAAATGTGGATGGTATTGGCCAGCACCAAAGGCCCTGGTGTAATGTTGATGTCATCATCCAGCACCAAAGGCCCTGGTGTGCTGATGATGGCCTGACAGGAAGCACTGTCCCTGATGTAAAGTATATGGCCTCAGCCAACAACAGTGGCCCTGCTGAAATGTGGATGGTATCATTGAGTAGAACAGGCCCTGGTGTAATGTGGATAGAATCATCCAACAGTACAGTCCCTGGTTTGGTGAAGATTTCCTCACAGGAAGCACTGTCCCTGGTGTGAAGTGTATGGCCTCAGCCATCAACAGTGGCCCTGGTGAAATGTGGATGGTATTGGCCAGCACAACAGGCCATGTTGTAATGTGAATGTCCTCAGCCAGTAGACCAGGTCCTTGTGTACTGTGGATCGCATCAGCCAGCAACACCACAGGCACTGGTGAAATGTGGTTGTTTTCGGCCAGCAACACAGGCCCTTGGGTAATTTGGATGGCTAGCAGCACAGGCCCTGGTCTGGTGAAGATGGCCTCACAGAAATCACTGGCCCTGGTGTATTGTGGATGGCATCAGCCATCAACACAGGCCCTCATGAAATATAGGTGGCCTCAGCCAGTAGCACAGGACCTACTGCAATGTGAATGGCCTCAGCCAGCAACACAGTCGCTGGTGTAATGTTAATGTCCTTATCCAACCCCATGGCCCCGGTGCAATGTGGATGGCCTCAGCCAGCAGCACAGGACCTGGTGTAATGTGGATGGCATAATCTAACAACACTGGCCCTTGTGAAATATGGATGGTATTGGTAAGCACCACACACCCATGTGTAATGTGGATGGCTTTAGCTGACACCACTGGCCCTGGTGTAATGTGCATGATATCGGCCAGCATCAAAGGCCCTAATGTGGATGGCCTCAACGAGCATCAAAGGCCCTGGTGGGGTAAAGATGGCCCTTTACTCTACCAGCAATACATGACATAAATACACATATAAACATTATAAGACATAAATACACACATAAACATTATAAGACATAAAAACAAGTCAAAGATATTTGCAACAAACAGAACTCAGTGGAAGAAAGTTACTTACCAGCAATACAACACATAAATACACATATAAACATTACAAGACATAAATACACACATAAACATTACAAGACATAAATACACACATAAACATTATAAGACATAAAAACAAGTCAAAGATATTTGCAATAAACAGACCACAGTGCAAGAAAGTTACTTACCAGCAATACAACATATAAATACACATATAAACATTACAAGACATAAATACACACATAAACATTATAAGACATAAAAACAAGTCAAAATATTTGCAACAAACAGACCTTAGTTGAAGAAAGTTACTTACCAGCAATACAACACATAAATACACATTTAACAGCAATACAAGACATAAATACACACATAAACATTACAAGACATAAATACACACATAAACATTATAAGACATAAAAACAAGTCAAAGATATTTGCAACAAACAGACCTTAGTGCAAGAAAGTTACTTACCAGCAATACAACACATAAATACACATTTAACAGCAATACAAGACATAAATACACACATAAACATTACAAGACATAAATACACACATAAACATTACAAGACATAAATACACACATAAACATTATAAGACATAAAAACAAGTCAAAGATATTTGCAATAAACAGACCTCAGTGCAAGAAAGTTACTTACCAGCAATACAACACATAAATACACACATAAACATTACAAGACATAAAAACAAGTCAAAGATATTTGCGACAAACAGACCTCAGTGTGACGCATGGTCAGGCTCCCTCTGCTGCACTTATGGACGCACAGGGTACCCCTCTCGCGTCGGGAATTGACGTGAAGGGTCCTCCGATTGAAGAGATTGCCGCGGAAGTGCCTTTTGTCGGTATATTTAGACATTTTCCAAATCACATTGTAGTGACGTATACAGAACACAATAAATTATATAATGTAAACAACTACCTGAAAAACAGGTAGAACGATACTTTTGTATGGTTTATTGCATTTACGGAGGGAGTGATGTATGCTGGGTAATGGCACAGCTAGCTACTGGGTGACTTTATTCACCCGCTTAGGCTGTTATCAGTCCATACAATGGGCGTTATTAGCACAAATCAATCCCATAGATATGGGCCATCTCCTGCTAGATTGTTCAGAAGGTTGTTCTCATCCATCCAGATGGAGGATCACTAACAGGAGCGTGGGAAGACTCCAGAATCCACTCTGGCTGCAAATCGGTGGATATACAGTGTTTACAGGTAAGACCATTTAAACGGACAGCATTTATAGAATGACTATTAAAAGTCAGCGAGTGTCAGTAATGTTAATGTGGTTATGTTAGTAATACACAGAGTGCTAATATAACAGCTTTAAGATGCATTTGTAGATATCATTACGTGTTTTACCGTCTTTATGGTGCTAGCTTAAAGTTACGGTGTAAACGTTAGCTTATATTGGAGTAAAGCTGTTACTGGTTAAACGATGTTAGCACAGAAATATTAGCTTCTGTCATGACTGATGAAGTTACTAGTTAATAAAGTTTCCAGTAAAGTGATTAATCGCAGCCACAGATTGACAGCAAATATCTCGATTAGCTTCAGTGCATCTGTAATAAATATGTGCAAGTTTCAGTGCTTCGTTTAAACTGTATGATACTTATACTGACCCAGGGTCAGTGTAAAATACAATCCTAGCTGTGTGAACAAAGCCTGGCTCCTTTAATCCTGCATGACAAACCTCAGGATGCAGGCTATTATTACTCTTTCCTGCTGGCACACCTGTCACACCTGAGAGTCAGCTAGAAACTTAGTGACGTGGACATCATGCAAAGACTGCCAGACTCTGTATTACTGCAAATGATCAGTGACTCGGGTTATCACTAAACTTTAAACAGTACCTCTGTGTCTCTGTGTGCTGAACATTTAGGATTGAGTCAGGCTGCATTGACTGTGGGACTTTAATGTGTTAAAAGCAGGTTGAAGACGGCTCAGAAACATTTGAAGATTAAAATTTAGCATTATGGCTGCTGGTGGTTTGTAAAGCCTCTACTCAGCTGTATTTTTGTTACTAATTTATGTTTGTTGTTGTTTAACACAGATTTCAGAAGAGCAAATATGCTTAATGGTTTAACTAGATTTCATTTGTCAGTGTGGGACTGCTGAGTCACCGGAAGAACTCATTTGATTCATTCTCCACATGATGTTCATTTACAGAAATGTTTCACAGGAACTGATTTCTCCCAAAGGGTGAACTAGTGTGTTTCCATAGATTACCTCTGTATGAATGTACTTCTTAAATGAAGGCAAGTGTTTGTCCTTTTTTGTTCCTCAGGTACAGTACGTGATATCAAGGGCAGGCGGTCAACACTGGGGGTAGACAAGAAGCAGACGTACTTCCAAGAGGGAGCTGCAGTGAGGACACAGCCAGGTCACTGAGGTCAGAGATCAGAATCTGAAACAGCTCAGGTTTATATTTTAGAGGTTATAAAAAATCAAAATGTATTATTTAAAGAAACCTTTAAATAATAGTCATAATTATGATTATTACAAGAAATATCAAACATTTAAGTGGATTTTCTGTTACACATATTGTGTTAGCCCTGCGATAAACTGGCAGCCTGTCTTTGTCCTGTATCAGCTGGGATAGGCTTCATCCTCCCGCAACCCTGAATTGGATACATTGTATTCCAATTATGTAATCTGATCATTTACAAACTCAAGGTATCTAATCAAAATGTAAGTAATAATTATAAAATGGGAAAGCAGAAATAAGTGTGACATAAATGTAAATGTGTTAGCTGACATAGAGGACAGCTACATGTAGTCTGAAAAACCTTTGTTGTCAAGTTTGCAGGTATATCAGCACGAGACATTCTTACATAGAAGAGACATTAAAGTCTCTAACTCAGCGAAGCATTATTGGTCCCGTCTGTTTGGATAAATATAGTAAGTTGATGTTTGTCCATTTATTGACACATTTCCTTAAGTGCTTATCCAGCTCAGGATCACAGTGGAGCTGCAGCTGGATATGTTCAGTAAATAAACCTTCCAAAAGTTAACAATAAACCTGCATCCATGTACGTTGTTGTCCACAGGATGAGAAAATCAAACTGGAACACTGTGGAACATGTTAATAAATGTTTGTGTGTTTATGCCTGTGTCTTTCACAGGAGGCGCTGGAAGGTTTCCCTAATAGTTCCTGGTGAATCAAAGCAGAACCATAAAGGTTGCTGGACTGCATGATGGCCTTACCCCTGAGCAGTCATCCTGTTAAAGGAGGAACCAGTTAGAAGCTGTTTTCAAAGTAGCTGAGCAGATTTCATCTCAAGTAAGCAATTAACTGTTTGTTCGTTTGTTCTGCCACTTAAAGAGCATTTAAGGACGTCTTTTGAGTGTCCAGTTGAATTAATTCTACTGGCTCTCATGGTCATTTGTTATTATAGACATATTTTTCATCTTCATCCAGCTATTTAGTAAATTCTATCTATTTAGTAATATCCGTCAGCTATAAAATGTAATATAAATATAAAAATATCTAAATATCTCCTGTCCTTTATGTTTTAATGATGTAAGTCTGTTATCATGTTACATTAGCATTCCTCACATATCAATGAGATGCTGTACAGTACAATCCTACTGACACAGCAGAGGGATAACGACGGCTATTCAACATCGTTACACGACACATTCGAGCTGCATGACGCAGACAAAGTGACTAAATCATCTTTTTGTGGTTTGTTGTCTTCAAACCAGCAGACAAAGCCGATGGCAGAAGATGTGAGAGAAGAACTTCAGGCCGTGGACTGAAAAGGTATTTTTTTCTTGTTATCAAAAGACATTTGGAGTGACGGCTTCTACAACTGGTTGTGCTAAAGTAAAGCTTACAGTCTAAGAAATCACAGTGTTGATGTTCAGCACAAAGAGAAAAGCTCACTTGTTTGAATTTATTTACAATCATAGTTTTATAAATTCTGACTGTAAACAGCTTTTACAGCTTTGATATTGTTTGACACTCGATATCAGGTTTAATTTAAAGGTTTCTGTGTCCCAATGAGCCATTTACACTGATCAGTGTCAGTTTAACTGTAACACATCCATTATTTAGATCCAGCAGAGAAATAACTAAATGTAAAAAATGGCAGCCCTCAGGCAGGTTTATAGAGATATATGCATGCATTATGAAATTTATGCATCCCAGATAATTGTTATTCATCTAGTCATGGCAGACCCACCTCTTCCTCCCAAGTTAACTGCAACCCAAAAGAACTAGTGGGGCTATTTACACACTCACAACCAGTGTGGGGTAAAAAGAGCCACCAAAAAGCTGTCAGCCACAGATGTGCTGTAAGAGTTAGAAACTCTACTTATGGAGAAACTTTCTAAGTCTAACAGAGGACAGGTACTCCTGCCCAAATAACATGATATAACCCCACATACAGCCCAGCCATAAAGTGAACAAAGTCATTTAGTTAAAGACAGCATGGGACCAAATGCATGTAACCAGCCTGCATCAACCTGACATTTCTTCCTCCTGAATTAAATGAATGAATGGATGAAAGTTAAATGACTACAAACCTAAAGCCACTAGTTCCCACACTGGAGCTCCCTGACACTGTGTGTTAACCGTATTTAGCTTGTATCAACAGTTGTAACAGGCCAAGCCACCTGAGACACTGCATTGAATTTGTTCCTGTCTTAATGATTTCAGCTGACTGGTTTCAGCTCAGATGTTCCGCTTTTTCATTTCAGTAGATCAAAGCAGCTCGTGCTCCTTCTGCTTCCAATTTAGAAGAAGAAGAAGGCGAAGGCTTCAGCAAAGTGGCGTTCATGGTCTCAGTGAACAGTCACAGTCACACACTGCATGTGGTTTTAAAAGCAACATGTCTGTTCACCACAACAATGGAGATGTGTAATATTAGTGCAGCTACGGTTTGTTTTTGAACATCAGTTCTGTTTTCTACTTTGATCACTTAAACCAAAAAAGTGTTGTTTTCAGATTCTTTCTTTTAAATCTATAGAGCACCTGCTCATTTTTTTATCACAATTAGTTTCACATAAATGTTAGTGTTTCCTTTATGATCTTTTAATGCTTACACTACACTGTACATGTCTACATTAGAGACATTTCTGTTACCTGTTTCTGTTGACTCAGAGTTGTGAAATGTTCTTTTATTTGATGCACAATATGAAGTTCATAATTTTCTTACTAATAAAATTCTAATGACAAACATGAACAGCTGTGCTTATTTCTGAGACATGAGTTTTTGAATGTGTTCATATTTAGACAGTGTGCATCTGTCTGCTGAAACTGTAATGGTGAACCTGAGGTGATGGTCAACAGAAGGCAAATATATATCAATATAAAACAATATTGAAGTAATGTCTTTACCCTCTGCAGCGTGTGGACGCAATCACCTTATTCACTGTAGTAAACATGCACCGCTAGCTCACGTGACTGACTGTCTCCATGGTTACATCGTATATTATTAGCTATGTAAACAGCTTCCAAAGATGCCGCCATAGCTCTCTGCAGCTGTAACACTTAAACACTTTGCAAATCATTTCACGTTTTTGATAGTTATGAAGACAGAATATGTTTTTAAGGTCATGCTAGGCGGTTGCTATGGTGGTTGCTGTGGACTTGGGTGGACCGCGTCCGATTCCTGTTATTAGCTGTCCGCCGTAGGAAGGCTGCGTTCCATTTACAAGTAGTGACAGTCTGCCGTAACTCGAACTCAAACCCCGCTTTCTTTAATTAAAGGCCTTTTATAGCCGTTCATGACACGCACACACACACATAAAGCACTTTGCCTCACCATGAGAATGCAAGTTTACCTAACCTAACCTTAAAGTATCTGATATAGGATAGAAAAATGAAGCAACCAGAGATTTAATGATGAAGACTCTGGGTTCTGTAGTTCACGTTTTACAGTCCTGAATGACTCTTTGCATATGATTTATTGAAGAGGACTTTAGAATGCACTTTACATTTAGACTGTTGCTGTTTCATTTTTTACATTGTTGCAGTGTTATGTCATGAATAAGGTTCACCTGCTGGGGGTTTGATGGATCAGCTGGACAATACAGTCAAAGACAGACTTCATTCATCATATGCAAGAATCCTAGTTGGATTTTTGTTGTCACTCGTGTTTTTGAACCAAATATTGAAAACAATTCTGACAGACTGGATACCTGCTCAGGGTGTACATTACCTTGTACTCAAGCATCCCAGGACAGAGCCCTGCCCCACCATGAGCCTGGGTGGATACGTGGTTATAATATAAAAGGACCGATACTGAATATGAATATTTCATGAAAATTGAATTATAATACAAATTAGTAATAAGGGTTTCTCTGCGCCCTTATCTACCCCATACTCAAAGAGCTGCGGGCAGAGAGGGTGACAGGAGAGGATGGCACTGAAGAGAAGATGCTCGGTTTCTGGAGTCTCCTGGTCCTGTCAGTAGGATGCATCTGCTGTGTCTTCTCGTGGATGCTCACCTACCTTGACTCGTTCCAGCCTGGTATGGATTTCCCAACACTGCGGACAGTGGCCCACGTCAGAGACGTTTAATATTGATTACATGTGTCTGAATTGCTAACCCTAACCCTAGCTCAACAGACCACAATGCCCTGGACTGTCAGTATTATTACATGCTGTGAACATAAGTACCTTTGATCACAGTTTAAAAGAGAAGGAATATTGAAAAAAAGATCAACATTGTGATATTATTTCTTCCAAACTGACCAGAAACATGCTTGTCATACTCTCACAGCAAAGGATCAGACTCACTGTGCATGACAGCTCGGGCCAATGATGTCTGTTAGATTGTCAGTTGTTTAGTGCTTCTGTACAGTTAGGGTCACCGTCTCTATTTCAGAATAATTAATATGCGGAAAACACAAAGTTGATTGTCTTCCAATATTCTAGCATAATTAAAAAACTTTGACTTTGTAAGTACATATTATTAGTCCTAATGCCAGCATGATTCTTCATAACTCCTGCTTTGAAATACTGAACTTTAAAATTGACCTGATGAAAGATAATTCACAGTGGCACTCTGTCAGGATCATTCTGACTGTAAGATCACTGTATTAATCTGAATCCTTCTGAAATGTGCTGTGAATGAATGCTGATGCAACTCACTGTGGGAAAGCTGTTAATAAAATGAATCTGTGACACATGCAACACGTTCACAGAGGAAGAGGACACAAAGGGAGGACACGCAGAGGCTGTGTTGAAGTCAGAAATCCAAATCTTTATTAAAAAACAGGCGGCGGTAACAAACAGGAAGACAAGCAGTCCATCAAACAGTCTACAGGGTCAAACATTCAGAGAATTCAAACAGCAGTAAAAAATAACCGGACACTGAAAAACTTAAAGCAATGTGTGACGCAATAAAAGGAAGCAGCGCAGTATATTCACTGAATTATCATCAATTACAAAAGAGAAAAACAACGATTTCTAAGGATTATTTTCTTAAATGCAGTTAGAGTGTGGCTGGTAAAGATGGAAATACACAACAGATCATATTTTTTCTTTCTTATGATTTGCTTTGAGAACGAGCTGGCTATTCACAGTGAAAATCTTGTCCAACAGGTACAGCTGGGTCTTCCAGCATTTGGGTTGTACGTGAAGGAGAGGATCTTTCACTTTATAATCTTTTCACTGTGTCTGGAAACACAAAGTTCTTCTGCAAGGAAAAATGTGAGCGAGCAGAAAACATCCTCATTAAAACAGATGAAACCACAGCTCAGAGCGGCAGATACAGCATTAAATACAAAGATGCAGCTTCAGGAAGAGGAAGCCTGACTTTTACCATCACAAATATGAGAAAGTCTGACTCAGGAATGTACCGGTTTGGTTTGGGTAAATCTTCAGCTCCAGATTCATACTCAGACTTTGAGGTCAGAGTTTCAAATGGTGAGTTTCTACTAAAAGTTACTAAAGTCAAAATTGGGAAACCAATCACCTACTCTCATACCTCCATAAACTCTCAGGCCAAATACAGTCCTATTTAAACTTAGTCACTTTATGTATTTATTATATAATTCATGGATGTTCATCTATTTAACAGAAATTGCTAAAAACTCTAGAGTCTCCCATGCACAGAGTGAGGGAGAAGAAATCTCATTTCCATGTGCCACTGCTGTCCAGGCACAGAGGAAGTTCCTTTGTAAGAATCCATGTGAGAAAGAAGGAAATATCTTCATTGACACAACTAATGACAAAGTTCAGAATGGCAGGTACAGCATTGAATACACAAAAGGATTTGCGTTTGAACTTCTAGCAACCATCAGACATCTGACCAAGTCTGACACGGGACAGTACAGGTGTGGTTACGGGGACCCTTTATCTCCTGATTCATATGACACTGAAATTATTTTGGTTGTAGATGGTAAGTTTCTTTTCATAATAATAACAATTCTTGATATGTTGATATGTTGTTGTTAAAATCTTGCAAATTAGGGATTAGATTAAAATTCATAGTAAAAGATGCCAGTCTTTCTACAATTCTCTCTGTTTTGTCCTTTTTCTGCCCGTCCTTTCCAGCACTGTAGCAATCAGAATTATTGTTTGAAGACCAGGAAAAATGCCCAACAGATTTATTTTACCAAGTGGACCATCCTGGCTTTTGATATACTGGTAGATGGTCAGGTGGCCAGGAGAGGAAAGAGGTGCAGTGCTTTCCCTGCACCTGTAAATTGTTATTATAATTTTTTAATTATGATTAAAATAATCCCACTATTGTCCTCTCTCACCTATTCACAGACATTTGGGACATTATTGGACACAATATTCATTGTAATTGGGTCTTTTTCAGTTACGTTGTTAAATATATATGCCCCCCTGGAAGCGATATTTATTTCTTTAAGAAAATTATAGACATGATGGTTACAGAGACAGTAGGTTTTCTAATTGGTGGAGGAGATTTAAATATACATCTATAACCAAAGCTAGATATTTCCAATAGAAAAGCACAGAATACCAAAACATTAATTAAGAATATAAATACATTGATGAAGGAGGTGGGACTAATTGATATATGGAGAAACTTGCATTATACCTATTTTTCCTCACCGCAGTTGTTATACACAAGAATAAATTATTTTATTACCTTTGGGGAAAATAAAGATAGAATAAACACTTGTGAAATTGGAGCAATAGACTTAAGCGACCATGCACCAGTATACCTGTCCATTGATTTAAACCTGCAACCAAAACTCAATAATTGGAAATTAAATTCAAGCTTACTGAATGATCCACACTTCAAAGAACAAATTAAGAAAGAGATTCACTTCTATATGGAAACGAATGATAATGGTGAGGTGTCTCCTCCTATTCTGTGGGATACTTTAAAAGCTGTCCTGAGAGGGAAAATTATAGCAATATAAGCAATTATAAAAAAAAAGATGAGAAATAAAAAATTAGAAGAGCTGCAAAATAAGTTAGAAGAATTAGAGAAAAGGCATAAAAGAAAAACAACACAGGATATATTGGAGGAAATCATCAAAACAAGAAATGAAATAAATGATTTGACTACATATGAAATTAAATTTTTTTTTATGTTTCTTAAACAAAGGTATTACGAGGGAGGATCTAAAGCAATGAATGTTTTAGCCTGGAAACTAAAAAAGTAAATAGCAGATAATACAGTTCACAAAATTAAACATCCAGTGACAAAATTAATAAAAAATAAACTAGGAGAAGTTCAGAGTGCATTTGAAACATTTTATAAGACTCTTTATGCTAATAAGACAGAGAGTAGTATAGTTGAAATGAACAGTTTTTTAGACTCTCTCGATTTACCAGTACTGAATGAAGAACAGAATAAAACTTCGATTGAAGATATAACAGAAAAGGAACTAAGAAGAGCAATAAGGAGCTAAAAGAAGAATTAATACCAGTGATGCTTCTCACACTGAATTGGGTCTTAAAGAAGGCTCAAGTACCTTTTAGCTGGAAAGAAGCAATTATCTCTGCTATCCCAAAAGAAAACAAGATAAATTAGAATGTGTGTCATATAGACCAATATCTGTTCTTAATACAGATCATAAGCTGTTTATATCTATCATGGCTAGACAATTACAAAAGTTCTTACCTAGTCTAATTCATAATGATCAAACAGGTTTTATTCGAGAGCGCCAAATACAAGATAATGTACGGCGGACACTACAAATTATTAACCATATTCGACAGAATAAAGTAGAAGCAATGGTAATCAGTATCGATTCAGCATTCGATTCAGTTAATTGGAACTTTCTTTATGGAGTCTTGCATAGATTTGGCTTGCATGAAATAATAATTAAGACAATACAGGCACTTTATGATAACCCTACGGCAAGGATTAAAATTAATGGCTACCTATCAAATAGTATTAAGCTGCAAAGAGGAACAAGGCAGGGCTGTGCGTGCTCACCATTATTATTCACGTTATATCTGGAACCATTGGCTCACTATATATGGCAAAACAAAGAAGTAGAAGGTATTAATATCCATGAGAAGGAGCATAAATTATGGAGTGCCAGGACTGCCATAATGCATTAATTAAATACACCATTAAATAATTAATTAAATGTGGCAATAATTAATTAAAATTGGAATTAATTAATTAAATAAATAGTTATGACACATGTAATTAATTAATTATTGACACATTTAATTAATTATTTAATGGTGTATTTAATTAATTCATTATGGCAGTCCTGGCACTCCATAATAAATTAGCCTGCTATGCAGATGATATTTTAATATTTTTGGGTCAACCATCAAACTCTCTACCTAAATTAATGCAGTTATTTGAATACTTTGGTCGACTATCAGGATATAAAGTTAATATGAGTAAAATACAATTGCTTAAGTACAACTATATTCCATCAGAAGAAATTAAAAATAAGTACCAATTAGCATTAAAAAACGCAGGCCATTTTTTGATTTTGACGGTGTTAACTACTAGAAGACTAGAGGAAATATTAGTTATATTAATGGAAACAAAAACACACTCCTTACATGCCTTTTGTATTTTTTTTCTGTTTTTCTTCCTTTTCTATTTTTCTTTCTTTTTTTCATTTTTCTGTTTTTCTTCTTTCATTCCTTTTGTATGGATATTTTAGTTAGAAATAAGACCCCAAGTAATTGGGTCTTTTTCAGTTTAAACCTTTTGCAAACATATATGAGATTCTTGACAGGTTCCAGTCACACTTTAAAGAACAGTATTATGCTGTATTCTGTCTTGTTCTCTATGAAACATGTCTAAATGGAATCTTAGAAATTGAATTCAGATCTATGAAAGTGAATATAAATAAGTCTGCTTTTTGATTTTTCTATAATGGGCTCTGTGTTACAGTGGTGACTTACACTTCTACTCAGGTCTGTGCTTTCAAAGGATCAACAGCAGAAATACACTCCACATTCAGATACCTATCGACTATAAATGACATAAAGACAAGAATCCAGAAAATGTTCTGGTTTACTACAGTCAAAGATAATGAGCCTGTGGACCTGAAAACAGATCCAGAGTATTCAGGTCGAGTTCAGTATCAGTGTGAAAACAATGACTGCACTCTGAGAATCTCAGACCTGAGAGAGAGCGACTCAGCTGAGTACAAGTTCATGCTCATAACAAACGATCCAGGAGGGAAATATACTGGATCACCTGGAGTCACTTTGACTGTTACAGGTAAAAAATATTTGACTGGAATTCACGATAAACATTTCCATGTGTATTTGTGCAGATGTTGAGATATTTCTGATATAATGTCATTGTTTTTTTTACTCCCAGGTCCACAGCTCCAGGTACATGTGAGGAGATCAACAGTAAACTCTTATTCTAACTGGACAGAGCTGACATGTCACAACAACTGTCAGCTACCCGATCAATCTTCCTACATCTGGTACAGAAATGGACACAAACTTTCATCAGACGAACAATATTTACAGCTGAACACATTTGATTCTGCAGACCGTTTTTACTGCGCTGTGAAAGGATATGAGATATTCCCTTCTCCAACAGTGTGTGAGTTCACTACTTTTTGTTTCATTAAGAGAATTATATTTAATTTTTCCTTATTTACGTGAATGTGTCTGTATGTTAGTTTTAGTCAGAGGCCTTTCTTTTGGGAGGTTTACAATGTTTTCTTTTTAGAATATAAATTTCTAAAATTTGGTTTTGTTGTCATTCTTATGTTTCCTCCTCCAGATGCTCCAAAGCTTCCCTCTGTGTCAGTGAGTCCCTCTGCTGAGATAGTGGAGGGCAGTTCAGTCACTCTGACCTGTAGCAGTGATGCTAACCCAGCAGCTAACTACACCTGGTACAAGGAGGATGTCATCAACCCTCTCAGTTACCAAAACCAACATGTTTTCAGCTCCATCCTGCCCTCTGACTCTGGAAAGTATTACTGTACAGCTGATAATGACCTGGGACAAAAGAGATCTGAAAGCAGAAACATTGATGTGAAATGTGAGTAAAATACATTTATAAGCTTTAAGTTCTTTGATCTCAATTGAACAGTTAACATCAACTTTAGAGATAAGAGTTAATTCATTATCATGAAGAGTGAAAACAGATTTACTGCACAATCATGTCTGTTTATTACAATATAAGGAAGTTTGACAAGGAAATAAGTAAGGTTTCTGAATGTTACCTTTTATAATTTTTGTAGTGTTGTGAGAAACCTGCAAAGACTTGAGTATATTTATAACCAACCATGTTGTCATTGTCCTTATTTCTCCTCCAGATGCTCCAAAGCTTCCCTCTGTGTCAGTGAGTCCCTCTGCTGAGATAGTGGAGGGCAGTTCAGTCACTCTGACCTGTAGCAGTGATGCTAACCCAGCAGCTAACTACACCTGGTACAAGGAGGAATGAAAATTTACCAAAAGCATTTGGACCGAACTTCACCGTCACCAAGTTCAGACCTGAACACAGTGTGAAGCCCAGAACAAGCTGGGACGTCATAACTCCACCTTACAGCAGACCATTGTGCCAGGTAATCATTTATATTTACATACTGGATACACTCAGAAAGGAGTGCAGTCAAAAAGTCAGGCACAATCTACATTCATGCACTATGGCTAATTATTGGATGGCACTAGAATTTATAATAACAGATCACTGTCAAAATACCTCAGCACAGATAGAACTGTATTACTACCTAAATGTACACATGTGCAAGTATTTATTTTGCCAAGACGTTTCCCCTTCAGTGTTGTATGGACTCATAGTGTTGCTACAGATAATTAAACCAGAGCTGATTTTAAAAACTTTGCTCTTTTGAATCTACACTAATCCATCATCATCTTTAAAAGCATATGTTTGTATGGTGCCTGTCCTGTGAGGGCCAAATATCTCAAAATAATCATTAATGAGTTCAGAAAACCAGGCCTGCAACTTGATTTACAAAGATAATTTAAATATATTAAAAAGAAAATACCAGCTGCACCTGTAACTGTTCAACTTGCCTGTGTGGTTAAACAGAATATGGCAGGAGTCCCACTGTCTGCTGTCAAGGCTTTCCTTATTCATGTGCTAAAGAGTCCTAAGAATCAACATTGTAACTTATCTATCACGATGACAAGAACCATGTTTATTGCTAATGCTAGTCCTGTTTCCATGCAAAAAGCAGATTGTAACTGATCTCAGAATACTGAAAGCAGAGCCAGTGACACTTTAACCTCCTGTTAAAAACCAGGGATTTATCCATAATGCCCATGTGCACCCAGCCAGATAAAGCTGCAGGCCACTCAGCTTGAAGTGATTTTTAATCGAATGCAGACGAGGCTATGAAATTAAGATGTGCTACAGTTTTCAGTGGAATAAGGGGCGCGCCCAGTTAACCCCGTTTCCAGAGACAATAGCCAACTGCTGCCACTGTAAAGAATGAATGTTTATTGTAGGCTTTTTACTTTACAGTATAAAGTGCATTGAGACAACTGAAATGAGACCTCTAAAAGTTGATTCTGTTCATCTGGACGTAGCGTTTTGTGGGAGAAACGTTTCGTCACTCATCCAAGTGACTTCTTCAGTCTCAGCTGACTGCAGGTTTCAATCTTATAAACAGTACATTTGCATAATGACTGAAACCAGCCCACTGAAGGAACAATGGGCTGGGAGGTCAGTTCCTTAATCATAATTATGCAAATTCTCATGACCATTCATCAACAACCACTGACCAAAACCTACTGATCAATGGCCATGAGTACCATTCACAGAGAGTTGGGGAATGGCTGCAATCACAGCAGTGTAAGATGCTGACAGATGAACCCTTAGGCCCCCTCCTCAATTCAGAGATGGTCTTTCCCTTTTCATGTAAATGGCCTCCTTGACTCCTGGACAGCGTTCTTCCTGTCCAGGATGTGTACATCCTCATCCTTGAAAGAGTGTCCACTGGCCTGTAGGTGTAAATAGACTGCAGAGTCCTGGCCTGACGAGGTAGCTCTTCTGTGTTCGCCAGAGGTTGTTTGGGTTCCCCGATGTATAAATCCTGGCAATCCTCCTGGCACTTAAAACCCTCACGTCATCCTTTAAAATACTCACACTTATCACCCTAGGGACCGTTTTCTGCCACGCCCGAAAAAGTGCTATAAAAATTTATATATTAATATTTTTTTCCACTTTAAATTAGCCAATCTTTTAGACCTACTTCTCCTTGAAATATTCATGTCAAGTTTTAATTACATTTCGCGGATTTTAACCCTTTATATCCCGGTTTCGTCACATGAGCGCACTGCTTTTTTTGCCCCAAAAAACAAAAAACTTGAATATTTTCCAAAAAAAACATTTGAGGTAATATTCAATTGTTATTATAATTAGGCCTTTAGATGGACTAAAGATTGGCACCAAGAGTCATTTCGATCGCCTTTTATTTTTTTTTCAGGAGCGCATTTCATAAAATGCACACTATCGACCACGCCCAAAAAGTGCTATAAAAAATTTATATATTAATATTTTATTCCACTTTAAATTAGCCAATCTTTTAGACCTACTTCTCCTTGAAATATTCATGTCAAGTTTTAATTACATTTCGCGGATTTTAACCCTTTATATCCCGGTTTCGTCACACGAGCGCACTGCTTTTTTTGCCCCAAAAACATAAAACATAAAACATAAAATATTTTCCAAAAAAAACATTTGAAGTAATATTTTATTGTTATTATAATTAGGCCTTTAGATGGACAAAAGATTGGCACGAACATTAATTTCGATCCGGTTTTAATTTTTTTTCCAGAAGCCAAAAATGTCCCCAGGCGGCGCTGCTGCTCCTGCTCCCCCGGGGAGGAGTGCCTCTGCCGCGGGTGTGTTTCACGCAGCGCCGGAGCATATGGTTCGGTTCCCGTGTCTGCAGCACACACTTCCGCTACCACGTGAAAACAAATACGTCATTTCCTGTTGATTAAAAAAAAAAAAAATCAAACGAACCTAAGGGCAGAAAATGGTCCGGAACGAGCAGCGGGCCAAGCTGCTGCTGTACGCGGGAAATTAGTCTGCCTTTTCCGGGTATCTGTCTCGAGCAGGCCGCTGGAGAACATGTGTATGTTCCAGCAGGCGTCACATGTGGAGCAAGGGCGCCACCCGGTGGACAAATAAAAAAGTTACAACTCTAAGGCCAGTACTGCAAGCGGAAGCGGAAACATAACCGATCACGATAGATTTGACCGTAATTTTTTTGCCGTGAAAAATAGCGTTTATAATGGGTTTCAATGGGGCACAAAACGGTCCCTAGGGTGTTGAGTGTGAGTATTTTTGCTGCTAAGCCGTGTTAGGCTGATGTAAGAAAATCAGACTGAAAATTTGAAGATTTTACAAAAACGAAACCGGCTGGCAAGTTTGGCTATGCTACACCCAACACAGCGGAAATGGCGTTCATACGAATGAAAAAAGTGGCACAAAAAGAGCCCAGTATGACGTGAGGGTCAGCGTACACTATGTTAATCTGTTTGTGTCGGGGGACCCGATCCTTGGGGTGGACCAATTCTTTTTGGCACAGCGTGTTTTGGGATTTAAAAGCCACAGAGACCCGGTGTTTAGACAATATGCGTCTCAACTGTTCCGATACTCCTGACACATACGGGATCACTACAGGTTTTCGCTTGGGCAGCGGTTGTCCTTCTCTCCTGGATCAGCTGGAGCTTTTTTAGGTGCCTTCCCAGCTTTGACAAAAGTCCAGCTGGGATAACCAGATTTACTCAGGTCCTTCTTGATGTGCTGTTCTTCTGCCTCGCTGGCCGCTGTGTTAGTGGGGATGGTGTTCACTCTGTGTTGTAGCATCCTGATGACACTCAGTTTGTGCTCCAGTGGATGATGAGAGTCAAACCTTAAATACTGATCCGTATGCGTAGGTTTACGGTACACGTCAGCTTTTAGATGTCCCCCATTACTGATGTAAATCTCACAGTCTAAGAAGGCTAACCTGCCACTTTTCATATCCTCCCTGGTGAATTTGATGTGTCGGTCCACCGAGTTAATGTGATCCGTGAAATGTGGTACGTCCTGAGATTTGATTTTCACCCAGGTGTCATCCACATATCTGAACCATCCACATATCTGCTATCCTACCCTGGTGGTGTTCCAGGGTAGGATAGCAAAGCCCTCTTTTCCATTTCTTCCATGTACAAATTGACCACGATGGGTGAAACTGGTGAGCCCATGGTACACCCATGTTTCTGCCTGTAGAACTGACCCTTGAAGACACACATGAAAACACAGTTCCAAAAGCAAACACACTTGGTCGATGCTGAGAGGGGTCCTGTTGCTGAGGTTGGTGTCATCCTGTAATCTCTTACAGACTACCTCCAACGCTTCCGGGACTGGGATGCAAGTGAAGAGAGATGTAATGTCGTAAGAGACCATCAATCAATCAAAATCAAAATTTATTTATATAGCACATTTTTAAGACCGAAGTACACCAAAGTGCTTTCCATTAAAATCGCAGTACAAATAAAATCACAATAAAATATAAATTACAAATATATAAAATATAAGATAATTACATAATCTAAATACAGAGCCAGATGTAAATTACCCTAATTCGCCTTAAATGCCAGATCAAACAAATACCTTTTTAAACGTGATTTAAAAGACTGAATGGAATCTGACGCGCGAATATGAAGAGGGAGAGTATTCCATAGCCTGGGTGCAGCAACGGCAAAGGCACGGTCTCCTCTGGTCTTCAGCCGAGACCTAGGTTGCACCAAGAGCAGTTGGCCCGATGATCTTAGTGCTCTCTGAGGGCTGTACAGACAGAGGAGATCAGCTAAGTAGTCAGGTGCCATATTGTTCAAAATTTTATAAGTAAACAATAGAGTTTTAAAATCAATTCGATATTTGATAGGAAGCCAGTGTAAATTTTTCAGAACAGGGGTGATAGAGTCAAACTTTCTAGTGCCGGTCAAGAGACGTGCTGCGGCATTCTGGACCAGCTGCAGACGCTGCAGAAGAGAAGATTGTAGACCCAAGTAAAGTGAGTTACAATAGTCCAGTCTTGACATAATGAAAGCATGAATGAGTTTCTCCATATCTTTGTGTGGTATGTAGGGTTTAGCCTTAGAGATTAGGCGTAGTTGATGAAAGCTAGTTTTTACCACAGTAGAGACCTGTTTGTCAAGTTTGAAGGAACTATCCATGAAAACTCCAAGATTCCTGGCAGTATCAGTAAGGTAGTTAGCAACAGGCCCAAATGTGTCAGAAACCATGGTTTCATCTGCCTCATAATGGTAAATGGCCTGTATTTGTATAGCGCTTTTCTAGTCCCTAAGGACCCCAAAGCGCTTTACACAACCTGTCATCCACCCATTCACACACACATTCACACACTGGTGATGGCAAGCTACAATGTAGCCACAGCCACCCTGGGGCGCACTGACAGAGGCGAGGCTGCCGGACACTGGCGCCACCGGGCCCTCTGACCACCACCAGTAGGCAACGGGTGAAGTGTCTTGCCCAAGGACACAACGACCGAGACTGTCCAAGCCGGGGCTCGAACCGGCAACCTTCCGATTCCGATTAATGACATCTCTCACCTTCTCAACACAATCCAGGGTGTTCTGGATGTGGTGTACAGAGCTGCAAATCTTAATTTACATAATTAAGATTAAGGAACTGACCTCCCAGCCCATTGTTCCTTCAGTGGGCTGGTTTCAGTCATTATGCAAATGTACTGTTTATAAGATTGGGGAAACCTGCAGTCAGCTGAGACTGAAGAAGTCACCTGGATGAGTGACGAAACATTTCTCCCACAAAACACTACGTCCAGATTAACAGAATCAACTTTTGGAGATTTACTTTCCTGGGTGATTAAGAATGCATCAAGACCTTCGGAGGTGGGGTGCCCCCGGCCTCTCGGCCTGGGGCTCGGTCACTCAGGCGCGGCTGGCTGCCGGCGGAGCTCACGGGCGCGTCACTGCAACTCCCCCTGGCTTCTGCTCCGCGGCTGCTGAGTGAGCCCTCATCTGGGACTCTCCTCAGCTCTTTCCGGGACAGTGGCGCAGCTGCCCCTCTGTTGGTCTTCCTTGGTCTCTTGTGTTCTGGGGGCCTCTGGATGTCTGGAGTTTTGATCTCCTCCACACCTGCTTCATGCCCTGGAGGACGGGGCTGTGGCCCCCCCACACCCTCTAGCAGATTATTACATGAAGGAACCTTTTAAAAAACAAAAAACAAGCGCGTCCATGCTCACAGGTGTACACACGGGTGATCACACCCACAAACTACACCCTTTTTGGCTCCTACCTCAAAGCACACTGTGTTCTGTTGATCTTATGTGCTGCACAATAATGTTTAATATTTAGTATTTACTGTCATATTCCCATATATCATTGTGATGTTGTTTATTCTATTACTCTTGTTCTCTTCTGCTTGCTTTCTTTTTTCTTTCTCAGCAGGTGACCCAGGTGATTGATATATGCATTTTTTTTCTCTGCCCATTCTGTTGGTTTATGTTTTTTGCCCTTCTCCCCCGTCCCTCTTCTCAGCTGTTTCTCTTTCCCTCTTTCTTTCTCCCCTTCTTTCCCACAGTCAAGTCTGTCCCGTATTCAGTAAGTGAAAATAAAATAAACAATAAAAGGTGAATCAAATGGACCATTACGGCAAGGCTGGGATGGTCAGTTTGGTAAAGTAAATCCGTTGGGCATCTTTCTTTGCTTTAGACAACAATTCTGAGGGCAAAAGAGCCAAACGGGACAGGCCAAAAAAAAAAAAAGAAAAAAAAAAAAAGGATGCATCAAGACGAAACTGACATGAGAGAAACTTTATGATAAAACACTGTTTGAGATTAACAGAGTGAGGTCACGTTACTCTGGTGTGTTTAAGTAGATTTCTATTTTTATTTTTCACTGGAGAAGAACTTGGCTTCTGTAGCCTAAAACTCCAACACTGTTCAGGCCATACACAGGTCGAACGTTATGGAATACTCAATTAACTATTAGTGCTTTACTTTGATCTTGATCAGGAGCAAAGAAAATAAAAGCTGCTGGAGTAACTGCTGCTGTTCTCCTGTCCGTCACATTCCTCCCTGTCTTCCTTTGGATTCGGTGAGCAGATCTGTTGCATTAAACTTTTACTTTTCAGTCATTGTGTTGTTCTTTTGTTCATTATCATTTCACTCCTCAGAAAAAAGAGGAATTCCAAGGAATCATCCAAGACTGAAGGCAGAGCAGACAACAAAGAACAGGTGAAACCAGAAATATAAATGCAGTAAAAAAAAATCATCATTCACCATTCTAATCTAAGATCTTTTTTTCTATGCAGTGTCTCTCTGATCAGGAGGAGCCACAGGAACAGGATGATCTTCAGTATGCCAGCATCCACTTCTCTAAAAACCAGGCAGATCCTCTCTACAGCAACAGCAGTTCAGCCCCACAGACACCTGGAGGAACAGAAAGTTACACTTAAAAACTGAAAACTATTTAATAATAATAATAATAATAATAATAATAATAATAATAATGAATAATAATTTGAATGAAAGAGTCCAGGCAACTAATCAGTCTTCCTACACACATGTGATTGTATCACATCATCTCAACGAGAATAATGTCTTTAAGTTGTTGAACTTCATGCAGATCGTACATGATTTAATTACGCTCACCGCAGAAACATAAAATAATATTTTTAATTACAAGTTTGACTCTTGTTAATATAAAAACCACCTACTTTCACTTTTTTGAGTTTACTGTGTTACACCGCTGTTAAATTAAATTAAAAAGTACAGCCCTGTGGTGAGCAGCTCCTCACATAATACGATGAGCCTCGCTAGAAGATTCAAATGAATATCTGGGAAATGCATTGCCTGCTTTAGCGTTCTTCTTTTGTTTTTAAGCTTGTTTTTTTCACCATCATAATATAATTTCATGCTACATACTCAGAATCAACTAATTTCTGTCTATGAACCAAAAGCCATTGATGAAGAGGATCCATCCAGACTGCACCCTGCAGTCAACAAGATGTGGTCAACAAAGCCATAATTCCCATTAGCAGAAAGAAGCTGCATCATGGGAGGTTTGGTCTGTTCACTCAGTGAGCATCACAATTTAGCCAGCATGGTGGCTACTGGAGCTAGTTTCATTTTCACAAACCAAAATAATCTTTTGCTGCTCTTTTTCTTTCCTCATCACTTGTAGAAAAATACACGTATGTGATCAAACATGATTATCATAGTCTGTTTTCTGATGTTTGATATCCTGATGTATTATTATCATAATCACATTTATTTCAAACTGCACAAAGAAATTGACTTTTTAAAACGATTAACTTTTTTAACAAATCATTAAATAACACCTGATTTTTCAATAGCACTTCATTACTCTGATGTCTCACAGTGATATATATGGTTTATAAAACATTATTCTGCTACACCTCAACTTCTATGTGACTTTAATTTTCCATGGTGCTTTTTTTGCATCAATAAAATTGTATAATATCAGCTTATGTCATGTTAATGCTGACTGGCTATTTGATATAACAGATCCAAACAGAGCACACTGTCTGGATCTAGGTAAAATGGTGAAATGTGTTTGTTTTGAAAGAAAATTACAAAAATAACATTAAATTCCTTACAAAAAAATATAAATTATAGTGATTAACAGAAATATTCACAACAAATTCTCTGTAAAAACTCCCTTATGTATTGTCACAAACTGGGTCAAAGGGCAAAGAGAGAGTTCATAGGTACATCTTTAACTGAACTCTTTGTGTCATGATAGTCCCATACAGTAGAAGACAAATTACTAAAATCATTTAGCTACATTTATTTCTAAATTTACTGCTATATTTTGTGTTCTGTGCAAATGAACGCTGTCAAAACCACCAACACAAAGCACCAAAAAGTGCCTTGAAACATAAACAACATACATTATTAAAGTGACAGAACTTCAGGTTACAAAAAGACACAATCACTAATTAGTGAGATACACGAGTCTCACAATAAATCCACACATGTTGGGATTTATCATAAAGACAACACTAAATGCATTTGTACAGCTAGCTTTCTTCATAGACAAAAATAGACACGTGTTTGGATAAGAAAAAATAACTTCACCAAACATGGTGGAGGAATTATTATGGTATGTGTGGCTGCCAGTGTTGATGATGTGACTGTGGATATAAGCAGCAGACTGAATTCTGAGTACAGGTATACACTCTCTTCTCAGATTCAGCCAAATGCTGCAAAACCAATTGGATGGTCCTTCAGATTGCAAATAGATAATGAATCAAAGCATATTACAAAACCAACAGGAGAGTTTCTCAGTATTCATCAATGGCAAAGTCACCAGCTGATCTTAACACCTAGGAGCATCCTTTTCAGTTACAGAAGACAAAACTGAAGTCAGAGAGACCCACAAAGAAACAGCTACTAAAGGTGGCTGCAAGAAAGACCAGGCAAAGTGTCTCAAGAGAGGAAACTCTTAAAGTGTTCCTGATTTTTTTCTTTCTTTCTTTTGTTTTACTGCCCTCTAGTGATAAAATGTTAGCTTGGAGCTTTGAGTTTCATCTCTCAGTACTCTCTCTCCCTGAGTGAAAAATCCTTTAAAGAATTTGGCCATTCAAAATAAATAAACTTGTTTGTATATTGATAACAAACACCTTAAGGTCTGATTTAATTCCACAGTAAACACAGACCTTGCCCCAAATCCCCCCTAACCAGGCTAGCCCACAGGTCACATGACCACTACTTAACTAGAAACCATGCTTTTTTTTCTTCCCCTGTCATATATAATGAGTAATACATACAAATCATTTCAGTACATAGGTATGATCCCCAATGTCCTGTTCGGAGAACAATTACTTTCTAGCTGTCTGATTGGATTTTTGTTTTTAATAAATCAGTCTCATGATTGTGAGCCCCACCTAATGTATAAACAAATGGAAGGCAGGCAGGGTAGTGAGGTGAGGAGACCAAAGACATTACTGCCAGGCAACCCTACATCTGATATGGCTCCCCAGTACCATTCCAGCCTTCCACTAGCACCTATAGTGGATCCTGTTGTGTCATTTGTAAGTATAATTGTCTTTATGTAGGTGAGTGCTAAGCTAGTGCTATGTAGGGCAGCAGATATCGATTGTTCAGATAAGAAATACTTATGTCTTATTAATGAGCAATAATAAAAAAAAGAGAGTCTTTTAAAATGAATTGCTCATTGACTTCCATTTCAGACATTGCAATGTTTTAAATTTTAACTGGA
This sequence comes from Astatotilapia calliptera, assembly GCF_964374335.1. Classification (NCBI taxonomy): domain Eukaryota; kingdom Metazoa; phylum Chordata; class Actinopteri; order Cichliformes; family Cichlidae; genus Astatotilapia; species Astatotilapia calliptera. Next base: position 37,580,596 of record NC_137427.1, on the reverse strand, counting down.
TATAATGGTTGTCAAAAACTTCAATTCAATTCAATTCAATTCAATTTTATTTATATAGCGCCAAATCACAACAAAAGTCGCCTCAAGGCGCTTCATAGATACAGAGAAAAACCCAACAATCATATGACCCCCTATGAGCAAGCACTTTGGCGACAGTGGGAAGGAAAAACTCCCTTTTAACAGGAAGAAACCTCCGGCAGAACCAGGCTCAGGGAGGGGCGGCCATCTGCTGCGACCGGTTGGGGTGAGAGAAGGAAGACAGGATAAAGACATGCTGTGGAAGAGAGACAGAGGTTAATAACAGATATGATTCAATGCAGAGAGGTCTATTAATACATAGTGAGTGAGAAAGGTGACTGGAAAGGAAAAACTCAATGCATTATGGGAATCCCCCGGCAGCCTACATCTATTGCAGCATAACAAAGGGAGGATTCAGGGTCACCTGGTCCAGCCCTAACTATATGCTTTAGAAAAAAGGAAAGTTTTAAGCCTAATCTTAAAAGTAGAGATAGTGTCTGTCTCCCGAATCCAGACTGGAAGCTGGTTCCACAGAAGAGGGGCCTGAAAACTGAAGGCTCTCCCTCCCATTCTACTTTTAAATACTCTAGGAACAACAAGTAGGCCTGCAGAGCGAGAGCGGAGCGCTCTAATAGGGTGATATGGTACTACAAGGTCATTAAGATAAGATGGGGCCTGATTATTTAAGACCTTGTATGTGAGGAGCAGGATTTTGAATTCAATTCTGGATTTAACAGGAAGCCAATGAAGGGAAGCCAAAACAGGAGAAATATGCTCTCTCTTTCTAGTCCCTGTCAGGACTCTTGCTGCAGCATTTTGGATTAGCTGAAGGCTTTTCAGTGAGTTTTTTGGACATCCTGATAATAATGAATTACAGTAGTCCAGCCTGGAAGTAATAAATGCATGAACTAGTTTTTCAGCGTCACTCTGAGACAGGATATTTCTAATTTTAGAGATGTTGCGCAAATGGAAGAAAGCAGTCTTACATATTTGTTTAATATGTGCGTTGAAGGACATGTCCTGGTCAAAAATGACTCCAAGGTTCCTCACCGCGTTACTGGAGGCCAAGGTAATGCCATCCAGAGTAAGAATCTGATTAGATACCATATTTCTAAGATTTTCAGGGCCGAGTACAATAACCTCAGTTTTATCTGAATTAAGAAGCAGAAAGTTAGCGGCCATCCAGGTCTTTATGTCTTTAAGACATTCCTGCAGTTTAACTAATTGGTGTGTGTTATCTGGCTTCATGGACAGATAGAGCTGGGTGTCATCTGCATAGCAGTGAAAATGTATGCTATGTCTTCTAATGATGCTGCCTAAGGGAAGCATGTATAATGTAAACAGAATTGGTCCTAGCACTGAACCCTGTGGAACTCCATAATTAACCTCAGTGTGTGAAGAGGACTCTCCATTTACATGCACGAATTGGAGTCTATTAGATAGATATGATACAAACCACTGCAGTGCAGTACCTGTAATACCTACAGCATGTTCTAATCGCTCTAATAGGATATTATGATCAACAGTATCGAACGCTGCACTGAGGTCTAGCAGGACAAGCACAGAGATGAGTCCACTGTCAGAGGCCATAAGAAGATCATTTGTAACCTTCACTAAAGCTGTTTCTGTGCTGTGCTGAGCTCTGAAACCTGACTGAAACTCTTCAAATAAACCATTCCTCTGCAGATGATCTGTTAGCTGTTTGACAACTACTCTTTCAAGGATTTTTGATATGAAAGGAAGGTTGGAGATTGGCCTATAATTAGCTAAGACTGCTGGGTCTAGAGATGGCTTTTTGAGTAAAGGTTTAACTACAGCCAGCTTGAAGGCCTGTGGTACATAGCCGATTATTAGAGATAGGTTGATCATATTTAAGATCGAAGAATTAATTAATGGCAGGACTTCTTTGAGCAGTTTTGTAGGAATGGGGTCTAAAAGACACGTTGATGGTTTGGAGGAAGTAATTATTGAAGTTAACTCAGAAAGATCAATTGGAGAAAAAGAGTCTAACTTAATATCAATGGTACTAAGAGTAGCTGTAGATAATATTACATCTGTGGGATGATTATTGGTAATTTTTTCTCTAATGATAAAAATTTTATTTGTGAAGAAGTTCATGAAGTCATTACTAGTTAACGTTAAAGGGATGGTTGGCTCAAAAGAGCTCTGACTTTTTGTCAGCCTGGCTACAGTGCTGAAGAGAAACCTAGGGTTGTTCTTATTTTCTTCAATCAGTGATGAATAGTAAGATGTTCTGGCTTTGCGGAGGGCTTTCTTATAAAGCAGCAAACTATTTCTCCAGGCTAAATGATGATCCTCTAGATTTGTGACACGCCATTTCCTCTCCAGATTACGAGTCATCTGCTTTAGGGTACGTGTTTCAGAATTATACCACGGAGTCAGGTACTTCTGATTTGAGGCCTTAGTTTTCACAGGAGCTACAGTATCCAGAGTCGTACGTAGTGAGGAGGTGAAATTATTAACAAGATAATCGACCTCTGTTGGGGTAGCGTTCAGATAGCTGCTTTGCTCTGTGTTGGTACAGGGCATTGGAGATGATAACAGTGGGTGGATTATATTCTTAAACTTAGTTACAGTGCTTTCAGAAAGACATCTACTTTGATAAAGTCTACTCTTCACCGCTGTGTAATCAGTTATTGTAAAAGTAAATGTTATCAGGAAATGATCAGACAGGAGAGGGTTTTCAGGAAACACTGTTAAATGTTCAGGTTCGATGCCATATGTTAGAACAAGATCTAGAGTGTGATTAAAGTGGTGGGTGGGTTCTTTTACATTTTGAGAGAAACCAATTGAGTCTAATAACAGATTAAATGCCATGTTGAGGCTGTCATTTTTAGCATCTACATGGATGTTAAAATCACCCACAATAATTATTTTATCTGAGCTCAGAACTAAATTAGATATAAAGTCTGAGAAATCAGACAGAAACTCTGTGTAAGGCCCAGGTGGACGATAGATGATAACAAGTAAGACTGGTTTCTGAGTTTCACAGCTGGGGTGGACAATGTTAAGCATCAGGCTTTCAAATGAATTAAAAGTCTGTCTTGGTCTTTCATTAATTAATAGGCTGGTGTGAAAAATTGCTGCCACACCGCCCCCTCGGCCTGTGCTTCGAGATTTCTGGTAGTTAGAATGGCTCGGGGGTGTTGATTCATTTAAACTAACATAATCATCCTGCTGCAACCAGGTTTCTGTAAGGCAGAGTAAATCAATTTGTTGATCAATTATTAAGTCATGTACTAACAGAGACTTGGAGGAGAGAGACCTAATATTTAATAATCCACATTTCACTGTTTTACTCTTTGGTTCAGATGTGGATACTGTATTGTTCTTTCTTTGTGATTGTTTATGTTTAAGTTGTTTGTTGCTGGTTTTTAGTTTGTTTTTTGTCTTTTTGGAAGCTGACACAGTCTCTATGGAGATGGGTTTTTGGGGGGGTAGCAGGAGGAGAGAAGCTGCAGAGAAGCGTGTAAGACTGCAACTCTGCTTCCTGGTCCCAACTCTGGATAGTCATATTTTGGGGGGTTTAATAAATTTGTCCATATTTCTAGAAATGAGAGCTGCTCCATCCAAAGTGGGATGGATGCCATCTCTCCTAACAAGACCAGGTTTCCTCCAGAAGGTTTGCCAATTATCTATGAAGCCCACATCGTTTCTGGGACACCACTCAGACAGCCAGCAATTTAAGGAGAACATGCGGCTAAACATGTCACTCCTGGTCTGATTGGGGAGGGGACCAGAGAAAACTACAGAGTCCGACATTGTTTTGGCAAAGTTGCACACCGATTCAATATTGATTTTAGTGACCTCCGATTGGCGTAACCGGGTGTCATTACTGCCGACGTGAATTATGATTTTACTGAATTTACGTTTACCCTTAGCCAGCAGTTTTAAATTTCCTTCAATGTCGCCTGCTCTGGCCCCTGGAAGACAATTGACTATGGTTGCCGGTGTCTCTAGCTTCACATGTCTGAGAACAGAATCGCCAATTACCAGAGTTTGACCCCCGGCGGGTGTGTCGCCGAGTGGGGAAAAACGGTTAGACACATGAACGGGTTGGTGGTGTACCTGGGGCTTCTGTTTAGGACTATGCTTCCTCCTCACCGTGACCCAGCCGCCCTGATTCCCCAGCTGCTTGGGACCTGCCGGGGAACAGCTAGCGGGGCCTACGCTATTTTCGGCTGCACCAGCTACAGGGGCCTGGCTAGCTGCGGGTGAATGAAGGGTGCGAAGCCGAGTCTCCAATTCAGTAATCCTGGCCTCCAGCGCTGCAAATATGCTACATTTGTTACAGATATCATTACTGCTAAAGGAGGCCGAGGAGTAACTAAACATCTGACACAATGAGCAAGAAAGTGCAGGAGGGACAGGTGAAGTAGCCATGGTGCTAATGAGTCGGCTACGAGCTAAGCTAGGCTAGCGAGACAGTACAGAGACAGTGAGTGAATACTTTGGCTATAAATTAGGTAGTGAGTACACAGAAAGTGTGCTTCGGAGGAAGCACGTGAAGATTATACTATGAAAGAAGAATGTATTTAAAAGTTGTTAATTAAATCGCTAAGCAAATAAGCTACTCAGAAACACCACTGTGTTTGAGCAGGAACAGGAAGTGATACTCTACCACAGAGCGAGCGAACACCAAGTGACAGCGCAACAACAACAACAACTAAACCCCTTTAGGTAATTTAATACCAACCATATCAATTTTTTTTAAAGAAAACCATTTTTAAAGCAAAAAAATCAAAGATCAAAGTCATTGCAATCTAAACTAAGACATAAAAATGTACATTTATCTTCTTAGACAGCTTTCTGACATTAATGAGGTAGATTAGGCATGTTCTCATTTTTATGAGTTTTTGTGAATGTGTGTGTCTGCAGGTTTAAGTGTACAAGTAAATAAAGGAGTTTGTGCCTGTAACCCTTTAAAGGAGTATCTGGTGGCTGCAATGAAGAAAAGCAAGCAAACAAAAAAAATATTAACACAATTTATATAGCACACTATTTTACATTATTTTACTTTCAATCTAAAAAATGTTTGAAATGAATATGGTCTAATACACCCCAAGCCCTCCTTTAAACTCACCACTGTTTGCTGCAGGTACTGCTACAGCACTCCTACTCTGGAGTTTATCACATCAGTGCACTCCTGAACAGCGGACTTATTTTTGAACAGTAATAATAATTTTTTGCACATCAGGTCATCCTGCATACTAAGCCAACATATTGAGGTCATAGTTCTTTTGCACACATCTCTGTTTCACACTTTAATATTGTCTTCTTTTTGTCTTCATTTATTTATTTGTACTATTTGTATTTTATATGTTCTATTTCTATTGTATATATTAATTGGCATCTCTGTGGGCACAGCAAAGAAAGAATTTCATTGCACAGAGAAATCCCTTTTTTTCTTTGAATACATGACAATAAACACTTTGAATCTTGAATCTCTTGAATCTACAGAGCTGCGTGTTAAACTAAGATAAGATGAACAAACAACTTCTGTTGAGAATTTTTTATAATCGAATTATTCAAATTACTCCGTGAATTGTTGCAGACCCATGCATTAAAAGACGTGAGACAGGTGGAGGACGATCCCACTCAGTGGCAGACCGGCTGTCATCCCATCCCATTGACCCAGCACCCAAGGGAGGCCATAGCTTCAAGGAGTACAGCAAAGGGCCACATTTCAGCCTGACAGCTTGATCATGGGGAACTCTCCAGATTGTAAGTTACCAGAATTCTGGAGATGTCATAGGATCCAGTAAATATTCCAGTAAAAGCTGACGTACTGAAGCAACTTCTTTACTCAAAGAATATGACATTTAGAAAACCGTCACTCCCTTCTTGCTTCCTCTTCTGTAGTGCTAGCCAGATTTTGCTAGAAAATTTTAAATTGGATCTATTTAAATATTACAGCTTCCCATCCCACAGCCAAATAAAGGAGATGTGGAAATTTTTTTTAGTCTGTTACAGATAAAAGATAAGTTTATTGTATTTATGTGTTCTGTCTTGCAATGTAAGAGACGCAGCAGCAGATTAGAATCAAGTATAGAAAGACTTTATATATTTTCTACATCACCAAATTAATACATGGATATTCCCTGGACAACGTAACACAAAGTTTGCGCTCCATTCACAGGTTTTAGCAAAGTACACATAGCAACCTCCACATATAAAACATATTCCACCAGTAGAGAATCTGTAATGCACATAAAACAAATATAAGAGACTGTCGTCAATCGCAGAACAGTAACCAGACTCCTCTATGGCTCTGTGGCTGAAGAGTTCACTATATACAACACTTACTCATCATCAAGCCAGTCTATATCTGGAAAGAAATGTTTCAATATTCACCTCTCAGACTCACCAACATGGCCACCCACTGATGGCTCCAACCCTGGCGAGCTGCTCCCCCCATCACCCTCTCTCCACATTCCCCAAGTAAGGACTGATTGAAATCTCAACACTCTGTTCACTTTTCAACATACATCAAGATTTATACACCTGAGTCACAAACCCAGAATCCCTGTGATGTCCCCATTTTTACTTTATAATGAATATTATTACTATGGAAGGAGGAAATGCGCGCGCGTGCACACACACACATATTATAAACCCTCTGGTGACTGTTAACATATATGTGTAACGAGTATTTGAACCATTCTGCTTGATTTAGCTGCTGTCAAGTTTTAGCAAACAATAGCTGTAGGGCTCAAGTGTTGGACTGGGCATGACAGAGAGAAGCAGAGTGTAAATGGTAAATGGCTTGTATTTATATAGCGCTTTACTAGTCCCTAAGGACCCCAAAGCGCTTTACATATCCAGTCATCCATACATTCACACACTGGTGATGGCAAGCTACATTGTAGCCACAGCCACCCTGGGGTGCACTGACAGAGACGAGGCTGCCGGACACTGGCGCCACCGGGCCTTCTGACCACCACCAGTAGGCAACGGGTGAAGCGTCTTGCCCAAGGACACAACGACCGAGACTGTCCAAGCCGGGGCTCGAACCGGCAACCTTCCAATTACAAGGCGAATTCCCAGCTCTTGAGCCACGATCGCCCGTAGTTTGAGATTCTTTCTTCCCTTAGAGAAATCACACAGGCTGGCGGCCTTACTGCAGACAATAATAAAAGGCACTAATTTACATGAGGAACAGATCATCAGAGAGAGCAAAACGAAACAAGTCTACCACCCACTAATGATGTGTCGGTCGCGAACGAAATGGCTCTTACACAGACACAGAGAGAGGTATGAGTTTTCTTCAGTGTATTTCTGACATTCAGGATTTCTCTTGAACAAATGGCCATAATTTCCTAACCGTAGGGGCTAGAACGGTCATTCTGACACCGTTTTGTTCAGAAGGGATGGGGGAATCTTCAGGTGTTCATAATTCATAAATAAAGTATAAATTATTGAAGATATATGACTTGTAATACACTGTAACTAAGTAGAGGCGAAGCAAAAACTGCCTTGACTTGCCCTCAAACAACATTTTGTAAATCGAAATCTATATCAGCATCAAAATCATTCTTTCACCGTAAGAAACAGCAGGGGTTGGTGAACAGTCATGGAAATTTTCAGGGCTCTGTTGAAATCCATCAAAAAGATATGACGAGAGAAAAAAGTGCCTCATTTACAGAGTTTGAAATCTGAAGAAATCTGAGCGAGAGACAAATTTCCTACCCTCAAAAAAATGTAATTCATGACCAAACGGTAACAGATGAGAAACAAATTCTTGAATTGTGAGCGTCAGGAGTGTCTGAAGATATATTGGCACAAGCCTCATGTCTCAACTTTGCTTTGTTAAGCAGATATGACAATTTGAAAATGTGTCTCATTAGAGAAATCCAGCGGTGATTTTGAACAAACTCTCCATTGACTGTCTATGGAGAGTTTTCAGACTTTGTGTTGACATTTTCTGAAAGCCAGCAAAAATACCTACGTTTTGATGTATAATTTGTGGGGGTTGAGTGGAAATTGAGCGAGTAGTAAGAAGTTGCTGGGACATGAAGAGAAAATTCAAAAAGCTCAAGTGTCCACTCTGAGTTAATTGCACAGCAACCATAACAACGCATGTATTTTCTGAAAAATCACAAAGCTGCAACTGAAAACTTAAAGAGGCATTAAATTAAAATGGTAACAGATATGAAAAAGCTGAATCATACATGAATAGCCCAATAATCTGAGAATGTTTTAAAGTTTGAATGGAGTTTCTACGTGAAAGTATAAGGATGTAGTTAAGTTTCAAAATCAAGCAAGTTTTAGCAGAATTTTGGAAGTTTTCCATTCATTTTCCATGCCTGTGAGGCATTCACACAACTACACACTCCAAACACGCTGAACCAGCGGTCCCCAACCCCTGGGCCTCGGACCGGTACCGGTCGGTGAGTTGTTTGGTACCGGGCCGCGAGAGTTGAGGCTCAGGTGTGAAATGTCTGGTTTTCAGGGTTTTTATCGGTTTTCAGCGTTATTTTGTTATCGTTTTTATCGTTAACTCGGTTTTCCTGGGTCTTTTCACGTGTGTTATGAATAAAAAAAAAATTTCGGTACCAGTACTAGTTTTATTTTGTTGTATTTCTCCGCGACACCTTAAAGGCCGGTCTGTGAAAATATCGTCGGGCATAAACCGGTCCGTGGTGCAAAAAAGGTTGGGGACCGCTGCGCAAAACTCGCTCTCTCTCTTTTTCTGCTCTCTCTCTCTTTCTCCTAAAACTTCCCCTGGTTTTTTTTGGGGTTTTTTTGGCGGGGTGTTGCTCATAAGCAGAGAGTGCTGTCCTTAGACAGTAAACGTGACGAAACTATTGAGGAAAAAACGCAGCGTATATATTGTCTATCATGACTCTGGTTTTACGTGGCCTATCAATACAGTTTATAAATTGGTATATATCACCTTGTTGCTTTGTCTTTAAGGGGTAATGTGATTGGCTTACCACGACTATTTTATTCTTCCTCAGTCAAACAGCAGCACTCATGCCATTGTTTTGCCCCCTTAGCTACAGGTGTTGTGCTAGACAGTGATCGTGATTACCGTCCGCGGGAGCGTGCAGCTGCTTAAAGCTGTAGCGTCCAGATTACTTACAGCTACTTCCCCGTTAGTAACGCTGTTACTCGTAACGCCGTTATTCCCATCACTGACTACCACACACCAAATCTGGTCGTTGGTACGACCTGGCTTGTGTAGCCACTAGATAACAAAAGCTCAACACTGTGCTTAGCATCCTGGAGCACTTCTGTTGTGTTTTGTACGTGTTTTGGAGTTTGTACGTGCTTCGGGGGTTTGAAGATATTTGTAGCTTATTTTAGGAGTTAGAAATGTGTGAGATAGAATGTAGAATAGTGTAGAGACACTGACACTGCCCTGAACGTGTCATAAAATTAGGAGTAAACTTGATATTGTATTTGTTTTAAATGTTATATACCTATGTGGTATGTGACTTTTGTTGCCATGATGCCAGGTCTCTCTTGGAAATGAGATTTTTAATCTCAATGAGATTTTTTTTACCTGGATAAATAAAGGATTAATAAAAAAGGAGACCTTCCCCCACCTTGAGCTAAAAAAGTAAGCCAGAGAGAAGTTATAGCTGAGTGGAAATTCCCCAGGGGATGCCTGGTGTTTGTAACCTGATAATTGTGGTCTGGAGGGGAGACACATCACAAGTGAGTGAGTGAGACGGTAGACAGCAGTGAGGAGGAGAGTGCGAGTGCATCGCAAAAACACATCTGGCTGCAGTTTGAAGAAGAAACAGATACTAACTAAGAGGGGAAACCGCATATGCCCATCCAAGCTGACTCAGCTTGGATGGGCATATGCGGTTTGTCCTCAAGGCCTGGTTCCCACTGGATTCTTGGCTGACTCATCAAACGAAGACTTAACTACATTACTTAAAAACCACTTCATCTCTCCATTCCTCGTGAGAGAGTTAGAGCAGGATTGTAAACATGTTCCTTATTTTGGTCCTCAGACTTGACTTTGCTTCTTCTTAAACACGGTACTGAACTTTAAGCTCTTTCAGATTAATCACATATACAGAGGGTACAGTCAGGTGTATGTTAACAGTTTCTGCTTTTACTTACAGACCTCAGGAAAAAGCCACGTTTGACAGCTCTTTGAAGACAGCTCCATTGTGGATTGTATTTAAAGGTGTTGCTGGGACTCATTTACTTCAAATACACATTATCAACCAGCAGTTATGTTTTATGGACTTGGAGAGATGAGAGGAACAGCTATAAGTTTAATTGCTGCAACCTGTGGACTTCTTGTCCTTCTCAGTTTAACAGGCAAGTCTACTTTACAGTATTTATTGTAATGTCAAACAGAAGTGATACAGGAAAAATATTTATGCAACCACTTTTACTTTTTTCTTTAAAAGAAAAAGAAAAAAAAGAATTTTTTTACAGACAACCCCAAATCAAAAGAGTTAGGACGGTATGTTATGAAAATGAAAATGAAAACAGTATTCCAATAGTTCTTGCAACACATTTAAAAAAAAAGTTGGAACATCCTTTAGAAAAGGAGCTTAATCTTTTAACATTTTTTATTATAAGAATGTATTATTTTTCAGTCTTTTCTCCATGTTTCTTAGTTTCCTCAGTCATATTTCCCTCTGTCTCTCGCTCTCTTTTTGTGTTCTCACTCTCGCTGTCTCTCTGTTTTTAGTCAGACTCTCATTGTGTGTTTCTCATACTTCCCAATTTATGTTGACAGTCTCTTGTCCCGTGTACATTGTGTTCAATTTTGCTTCCAAAGTCTCGTCAGTTAATTTTTTTCAGCTGTGTTCCCCAGATGTGGCAGGCAGGTAGGTTAGGACCCAAATGTAAGACTCTCTGTCCTGATTCTCTCCTGTATATTGGCTCTCTCACTCTGTCTGTTGTTTTGATCTCCCTCTTGCTCTGTGCATCATTTGTTTAGAGCCTGCAGTGTTTGTATCCATGAGTATCTGCCAGTTAAGTTGGATTAAGTTATTTTTAATTTCCAGCAATGAAGCTGTTGTTCAGTCCAGCCTGATAATGTTACATTTGAGTCCTGACCTACCTGCCAGCCACACACAGCACTTCATGACATTTAAAGCTTCCTTTCTATGTAACCTCAATATTCCCATCAGTTTCCCCCTAAATATTTTATTATACAAGTTGTACTGATGAAAATACACAACAGATCATATTTTTTCTTTCTTATGATTTGCTTTGAGAACGAGCTTGGCTATTCACAGTGAAAATCTTGTCCAACAGGTACAGCTGGGTCTTCCAGCATTTGGGTTGTACGTGAAGGAGAGGATCTTTCACTTTATAGTTTTTTGACTGTGTCTGGAAACACAAAGTTCTTCTGCAAGGAAAAATGTGAGCGAGCAGAAAACATCCTCATTAAAACAGATGAAACCACAGCTCAGAGCGGCAGATTCAGCATTGAATACAAAGATGCAGCTTCAGGAAGAGGAAGCCTGACTTTTACCATCACAAATATGAGAAAGTCTGACTCAGGAATGTACCGGTATGGTTTGGGTAAATCTTCAGCTCCAGATTCATACTCAGACTTTGAGGTCAGAGTTTCAAATGGTGAGTTTCTACTAAAAGTCAAAATTGGGAAACCAATCACCTACTCTCATACCTCCATAAACTCTCAGGATAAATACAGTCCTATTTAAACTTAGTCACTTTATGTATTTATTATATAATTCATGGATGTTCATCTATTTAACAGAAATTGCTAAAAACTCTAGAGTCTCCCGTGCACAGAGTGAGGGAGAAGAAATCTCATTTCCATGTCCCACTGCTGTCCAGGCACAGAGGAAGTTCCTTTGTAAGAATCCGTGTGAGAAAGAAGGAAATATCTTCATTGACACAACTAATGACAAAGTTCAGAATGGCAGGTACAGCATTGAATACACAAAAGGATCTGCGTTTGAACTTCGGGCAACCATCAGACATCTGACCAAGTCTGACACGGGACAGTACAGGTGTGGTTACGGGGACCCTTTATCTCCTGATTCATATGACACTGAAATTATTTTGGTTGTAGATGGTAAGTTTCTTTTCATAATAATAACAATTCTTGATATGTTCATCCTATAGCTTGTTGTTAAACAAACAAAATGTTGCAAATTAGGGATTAGATTAAAGTTCATAGTAAAAGATGCCAGTCTTTCTACAATTCTCTCTGTTTTGTTCTTTTTCTGCCCGTCCTTTCCAGCACTGTAGCAATCAGAATTATTGTTTGAAGACCAGGAGAAATGCCCAACAGATTTATTTTACCAAGTGGACCATCCTGGCTTTTGATATACTGGTAGATGGTCAGGTGGCCAGGAGGGGACAGAGGTGGAATGCTTTCCCTGCACCTGTAAATTGTTATTATAATTTTTTAATTATGATTAAAATAATCCCACTATTGTCCTCTCTCACTTATTCACAGACATTTGGGACATTATTGGACACAATATTCATTGTAATTGGGTCTTTTTCAGTTTAAACCTTTTGCAAACATATATGAGATTCTTGACGGGTTCCAGTCACACTTTAAAGAACAGTATTATGCTGTATTCCGTCTTGTTCTCTATGAAACATGTTTAAATGGAATCTTAGAAATTCAATTCAGATCTATGAAAGTGAATATAAATAAGTCTGCTTTCTGATTTTTCTATAATGGGCTCTGTGTTACAGTGGTGACTTACACTTCTACTCAGGTCTGCGCCTTCAAAGGATCAACAGCAGAAATACACTCCACATTCAGATACCTATCGACTATAAATGACATAAAGACAAGAATCCAGAAAATGTTCTGGTTTACTACAGTCAAAGATAATGAGCCTGTGGACCTGAAAACAGATCCAGAGAATTCAGGTCGAGTTCAGTATCAGTGTGAAAACAACGACTGCACTCTGAGAATCTCATACCTGAGAGAGAGCGACTCAGCTGAGTACAAGTTCATGCTCATAACAAACGATCCAGGAGGGAAATATACTGGATCACCTGGAGTCACTTTGACTGTTACAGGTAAAACAATATTTCACTGGAATTCACTTTAAACATTTCCATGTGTATCTGTGCAGATGTTGAGATATTTCTGATATAATGTCATTGTTTTTTTTTACTCCCAGATCCACAGCTCCAGGTACATGTGAGGAGATCAACAGTAAACTCTTATTCTAACTGGACAGAGCTGACATGTCACAACAACTGTCAGCTACCTGATCAATCTTCCTACATCTGGTACAGGAATGGACACAAACTTTCATCAGACGAACAATATTTACAGCTGAACACATTTGATTCTGCAGACCGTTTTTACTGCGCTGTGAAAGGATATGAGCAATTCCCTTCTCCAACAGTGTGTGAGTTCACTACTTTTTGTTTCATTAAAGGAATTATATTTAATTTTTCTTTATTTACGGGAATGTGTTTGTATGCTACTTTAGTCAAAATCCTTTCTTTTAGGGGGTTTACAATGTTTTCTTTTTAGAATATAAATTTTTTTAATTTGTTTTTTTACGACCATGTCGTCATTCTTATGTTTCCTCCTCCAGATGCTCCAAAGCTTCCCTCTGTGTCAGTGAGTCCCTCTGCTGAGATAGTGGAGGGCAGTTCAGTGGCTCTGACCTGTAGCAGTGATGCTAACCCAGCAGCTAGTTACACCTGGTACAAGGAGGATGTCATCAGCCCTCTCAGGTACCAAAAACAACATTTTTTCAGATCCATCCGGCCTTCTCAATCTGGAAAGTATTACTGTACAGCTGATAATGACCTGGGACAAAAGAGATCTGAAAGCAGAACTATTGATGTGAAATGTGAGTAAAATACATTTATAAGCTTTAAATTCTTTGTTCTCAGTTGAACAGTTAACATCAACTTTAGAGATAAGACTTAATTCATCATCATGAAGAGTGAAAACAGATTTACTGCACAATCATGTCTGTTTATTAAAATATAAGGAAGTTTGACAAAAAAATAGGAAGGTTTCTACATATTATTATTTTATAATTTTTGTTGTGAGAAGCCTGCAAAGACTTGAGTATATTTATAACCAACCATGTTGTCATTCTTATGTTTCCTCCTCCAGATGCTCCAAAGCTTCCCTCTGTGTCAGTGAGTCCCTCTGCTGAGATAGTGGAGGGCAGTTCAGTCACTCTGACCTGTAGCAGTGATGCTAACCCAGCAGCTAACTACACCTGGTACAAGGAGGATGTCATCAACCCTCTCAGTTACCAAAACCAACATGTTTTCAGCTCCATCCTGCCCTCTGACTCTGGAAAGTATTACTGTACAGCTGATAATGACCTGGGACAAAAGAGATCTGAAAGCAGAAACATTGATGTGAAATGTGAGTAAAATACATTTATAAGCTTTAAGTTCTTTGATCTCAATTGAACAGTTAACATCAACTTTAGAGATAAGAGTTAATTCATTATCATGAAGAGTGAAAACAGATTTACTGCACAATCATGTCTGTTTATTACAATATAAGGAAGTTTGACAAGGAAATAAGTAAGGTTTCTGAATGTTACCTTTTATAATTTTTGTAGCGTTGTGAGAAGCCTGCAAAGACTTGAGTATATTTATAACCAACCATGTTGTCATTGTCCTTATTTCTCCTCCAGATGCTCCAAAGCTTCCCTCTGTGTCAGTGAGTCCCTCTGCTGAGATAGTGGAGGGCAGTTCAGTCACTCTGACCTGTAGCAGTGATGCTAACCCAGCAGCTAACTACACCTGGTACAAGGAGGATGAAAATTTACCAAAAGCATTTGGACAGAACTTCACCGTCACCAAGTTCAGACCTGAACACAGTGGGCGTTATTACTGTGAAGCCCAGAACAAGCTGGGACGTCATAACTCCACCTTACAGCAGACCATTGTGCCAGGTAATCATTTATATTTACATACTGGATACACTCAGAAAGGAGTGCAGTCAAAAAGTCAGGCACAATCTACATTCATGCACTATGGCTAATTATTGGATGGCACTAGAATTTATAATAACAGATCACTGTCAAAATACCTCAGCACAGATAGAACTGTATTACTACCTAAATGTACACATGTACAAGTATTTATTTTGCCAAGACGTTTCCCCTTCAGTGTTGTATGGACTCATAGTGTTGCTACAGATAATTAAACCAGAGCTGATTTTAAAAACTTTGCTCTTTTGAATCTACACTAATCCATCATCATCTTTAAAAGCATATGTTTGTATGGTGTCTGTCCTGTGAGGGCCAAATATCTCAAAATAATCATTAATGAGTTCAGAAAACCAGGCCTGCAACTTGATTTACAAAGATAATTTAAATATATTAAAAATAAAATACTGGCTGCACCTGTAACTGTTCAACTTGCCTGTGTGGTTAAACAGAATATGGCAGGAGTCCCACTGTCTGCTGTCAAGGCTTTCCTTATTCATGTGCTAAAGAGTCCTAAGAATCAACATTGTAACTTATCTATCACGATGACAAGAACCATGTTTATTGCTAATGCTAGTCCTGTTTCCATGCAAAAAGCAGATTGTAACTGATCTCAGAATACTGAAAGCAGAGCCAGTGACATTTTAACCTCCTGTTAAAAACCAGGGATTTATCCATAATGCCCATGTGCACCCAGCCAGATAAAGCTGCAGGCGACTCAGCTTGAAGTGATTTTTAATCGAATGCAGACGAGGCTATGAAATTAAGATGTGCTACAGTTTTCAGTGGAATAAGGGGCGCGCCCAGTTAACCCTGTTTTCAGAGACAATAGCCAACTGCTGCCACTGTTTATTGTAGGCTTTTTAATTTACAGTATAAAGTGCATTTAGACAACTGAAATGAGACCTCTAAAAGTTGATTCTGTTCATCTGGACGTAGCGTTTTGTGGGGGAAACGTTTCGTCACTCATCCAGGTGACTTCTTCAGTCTCAGCTGACTGCAGGTTTCCCCAACCTTATAAACAGTACATTTGCATAATGACTGAAACCAGCCCACTGAAGGAACAATGGGCTGGGAGGTCAGTTCCTTAATCTTAATTATGTAAATTCTCATGACCATTCATCAGCAACCACTGACCAATATCAGCTTTTAGATGTCCCCCATTACTGATGTAAATCTTACAGTCTAAGAAGGCTAACCTGCCACTTTTCATATCCTCCCTTTTGAATTTGATGTGTCGGTCCACCGAGTTAATGTGATCCGTGAAATGTGGTACGTCCTGAGATTTGATTTTCACCCAGGTGTCATCCACATATCTGAACCAATGGCTTGGTGGTGTTCCAGGGTAGGATAGCAAAGCCCTCTTTTCCATTTCTTCCATGTACAAATTGGCCACGATGGGTGAAACTGGTGAGCCCATGGCACACCCATGTTTCTGCCTGTAGAACTGACCCTTGAAGACACACATGAAAACACAGTTCCAAAAGCAAACACACTTGGTCGATGCTGAGAGGGGTCCTGTTGCTGAGGTTGGTGTCATCCTGTAATCTCTTACAGACTACCTCCAACGCTTCCGGGACTGGGATGCAAGTGAAGAGAGATGTAACGTCGTAAGAGATCATGGTTTCATCTGCCTCCATAATGACATCTCTCACCTTCTCAACACAATCCAGGGTGTTCTGGATGTGGTGTTCAGAGCTGCAAATCTTAATTTACATAATTAAGATTAAGGAACTGACCTCCCAGCCCAGTGTTCCTTCAGTGGGCTGGTTTCAGTCATTATGCAAATGTACTGTTTATAAGATTGGGGAAACCTGCAGTCAGCTGAGACTGAAGAAGTCACCTGGATGAGTGACGAAACGTTTCTCCCACAAAACGCTAAGTCAAGATTAACAGAATCAACTTTTGGAGATTTACTTTCCTGGGTGATTAAGAATGCATCAAGACGAAACTGACATGAGAGAAAATTTTTGATAAAACACTGTTTGAGATTAACAGAGTGAGGTCACGTTACTCTGCTGTGTTTAAATAGATTTCTATTTTTATTTTTCACTGGAGAAGAACTTGGCTTCTGTAGCCTAAAACTCCAACACTGTTCAGGCCATACACAGGTCGAACGTTATGGAATACTCAATTAACTATTAGTGCTTTACTTTGATCTTGATCAGGAGCAAAGAAGATAAAAGCTGCTGGAGTAACTGCTGCTGTTCTCCTGTCTGTCACATCCCTCCCTGTCTTCCTTTGGATTCGGTGAGCAGATCTGTTGCATTAAACTTTTACTTTTCAGTCATTGTGTTGTTCTTTTGTTCATTATCATTTCATTCCTCAGAAAAAAGAGGAATTCCAAGGAATCATCCAAGACTGAAGGCAGAGCAGACAACAAAGAACAGGTGAAACCAGAAATATAATTGCAGTAAAAAAAAAATCATCATTCACCATTCTAATCTAAGATCATTTTTTTCTATGCAGTGTCTCTCTGATCAGGAGGAGCCACAGGAACAGGATGATCTTCAGTATGCCAGCATCCACTTCTCTAAAAACCAGGCAGATCCTCTCTACAGCAACAGCAGTTCAGCCCCACAGACACCTGGAGGAACAGAAAGTTACACTTAAAAACTGAAAACTATTTAATAATAATAATAATAATAATAATAATAATAATGAATAATAATTTGAATGAAAGAGTCCAGGCAACTAATCAGTCTTCCTACACACATGTGATTGTATCACATCATCTCAACGAGAATAATGTCTTTAAGTTGTTGAACTTCATGCAGATCGTACATGATTTAATTACGCTCACCGCAGAAACATAAAATAATATTTTTAATTACAAGTTTGACTCTTGTTAATATAAAAACCACCTACTTTCACTTTTTTGAGTTTACTGTGTTACACCGCTGTTAAATTAAATGAAAAAGTACAGCCCTGTGGTGAGCAGCTCCTCACATAATACGATGAGCCTCGCTAGAAGATTCAAATGAATATCTGGGAAATGCATTGCCTGCTTTAGCGTTCTTCTTTTGTTTTTAAGCTTGTTTTTTTCACCATCATAATATAATTTCATGCTACATACTCAGAATCAACTAATTTCTGTCTATGAACCAAAAGCCATTGATGAAGAGGATCCATCCAGACTGCACCCTGCAGTCAACAAGATGTGGTCAACAAAGCCATAATTCCCATTAGCAGAAAGAAGCTGCATCATGGGAGGTTTGGTCTGTTCACTCAGTGAGCATCACAATTTAGCCAGCATGGTGGCTACTGGAGCTAGTTTCATTTTCACAAACCAAAATAATCTTTTGCTGCTCTTTTTCTTTCCTCATCACTTGTAGAAAAATACACGTATGTGATCAAACATGATTATCATAGTCTGTTTTCTGATGTTTGATATCCTGATGTATTATTATCATAATCACATTTATTTCAAACTGCACAAAGAAATTGACTTTTTAAAACGATTAACTTTTTTAACAAATCATTAAATAACACCTGATTTTTCAATAGCACTTCATTACTCTGATGTCTCACAGTGATATATATGGTTTATAAAACATTATTCTGCTACACCTCAACTTCTATGTGACTTTAATTTTCCATGGTGCTTTTTTTGCATCAATAAAATTGTATAATATCAGCTTATGTCATGTTAATGCTGACTGGCTATTTGATATAACAGATCCAAACAGAGCACACTGTCTGGATCTAGGTAAAATGGTGAAATGTGTTTGTTTTGAAAGAAAATTACAAAAATAACATTAAATTCCTTACAAAAAAATATAAATTATAGTGATTAACAGAAATATTCACAACAAATTCTCTGTAAAAACTCCCTTATGTATTGTCACAAACTGGGTCAAAGGGCAAAGAGAGAGTTCATAGGTACATCTTTAACTGAACTCTTTGTGTCATGATAGTCCCATACAGTAGAAGACAAATTACTAAAATCATTTAGCTACATTTATTTCTAAATTTACTGCTATATTTTGTGTTCTGTGCAAATGAACGCTGTCAAAACCACCAACACAAAGCACCAAAAAGTGCCTTGAAACGTAAACAACATACATTATTAAAGTGACAGAACTTCAGGTTACAAAAAGACACAATCACTAATTAGTGAGATACACGAGTCTCACAATAAATCCACACATGTTGGGATTTATCATAAAGACAACACTAAATGCATTTGTACAGCTAGCTTTCTTCATAGACAAAAATAGACACGTGTTTGGATAAGAAAAAATAACTTCACCAAACATGGTGGAGGAATTATTATGGTATGTGTGGCTGCCAGTGTTGATGATGTGACTGTGGATATAAGCAGCAGACTGAATTCTGAGTACAGGTATACACTCTCTTCTCAGATTCAGCCAAATGCTGCAAAACCAATTGGATGGTCCTTCAGATTGCAAATAGATAATGAATCAAAGCATATTACAAAACCAACAGGAGAGTTTCTCAGTATTCATCAATGGCAAAGTCACCAGCTGATCTTAACACCTAGGAGCATCCTTTTCAGTTACAGAAGACAAAACTGAAGTCAGAGAGACCCACAAAGAAACAGCTACTAAAGGTGGCTGCAAGAAAGACCAGGCAAAGTGTCTCAAGAGAGGAAACTCTTAAAGTGTTCCTGATTTTTTTCTTTCTTTCTTTTGTTTTACTGCCCTCTAGTGATAAAATGTTAGCTTGGAGCAGGGGTGGCCAACCCGCGGCTCTCGAGCCGCATGCGGCTCTTTGCCTGGTTTCATGCGGCTCTTACGTTCATATCAAAGTTTGTGTTTTGATTTTTTTTATGTTGTTGTTTTAAAATGTGCGCGTTCGCTTCGCTTGAGTTCAATACGGTATTTTCATCAAATGTGCATGTGTGTGAGATGAAAATACCGCAAAGTTTCCCAGTAGGAGCAAGTTCGCCCTTAAAATGGCAGGAAAAAAATGCACAGCAAAAAGAAAATATGAAGATGAACACAGGACGTTTTTAACAGAGTGGGAGAGTTTATATTTTTTTGTTGAACGCAATGGTAAGCCATTCTGCCTTATATGTCAGACGTCATTAGCACATTTCAAAGCTTCAAATCTTCAGCGCCACTTCAGCTCACTCCATGCTAACATCGACCAGGAATTTCCAAAAGGGACTGAACTTCGCAAGCACGAGTTGGCCACTTTGAAAAGTCAGGCAGAAAAGCAGATACAGTTTTTCCAAAAATTTACGAAGCGGTCAGAGACCATAACGCTCGCATCCTATCAGCTGGCTTGGAACATTGCACGGGCTAAAAAGCCATACAATGAAGGGGAGTTCGTTAAAAAATGCCTCAGTGATGTTGTTGAAATCTTGTCTCCTGAAAACGACAAATTAAAACGCATGGTATCAGACGTCCAACTGTCCCGCCACACTGTTGAACACAGAATATCGGACATTAACACGGCTATTGAATCACAGTTGCACTCTGACCTTCAAGCATGTGAGCATTTTAGTGTCGCATTGGATGAGAGTTGTGATATACAAGACAAGCCTCAGTTGGCAATATTTGCACGGTCTGTTTCAAACGATTGTGTGATCAAAGAAGAACTCCTGGATATTGTGCCATTAAAAGACAGAACCCGTGGCATAGATGTGAAAGAAACCATGATGGCTGCATTTGAAAAAGCAAATCTGCCCATAACAAAATTAACTGCAATAGCCACGGATGGAGCACCAGCCATGATGGGATCTGTGAACGGGCTTGTGGGGCTGTGCAAAGCTGACCAAACTATTCCTGACTTTTGGAATTTCCACTGCATCATCCACATGGAGCAACTCGTGTCTAAATCATTGAATTTAGATAACGTCGTGAAGCCTGTGATGGAAATCGTCAACTATATCCGCACACATGCGCTTAACCACAGGCAATTCAAGAATCTCATCGCTGAGCTGGACCAAGGGCTTCCAGGTGACCTGCCGCTGCACTGCACTGTGAGGTGGCTGTCAAAAGGCCAGGTACTCTCTCGCTTCTTTGAGCTTTTGGATGCCGTGAAACTGTTTATGGAAAAGAAGGACAAGGACTATCCCGAGCTCTCGGACCTCAAGTGGATTATGGATCTGGCCTTTTTGGTCGACATGCTGTGTCACTTGGACAGACTGAACCTGACCCTGCAGGGTAAGTTAAAAATGCTCCCTGACCTAGTGCAAAGTGTGTTTGCGTTTGTCAACAAACTGAAGCTCCCTTTTGAACACATATTCAAAAGGGAGATTTAACGCATTTTCCCACTCTGCTAAAAGCCAGCGGGCAAGTCGCCAGTGCTGCCCTGAGTAAGCAAAGAGCCAGATATGCAACGCTGATTGAAAACTTGCACGAAAGCTTCGTGACCCGGTTCCATGATCTACAATTGAAAAGGCCACAGATTACGTTCCTCATCGACCCATTTAATGCAGAGACCGGCTGTTTGAAAGTCCCGCTAGTCACAGATGAAGCTGCGGCTGAGTTGGAGATGATCGATCTTTGTGAAGAGGACCAATTGAAACCTGCTTTAAGGGAAGGGACCATTGAGTTCTGGAAAAGTGTGCCAATGGAAAAATACCCCAATGTCAAACGGGCTGCGCTTAAGATACTGTCAATGTTTGGGTCAACATACGTCTGCGAGTCTGTGTTTTCTACCCTAAAACATGTGAAATCAAAGCATCGATCTGTTCTGACTGACACACATGTGAAAGAATTGCTTCGAGTGACAACAACGGAATACAAGCCAGATTTAAAGAGGATTGTTCAAGGCAAGGAATGCCAGAAGTCCCACTAAACAACATGCATTATAAAAGTAAATGCTATTGTAGATTATTATATTTTTGTTTGTGGACTTGGTTGAACTGAGAGTTTGTGTGTGTGAGACAGTGCACACAATGTTCATTGTTGAAAATGACTGGCCTGTGGTTTTAGTACTGTAGGAGTCCATTTCTGTCATTATCATGTTGGTGTGTGACATTTACAATAAATCTGGCTGAGCAGAGATGTGTGTATTTTGTGTGTGTGTGTGTGAGAGAGAGAGAGAGAGAGAGAGAGAGAGAGAGAGAGAGAGAGAGAGAGAGAGAGAGAGGAAAGGATGGGTGATGTTCATGTGTGCCCATGCGTATGATGTGGCTCTTTGCGGTAACACAGTAAAAAAAAAGTGGCTCTTGGTCTCTGACTGGTTGGCCACCCCTGGCTTGGAGCTTTGAGTTTCATCTCTCAGTACTCTCTCTCCCTGAGTGAAAAATCCTTTAAAGAATTTGGCCATTCAAAATAAATAAACTTGTTTGTATATTGATAACAAACACCTTAAGGTCTGATTTAATTCCACAGTAAACACAGACCTTGCCCCAAATCCCCCCTAACCAGGCTAGCCCACAGGTCACATGACCACTACTTAACTAGAAACCATGCTTTTTTTTCTTCCCCTGTCATATATAATGAGTAATACATACAAATCATTTCAGTACATAGGTATGATCCCCAATGTCCTGTTCGGAGAACAATTACTTTCTAGCTGTCTGATTGGATTTTTGTTTTTAATAAATCAGTCTCATGATTGTGAGCCCCACCTAATGTGTAAACAAATGGAAGGCAGGCAGGGTAGTGAGGTGAGGAGACCAAAGACATTACTGCCAGGCAACCCTACATCTGATATGGCTCCCCAGTACCATTCCAGCCTTCCACTAGCACCTATAGTGGATCCTGTTGTGTCATTTGTAAGTATAATTGTCTTTATGTAGGTGAGTGCTAAGCTAGTGCTATGTAGGGCAGCAGATATCGATTGTTCAGATAAGAAATACTTATGTCTTATTAATGAGCAATAATAAAAAAAGAGAGTCTTTTAAAATGAATTGCTCATTGACTTCCATTTCAGACATTGCAATGTTTTAAATTTTAACTGGATATAATGGTTGTCAAAAACAACAACAACAACAACAACTAAACCCCTTTAGGTAATTTAATACCAACCATATCAATTTTTTTTAAAGAAAACCATTTTTAAAGCAAAAAAATCAAAGATCAAAGTCATTGCAATCTAAACTAAGACATAAAAATGTACATTTATCTTCTTAGACAGCTTTCTGACATTAATGAGGTAGATTAGGCATGTTCTCATTTTTATGAGTTTTTGTGAATGTGTGTGTCTGCAGGTTTAAGTGTACAAGTAAATAAAGGAGTTTGTGCCTGTAACCCTTTAAAGGAGTATCTGGTGGCTGCAATGAAGAAAAGCAAGCAAACAAAAAAAATATTAACACAATTTATATAGCACACTATTTTACATTATTTTACTTTCAATCTAAAAAATGTTTGAAATGAATATGGTCTAATACACCCCAAGCCCTCCTTTAAACTCACCACTGTTTGCTGCAGGTACTGCTACAGCACTCCTACTCTGGAGTTTATCACATCAGTGCACTCCTGAACAGCGGACTTATTTTTGAACAGTAATAATAATTTTTTGCACATCAGGTCATCCTGCATACTAAGCCAACATATTGAGGTCATAGTTCTTTTGCACACATCTCTGTTTCACACTTTAATATTGTCTTCGTTTTGTCTTCATTTATTTATTTGTACTATTTGTATTTTATATGTTCTATTTCTATTGTATATATTAATTGGCATCTCTGTGGGCACAGCAAAGAAAGAATTTCATTGCACAGAGAAATCCCTTTTTTTCTTTGAATACATGACAATAAACACTTTGAATCTTGAATCTCTTGAATCTACAGAGCTGCGTGTTAAACTAAGATAAGATGAACAAACAACTTCTGTTGAGAATTTTTTATAATCGAATTATTCAAATTACTCCGTGAATTGTTGCAGACCCATGCATTAAAAGACGTGAGACAGGTGGAGGACGATCCCACTCAGTGGCAGACCGGCTGTCATCCCATCCCATTGACCCAGCACCCAAGGGAGGCCATAGCTTCAAGGAGTACAGCAAAGGGCCACATTTCAGCCTGACAGCTTGATCATGGGGAACTCTCCAGATTGTAAGTTACCAGAATTCTGGAGATGTCATAGGATCCAGTAAATATTCCAGTAAAAGCTGACGTACTGAAGCAACTTCTTTACTCAAAGAATATGACATTTAGAAAACCGTCACTCCCTTCTTGCTTCCTCTTCTGTAGTGCTAGCCAGATTTTGCTAGAAAATTTTAAATTGGATCTATTTAAATATTACAGCTTCCCATCCCACAGCCAAATAAAGGAGATGTGGAAATTTTTTTTAGTCTGTTACAGATAAAAGATAAGTTTATTGTATTTATGTGTTCTGTCTTGCAATGTAAGAGACGCAGCAGCAGATTAGAATCAAGTATAGAAAGACTTTATATATTTTCTACATCACCAAATTAATACATGGATATTCCCTGGACAACGTAACACAAAGTTTGCGCTCCATTCACAGGTTTTAGCAAAGTACACATAGCAACCTCCACATATAAAACATATTCCACCAGTAGAGAATCTGTAATGCACATAAAACAAATATAAGAGACTGTCGTCAATCGCAGAACAGTAACCAGACTCCTCTATGGCTCTGTGGCTGAAGAGTTCACTATATACAACACTTACTCATCATCAAGCCAGTCTATATCTGGAAAGAAATGTTTCAATATTCACCTCTCAGACTCACCAACATGGCCACCCACTGATGGCTCCAACCCTGGCGAGCTGCTCCCCCCATCACCCTCTCTCCACATTCCCCAAGTAAGGACTGATTGAAATCTCAACACTCTGTTCACTTTTCAACATACATCAAGATTTATACACCTGAGTCACAAACCCAGAATCCCTGTGATGTCCCCATTTTTACTTTATAATGAATATTATTACTATGGAAGGAGGAAATGCGCGCGCGTGCACACACACACATATTATAAACCCTCTGGTGACTGTTAACATATATGTGTAACGAGTATTTGAACCATTCTGCTTGATTTAGCTGCTGTCAAGTTTTAGCAAACAATAGCTGTAGGGCTCAAGTGTTGGACTGGGCATGACAGAGAGAAGCAGAGTGTAAATGGTAAATGGCCTGTATTTATATAGCGCTTTACTAGTCCCTAAGGACCCCAAAGCGCTTTACATATCCAGTCATCCATACATTCACACTCACATTCACACACTGGTGATGGCAAGCTACATTGTAGCCACAGCCACCCTGGGGTGCACTGACAGAGACGAGGCTGCCGGACACTGGCGCCACCGGGCCTTCTGACCACCACCAGTAGGCAACGGGTGAAGCGTCTTGCCCAAGGACACAACGACCGAGACTGTCCAAGCCGGGGCTCGAACCGGCAACCTTCCAATTACAAGGCGAATTCCCAGCTCTTGAGCCACGATTGCCCGTAGTTTGAGATTCTTTCTTCCCTTAGAGAAATCACACAGGCTGGCGGCCTTACTGCAGACAATAATAAAAGGCACTAATTTACATGAGGAACAGATCATCAGAGAGAGCAAAACGAAACAAGTCTACCACCCACTAATGATGTGTCGGTCGCGAACGAAATGGCTCTTACACAGACACAGAGAGAGGTATGAGTTTTCTTCAGTGTATTTCTGACATTCAGGATTTCTCTTGAACAAATGGCCATAATTTCCTAACCGTAGGGGCTAGAACGGTCATTCTGACACCGTTTTGTTCAGAAGGGATGGGGGAATCTTCAGGTGTTCATAATTCATAAATAAAGTATAAATTATTGAAGATATATGACTTGTAATACACTGTAACTAAGTAGAGGCGAAGCAAAAACTGCCTTGACTTGCCCTCAAACAACATTTTGTAAATCGAAATCTATACCAGCATCAAAATCATTCTTTCACCGTAAGAAACAGCAGGGGTTGGTGAACAGTCATGGAAATTTTCAGGGCTCTGTTGAAATCCATCAAAAAGATATGACGAGAGAAAAAAGTGCCTCATTTACAGAGTTTGAAATCTGAAGAAATCTGAGCGAGAGACAAATTTCCTACCCTCAAAAAAATGTAATTCATGACCAAACGGTAACAGATGAGAAACAAATTCTTGAATTGTGAGCGTCAGGAGTGTCTGAAGATATATTGGCACAAGCCTCATGTCTCAACTTTGCTTTGTTAAGCAGATATGACAATTTGAAAATGTGTCTCATTAGAGAAATCCAGCGGTGATTTTGAACAAACTCTCCATTGACTGTCTATGGAGAGTTTTCAGACTTTGTGTTGACATTTTCTGAAAGCCAGCAAAAATACCTACGTTTTGATGTATAATTTGTGGGGGTTGAGTGGAAATTGAGCGAGTAGTAAGAAGTTGTTGGGACATGAAGAGAAAATTCAAAAAGCTCAAGTGTCCACTCTGAGTTAATTGCACAGCAACCATAACAACGCATGTATTTTCTGAAAAATCACAAAGCTGCAACTGAAAACTTAAAGAGGCATTAAATTAAAATGGTAACAGATATGAAAAAGCTGAATCATACATGAATAGCCCAATAATCTGAGAATGTTTTAAAGTTTGAATGGAGTTTCTACGTGAAAGTATAAGGATGTAGTTAAGTTTCAAAATCAAGCAAGTTTTAGCAGAATTTTGGAAGTTTTCCATTCATTTTCCATGCCTGTGAGGCATTCACACAACTACACACTCCAAACACGATGAACCAGCGGTCCCCAACCCCTGGGCCTCGGACCGGTACCGGTCCGTGAGTTGTTTGGTACCGGGCCGCGAGAGTTGAGGCTCAGGTGTGAAATGTCTGGTTTTCAGGGTTTTTATTGGTTTTCAGCGTTATTTTGTTATCGTTTTTATCGTTAACTTGGTTTTCCTGGGTCTTTTCACGTGTGTTATGAATAAAAAAAAAATTTCGGTACCAGTACTAGTTTTATTTTGTTGTATTTCTCCGCGACACCTTAAAGGCCGGTCTGTGAAAATATCGTCGGGCATAAACCGGTCCGTGGTGCAAAAAAGGTTGGAGACCGCTGCGCAAAACTCGCTCTCTCTCTTTTTCTGCTCTCTCTCTCTTTCTCCTAAAACTTCCCCTGGTTTTTTTTTGGGTTTTTTTTGGCGGGGTGTTGCTCATAAGCAGAGAGTGCTGTCCTTAGACAGTAAACGTGAGCGTATATATTGTCTATCATGACTCTGGTTTTACGTGGCCTATCAATACAGTTTATAAATTGGTATATATCACCTTGTTGCTTTGTCTTTAAGGGGTAATGTGATTGGCTTACCACGACTATTTTATTCTTCCTCAGTCAAACAGCAGCACTCATGCCATTGTTTTGCCCCCTTAGCTACAGGTGTTGTGCTAGACAGTGATCGTGATTACCGTCCGCGGGAGCGTGCAGCTGCTTAAAGCTGTAGCGTCCAGATTACTTACAGCTACTTCCCCGTTAGTAACGCTGTTACTCGTAACGCCGTTATTCCCATCACTGACTACCACACACCAAATCTGGTCGTTGATACGACCTGGCTTGTGTAGCCACTAGATAACAAAAGCTCAACACTGTGCTTAGCATCCTGGAGCACTTCTGTTGTGTTTTGTACGTGTTTTGGAGTTTGTACGTGCTTCGGGGGTTTGAAGATATTTGTAGCTTATTTTAGGAGTTAGAAATGTGTGAGATAGAATGTAGAATAGTGTAGAGACACTGACACTGCCCTGGATGTAATAAAGGCCTGAATGTGTCATAAAATTAGGAGTAAACTTGATATTGTATTTGTTTTAAATGTTATATACCTATGTGGTATGTGACTTTTGTTGCCATGATGCCAGGTCTCTCTTGGAAATGAGATTTTTAATCTCAATGAGATTTTTTTTACCTGGATAAATAAAGGATTAATAAAAAAGGAGACCTTCCCCCACCTTGAGCTAAAAAAGTAAGCCAGAGAGAAGTTATAGCTGAGTGGAAATTCCCCAGGGGATGCCTGGTGTTTGTAACCTGATAATTGTGGTCTGGAGGGGAGACACATCACAAGTGAGTGAGTGAGACGGTAGACAGCAGTGAGGAGGAGAGTGCGAGTGCATCGCAAAAACACATCTGGCTGCAGTTTGAAGAAGAAACAGATACTAACTAAGAGGGGAAACCTCTTGAGGTTTGTCCTCAAGGCCTGGTTCCCACTGGATTCTTGGCTGACTCATCAAACGAAGACTTAACTACATTACTTAAAAACCACTTCATCTCTCCATTCCTCGTGAGAGAGTTAGAGCAGGATTGTAAACATGTTCCTTATTTTGGTCCTCAGACTTGACTTTGCTTCTTCTTAAACACGGTACTGAACTTTAAGCTCTTTCAGATTAATCACATATACAGAGGGTACAGTCAGGTGTATGTTAACAGTTTCTGCTTTTACTTACAGACCTCAGGAAAAAGCCACGTTTGACAGCTCTTTGAAGACAGCTCCATTGTGGATTGTATTTAAAGGTGTTGCTGGGACTCATTTACTTCAAATACACATTATCAACCAGCAGTTATGTTTTATGGACTTGGAGAGATGAGAGGAACAGCTGTAAGTTTAATTGCTGCAACCTGTGGACTTCTTGTCCTTCTCAGTTTAACAGGCAAGTCTACTTTACAGTATTTATTGTAATGTCAAACAGAAGTGATACAGGAAAAATATTTATGCAACCACTTTTACTTTTTCCTTTAAAAGAAAAAGAAAAAAAAGAATTTTTTTACAGACAACCCCAAATCAAAAGAGTTAGGACGGTATGTTATGAAAATGAAACTGAAAACAGTATTCCAATAGTTCTTGCAACACATTTAAAAAAAAAGTTGGAACGTCCTTTAGAAAAGGAGCTTAATCTTTTAACATTTTTTATTATAAGAATGTATTATTTTTCAGTCTTTTCTCCATGTTTCTTAGTTTCCTCAGTCATATTTCCCTCTGTCTCTCGCTCTCTCTTTGTGTTCTCACTCTCGCTGTCTCTCTGTTTTTAGTCAGACTCTCATTGTGTGTTTCTCATACTTCCCAATTTATGTTGACAGTCTCTTGTCCCGTGTACATTGTGTTCAATTTTGCTTCCAAAGTCTCGTCAGTTAATTTTTTTCAGCTGTGTTCCCCAGATGTGGCAGGCAGGTAGGTTAGGACCCAAATGTAAGACTCTCTGTCCTGATTCTCTCCTGTATATTGGCTCTCTCACTCTGTCTGTTGTTTTGATCTCCCTCTTGCTCTGTGCATCATTTGTTTAGAGCCTGCAGTGTTTGTATCCATGAGTATCTGCCAGTTAAGTTGGATTAAGTTATTTTTAATTTCCAGCAATGAAGCTGTTGTTCAGTCCAGCCTGATAATGTTACATTTGAGTCCTGACCTACCTGCCAGCCACACACAGCACTTCATGACATTTAAAGCTTCCTTTCTATGTAACCTCAATATTCCCATCAGTTTCCCCCTAAATATTTTATTATACAAGTTGTACTGATGAAAATACACAACAGATCATATTTTTTCTTTCTTATGATTTGCTTTGAGAACGAGCTGGCTATTCACAGTGAAAATCTTGTCCAACAGGTATAGCTGGGTCTTCCAGCATTTGGTTTGTACGTGAAGGAGAGGATCTTTCACTTTATAGTTTTTTGACTGTGTCTGGAAACACAAAGTTCTTCTGCAAGGAAAAATGTGAGCGAGCAGAAAACATCCTCATTAAAACAGATGAAACCACAGCTCAGAGCGGCAGATTCAGCATTGAATACAAAGATGCAGCTTCAGGAAGAGGAAGCCTGACTTTTACCATCACAAATATGAGAAAGTCTGACTCAGGAATGTACCGGTATGGTTTGGGTAAATCTTCCGCTCCAGATTCATACTCAGACTTTGAGGTCAGAGTTTCAAATGGTGAGTTTCTACTAAAAGTCAAAATTGGGAAACCAATCACCTACTCTCATACCTCCATAAACTCTCAGGATAAATACAGTCCTATTTAAACTTAGTCACTTTATGTATTTATTATATAATTCATGGATGTTCATCTATTTAACAGAAATTGCTAAAAACTCTAGAGTCTCCCGTGCACAGAGTGAGCAGGTACAGCATTGAATACACAAAAGGATCTGGGTTTGAACTTCTAGCAACCATCAGACATCTGACCAAGTCTGACACGGGACAGTACAGGTGTGGTTACGGGGACCCTTTATCTCCTGATTCATATGACACTGAAATTATTTTGGTTGTAGATGGTAAGTTTCTTTTCATAATAATAACAATTCTTGATATGTTCATCCTATAGCTTGTTGTTAAACAAACAAAATGTTGCAAATTAGGGATTAGATTAAAGTTCATAGTAAAAGATGCCAGTCTTTCTACAATTCTCTCTGTTTTGTCCTTTTTCTGCCCGTCCTTTCCAGCACTGTAGCAATCAGAATTATTGTTTGAAGACCAGGAGAAATGCCCAACAGATTTATTTTACCAAGTGGACCATTCTGGCTTTTGATATACTGGTAGATGGTCAGGTGGCCAGGAGGGGACAGAGGTGGAATGCTTTCCCTGCACCTGTAAATTGTTATTATAATTTTTTAATTATGATTAAAATAATCCCACTATTGTCCTCTCTCACGTATTCACAGACATTTGGGACATTATTGGACACAATATTCATTGTAATTGGGTCTTTTTCAGTTTAAACCTTTTGCAAACATATATGAGATTCTTGACGGGTTCCAGTCTCACTTTAAAGAACAGTATTATGCTGTATTCCGTCTTGTTCTCTATGAAACATGTTTAAATGGAATCTTAGAAATTCAATTCAGATCTATGAAAGTGAATATAAATAAGTCTGCTTTTTGATTTTTCTATAATGGGCTCTGTGTTACAGTGGTGACTTACACTTCTACTCAGGTCTGCGCCTTCAAAGGATCAACAGCAGAAATACACTCCACATTCAGATACCTATCGACTATAAATGACATAAAGACAAGAATCCAGAAAATGTTCTGGTTTACTACAGTCAAAGATAATGAGCCTGTGGACCTGAAAACAGATCCAGAGAATTCAGGTCGAGTTCAGTATCAGTGTGAAAACAACGACTGCACTCTGAGAATCTCATACCTGAGAGAGAGCGACTCAGCTGAGTACAAGTTCATGCTCATAACAAACGATCCAGGAGGGAAATATACTGGATCACCTGGAGTCACTTTGACTGTTACAGGTAAAACAATATTTCACTGGAATTCACTTTAAACATTTCCATGTGTATCTGTGCAGATGTTGAGATATTTCCGATATAATGTCATTGTTTTTTTTTACTCCCAGATCCACAGCTCCAGGTACATGTGAGGAGATCAACAGTAAACTCTTATTCTAACTGGACAGAGCTGACATGTCACAACAACTGTCAGCTACCTGATCAATCTTCCTACATCTGGTACAGGAATGGACACAAACTTTCATCAGACGAACAATATTTACAGCTGAACACATCTGATACTGTAGACAGTCTTTACTGTGCTGTGAAAGGATATGAGCGATTCCCTTCTCCAACAGTGTGTGAGTTCACTACTTTTTGTTTCATTAAAGGAATTATATTTAATTTTTCTTTATTTACGGGAATGTGTTTGTATGCTACTTTAGTCAAAATCCTTTCTTTTAGGGGGTTTACAATGTTTTCTTTTTAGAATATAAATTTTTTTAATTTGTTTTTTTACGACCATGTCGTCATTCTTATGTTTCCTCCTCCAGATGCTCCAAAGCTTCCCTCTGTGTCAGTGAGTCCCTCTGCTGAGATAGTGGAGGGCAGTTCAGTGGCTCTGACCTGTAGCAGTGATGCTAACCCAGCAGCTAGTTACACCTGGTACAAGGAGGATGTCATCAGCCCTCTCAGGTACCAAAAACAACATTTTTTCAGATCCATCCGGCCTTCTCAATCTGGAAAGTATTACTGTACAGCTGATAATGGCCTGGGACAAAAGAGATCTGAAAGCAGAACTATTGATGTGAAATGTGAGTAAAATACATTTATAAGCTTTAAATTCTTTGTTCTCAGTTGAACAGTTAACATCAACTTTAGAGATAAGAGTTAATTCATCATCATGAAGAGTGAAAACAGATTTACTGCACAATCATGTCTGTTTATTAAAATATAAGGAAGTTTGACAAAGAAATAGGAAGGTTTCTACATATTATTATTTTATAATTTTTGTTGTGAGAAGCCTGCAAAGACTTGAGTATATTTATAACCAACCATGTTGTCATTCTTATGTTTCCTCCTCCAGATGCTCCAAAGCTTCCCTCTGTGTCAGTGAGTCCCTCTGCTGAGATAGTGGAGGGCAGTTCAGTCACTCTGACCTGTAGCAGTGATGCTAACCCAGCAGCTAACTACACCTGGTACAAGGAGGATGTCATCAACCCTCTCAGTTACCAAAACCAACATGTTTTCAGCTCCATCCTGCCCTCTGACTCTGGAAAGTATTACTGTACAGCTGATAATGACCTGGGACAAAAGAGATCTGAAAGCAGAAACATTGATGTGAAATGTGAGTAAAATACATTTATAAGCTTTAAGTTCTTTGATCTCAATTGAACAGTTAACATCAACTTTAGAGATAAGAGTTAATTCATTATCATGAAGAGTGAAAACAGATTTACTGCACAATCATGTCTGTTTATTACAATATAAGGAAGTTTGACAAGGAAATAAGTAAGGTTTCTGAATGTTACCTTTTATAATTTTTGTAGCGTTGTGAGAAGCCTGCAAAGACTTGAGTATATTTATAACCAACCATGTTGTCATTGTCCTTATTTCTCCTCCAGATGCTCCAAAGCTTCCCTCTGTGTCAGTGAGTCCCTCTGCTGAGATAGTGGAGGGCAGTTCAGTCACTCTGACCTGTAGCAGTGATGCTAACCCAGCAGCTAACTACACCTGGTACAAGGAGGATGAAAATTTACCAAAAGCATTTGGACAGAACTTCACCGTCACCAAGTTCAGACCTGAACACAGTGGGCGTTATTACTGTGAAGCCCAGAACAAGCTGGGACGTCATAACTCCACCTTACAGCAGACCATTGTGCCAGGTAATCATTTATATTTACATACTGGATACACTCAGAAAGGAGTGCAGTCAAAAAGTCAGGCACAATCTACATTCATGCACTATGGCTAATTATTGGATGGCACTAGAATTTATAATAACAGATCACTGTCAAAATACCTCAGCACAGATAGAACTGTATTACTACCTAAATGTACACATGTACAAGTATTTATTTTGCCAAAATGTTTCCTCTTCAGTGTTGTATGGACTCATAGCGCTGCTACAGATAATTAAACCAGAGCTGATTTTAAATACGTTGCTCTTTTGAATCTACACTAATCCATCATCATCTTTAAAAGCATATGTTTGTATGGTGTCTGTCCTGTGAGGGCCAAATATCTCAAAATAATCATTAATGAGTTCAGAAAACCAGGCCTGCAACTTGATTTACAAAGATAATTTAAATATATTAAAAATAAAATACTGGCTGCACCTGTAACTGTTCAACTTGCCTGTGTGGTTAAACAGAATATGGCAGGAGTCCCACTGTCTGCTGTCAAGGCTTTCCTTATTCATGTGCTAAAGAGTCCTAAGAATCAACATTGTAACTTATCTATCACGATGACAAGAACCATGTTTATTGCTAATGCTAGTCCTGTTTCCATGCAAAAAGCAGATTGTAACTGATCTCAGAATACTGAAAGCAGAGCCAGTGACATTTTAACCTCCTGTTAAAAACCAGGGATTTATCCATAATGCCCATGTGCACCCAGCCAGATAAAGCTGCAGGCCACTCAGCTTGAAGTGATTTTTAATCGAATGCAGACGAGGCTATGAAATTAAGATGTGCTACAGTTTTCAGTGGAATAAGGGGCGCGCCCAGTTAACCCTGTTTTCAGAGACAATAGCCAACTGCTGCCACTGTTTATTGTAGGCTTTTTAATTTACAGTATAAAGTGCATTTAGACAACTGAAATGAGACCTCTAAAAGTTGATTCTGTTCATCTGGACGTAGCGTTTTGTGGGGGAAACGTTTCGTCACTCATCCAGGTGACTTCTTCAGTCTCAGCTGACTGCAGGTTTCCCCAACCTTATAAACAGTACATTTGCATAATGACTGAAACCAGCCCACTGAAGGAACAATGGGCTGGGAGGTCAGTTCCTTAATCTTAATTATGTAAATTCTCATGACCATTCATCAGCAACCACTGACCAATATCAGCTTTTAGATGTCCCCCATTACTGATGTAAATCTTACAGTCTAAGAAGGCTAACCTGCCACTTTTCATATCCTCCCTTTTGAATTTGATGTGTCGGTCCACCGAGTTAATGTGATCCGTGAAATGTGGTACGTCCTGAGATTTGATTTTCACCCAGGTGTCATCCACATATCTGAACCAATGGCTTGGTGGTGTTCCAGGGTAGGATAGCAAAGCCCTCTTTTCCATTTCTTCCATGTACAAATTGGCCACGATGGGTGAAACTGGTGAGCCCATGGCACACCCATGTTTCTGCCTGTAGAACTGACCCTTGAAGACACACATGAAAACACAGTTCCAAAAGCAAACACACTTGAGCAAACACACTTGGTCGATGCTGAGAGGGGTCCTGTTGCTGAGGTTGGTGTCATCCTGTAATCTCTTACAGACTACCTCCAACGCTTCCGGGACTGGGATGCAAGTGAAGAGAGATGTAATGTCGTAAGAGATCATGGTTTCATCTGCCTCCATAATGACATCTCTCACCTTCTCAACACAATCCAGGGTGTTCTGGATGTGGTGTTCAGAACTGCAAATCTTAATTTACATAATTAAGATTAAGGAACTGACCTCCCAGCCCAGTGTTCCTTCAGTGGGCTGGTTTCAGTCATTATGCAAATGTACTGTTTATAAGATTGGGGAAACCTGCAGTCAGCTGAGACTGAAGAAGTCACCTGGATGAGTGACGAAACGTTTCTCCCACAAAACGCTAAGTCAAGATTAACAGAATCAACTTTTGGAGATTTACTTTCCTGGGTGATTAAGAATGCATCAAGACGAAACTGACATGAGAGAAAATTTTTGATAAAACACTGTTTGAGATTAACAGAGTGAGGTCACGTTACTCTGCTGTGTTTAAATAGATTTCTATTTTTATTTTTCACTGGAGAAGAACTTGGCTTCTGTAGCCTAAAACTCCAACACTGTTCAGGCCATACACAGGTCGAACGTTATGGAATACTCAATTAACTATTAGTGCTTTACTTTGATCTTGATCAGGAGCAAAGAAGATAAAAGCTGCTGGAGTAACTGCTGCTGTTCTCCTGTCCGTCACATCCCTCCCTGTCTTCCTTTGGATTCGGTGAGCAGATCTGTCGCATTAAACTTTTACTTTTCAGTCATTGTGTTGTTCTTTTGTTCATTATCATTTCATTCCTCAGAAAAAAGAGGAATTCCAAGGAATCATCCAAGACTGAAGGCAGAGCAGACAACAAAGAACAGGTGAAACCAGAAATATAATTGCAGTAAAAAAAAAATCATCATTCACCATTCTAATCTAAGATCATTTTTTTCTATGCAGTGTGTCTCTGATCAGGAGGAGCCACAGGAACAGGATGATCTTCAGTATGCCAGCATCCACTTCTCTAAAAACCAGGCAGATCCTCTCTACAGCAACAGCAGTTCAGCCCCACAGACACCTGGAGGAACAGAAAGTTACACTTAAAAACTGAAAACTATTTGAATGAAAGAGTCCAGGCAACTAATCAGTCTTCCTAGATTGTATCACATCATCTCAACAAGAATAAATGTAACAAAGTTGTTGAACTTCATGCAGATCATACATGATTTAATTACGCTCACCACAGAAACATAAAATCTTTATTTTATCTTTTCAAATTACAAGTTTGACTCTTGTTAATATAAAAACCACCTACTTTAACTTTTTTGAGTTTACTGTGTTACACTGCTGTTAAATCAAATTAAAAAGTACAGCCCTGTGGTGAGCAGCTCCTCACATAATACGATGAGCCTCGCTAGAAGATTCAAATTAAATATCTGGGAAATGCATTGCCTGCTTGAGCATTCTTCTTCTGTTTTTAAGCTTGTTTTTTCCACCATCATAATATAATTTCATGCTACATACTCAGAATCAACTAATTTGTGCCTATGAACCAAAAGCCATTGATGAAGAGGATCCATCCAGACTGCACCCTGCAGTCAACAAGATGTGGTCAACAAAGCCAAAATCCCCATTAGCAGAAAGAAGCTGCATCATGGGAGGTTTGGTCTGTTCACTCAGTGAGCGTCATAATTTAGCCAGCATGGTGGCTACTGGAGCTAGTTTCATTTTCACAAACCAAAATAATCTTTTGCTGCTCTTTTTCTTTCCTCATCACTTGTAGAAAAATACACGTATGTGATCAAACATGATTATCATAGTCTGTTTTCTGATGTTTGATATCCTGATGTATTATTATCATAATCACATTTATTTCAAACTGCACAAAGAAATTGACTTTTTAAAACGATTAACTTTTTTAACAAATCATTAAATAACACCTGATTTTTCAATAGCACTTCATTACTCTGATGTCTCACAGTGATATATATGGTTTATAAAACATTATTCTGCTACACCTCAACTTCTATGTGACTTTAATTTTCCATGGTGCTTTTTTTGCATCAATAAAATTGTATAATATCAGCTTATGTCATGTTAATGCTGACTGGCTATTTGATATAACAGATCCAAACAGAGCACACTATCTGGATCTAGGTAAAATGGTGAAATGTGTTTGTTTTGAAAGAAAATTACAAAAATAACATTAAATTCCTTACAAAAAAAATATAAATTATAGTGATTAACAGAAATATTCACAACAAATTCTCTGTAAAAACTCCCTTATGTATTGTCACAAACTGGGTCAAAGGGCAAAGAGAGAGTTCATAGGTACATCTTTAACTGAACTCTTTGTATCATGATAGTCCCATACAGTAGAAGACAAATTACTAAAATCATTTAGCTACATTTATTTCTAAATTTACTGCTATATTTTGTGTTCTGTGCAAATGAACGCTGTCAAAACCACCAACACAAAGCACCAAAAAATGCCTTGAAACGTAAACAACATACATTATTAAAGTGACAGAACTTCAGGTTACAAAAAGACACAATCACTAATTAGTGAGATACACGAGTCTCACAATAAATCCACACATGTTGGGATTTATCATAAAGACAACACTAAATGCATTTGTACAGCTAGCTTTCTTCATAGACAAAAATAGACACGTGTTTGGATAAGAAAAAATAACTTCACCAAACATGGTGGAGGAATTATTATGGTATGTGTGGCTGCCAGTGTTGATGATGTGACTGTGGATATAAGCAGCAGACTGAATTCTGAGTACAGGTATACACTCTCTTCTCAGATTCAGCCAAATGCTGCAAAACCAATTGGATGGTCCTTCAGATTGCAAATAGATAATGAATCAAAGCATATTACAAAACCAACTGGAGAGTTTCTCAGTATTCATCAATGGCAAAGTCACCAGCTGATCTTAACACCTAGGAGCATCCTTTTCAGTTACAGAAGACAAAACTGAAGTCAGAGAGACCCACAAAGAAACAGCTACTAAAGGTGGCTGCAAGAAAGACCAGGCAAAGTGTCTCAAGAGACGAAACTCTTAAAGTGTTCCTGATTTTTTTCTTTCTTTCTTTTGTTTTACTGCCCTCTAGTGTTAGCTTGCAGCTTTGAGTTTCATCTCTCAGTACTCTCTCTCCCTGAGTGAAAAATCCTTTAAAGAATTTGGCCATTCAAAATAAATATACTTGTTTGTATATTGATAACAAACACCTTAAGGTCTGATTTAATTCCATAGTAAGCACAGACCTTGCCCCAACCCCCCCCTAACCAGGCTAGCCCACAGGTCACATGACCACTACTTAACTAGAAACCATGCTTTTTTTTCTTCCCCTGTCATATATAATGAGTAATACATACAAATCATTTCAGTACATAGGTATGTCCCCCAATGTCCTGTTCGGAGAGCAATTACTTTCTAGCTGTCTGATTGGATTTTTGTTTTTAATAAATCAGTCTCATGATTGTGAGCCCCACCTAATGTGTAAACAAATGGAAGGCAGGCAGGGTAGTGAGGTGAGGAGACCAAAGACATTACTGCCAGGCAACCCTACATCTGATATGGCTCCCCAGTACCATTCCAGCCTTCCACTAGCACCTATAGTGGATCCTGTTGTGTCATTTGTAAGTATAATTGTCTTTATGTAGGTGAGTGCTAAGCTAGTGCTATGTAGGGCAGCAGATATCGATTGTTCAGATAAGAAATACTTATGTCTTATTAATGAGCAATAATAAAAAAAGAGAGTCTTTTAAAATGAATTGCTCATTGACTTCCATTTCAGACATTGCAATGTTTTAAATTTTAACTGGATATAATGGTTGTCAAAAACAACAACAACAACAACAACAACAACAACAACAACAACAACAACAACAACAACAACTAAACCCCTTTAGGTAATTTAATACCAACCATATCAATTTTTTTTTAAGAAAACCATTTTTAAAGCAAAAAAATCAAAGATCAAAGTCATTGCAATCTAAACTAAGACATAAAAATGTACATTTATCTTCTTAGACAGCTTTCTGACATCAATGAAGTAGATTAGGCATGTTTTCATTTTTATGAGTTTTTGTGAATGTGTGTGTCTGCAGGTTTAAGTGTACAAGTAAATAAAGGAGTTTGTGCCTGTAACCCTTTAAAGGAGTATGTGGTGGCTGCAATGAAGAAAAGCAAGCAAACAAAAAAAATATTAACACAATTTATATAGCACACTATTTTACATTATTTTACTTTCAATCTAAAAAATGTTTGAAATGAATATGGTCTAATACACCCCAAGCCCTCCTTTAAACTCACCACTGTTTGCTGCAGGTACTGCTACAGCACTCCTACTCTGGAGTTTATCACATCAGTGCACTCCTGAACAGCGGACTTATTTTTGAACAGTAATAATAATTTTTTGCACATCAGGTCATCCTGCATACTAAGCCAACATATTGAGGTCATAGTTCTTTTGCACACATCTCTGTTTCACACTTTAATATTGTCTTCTTTTTGTCTTCATTTATTTATCTGTACTATTTATATTTTATATGTTCTATTTCTATTGTATATATTAATTGGCATCTCTGTGGGGACAGCAAAGAAAAAATTTCATTGCACAAAGAAATCCCTTTTTTTCTTTGAATACATGACAATAAACACTTTGAATCTTGAATCTCTTGAATCTACAGAGCTGCGTGTTAAACTAAGATAAGATGAACAAACAACTTCTGTTGAGAATTTTTTATAATCGAATTATTCAAATTACTCCGTGAATTGTTGCAGACCCATGCATTAAAAGATGTGAGACAGGTGGAGGACGATCCCACTCAGTGGCAGACCGGCTGTCATCCCATCCCATTGACCCAGCACCCAAGGGAGGCCATAGCTTCAAGGAGTACAGCAAAGGGCCACATTTCAGCCTGACAGCTTGATCATCTGGATGGGGAACTCTCCAGATTGTAAGTTACCAGAATACTGGAGATGTCATAGGATCCAGTAAATATTCCAGTAAAAGCTGACGTACTGAAGCAACTTCTTTACTCAAAGAATCTGACATTTAGAAAACCGTCACTCCCTTCTTGCTTCCTCTTCTGTAGTGCTAGCCAGATTTTGCTAGAAAATTTTAAATTGGATCTATTTAAATATTACAGCTTCCCATCCCACAGCCAAATAAAGGAGATGTGGAAATTTTTTTTAGTCTGTTACAGATAAAAGATAAGTTTATTGTATTTTTTGACCGAACAGGTACTCTTGTGTGTTCTGTCTTGCAATGTAAGAGACGCAGCAGCAGATTAGAATCAAGTATAGAAAGACTTTATATATTCTCTACATCACCAAATTAATACATGGATATTCCCTGGACAACGTAACCCAAAGTTTGCGCTCCATTCACGGGTTTTAGCAAAGTACACATAGCAACCTCCACATATAAAACATATTCCACCAGTAGAGAATCTGTAATGCACATAAAATAAATATAAGAGACTGTCGTCAATCGCAGAACAGTAACCAGACTCCTCCATGGCTCTGTGGCTGAAGAGTTCACTATATACAACACTTACTCATCATCAAGCCAGTCTATATCTGGAAAGAAATGTTTCAATATTCACCTCTCAGACTCACCAACATGGCCACCCACTGATGGCTCCAACCCTGGCGAGCTGCTCCCCCCATCACCCTCTCTCCACATTCCCCAAGTAAGGACTGATTGGAATCTCAACACTCTGTTCACTTTTCAACATACATCAAGATTTATACACCTGAGTCACAAACCTAGAATCCCTGTGATGTCCCCATTTTTACTTTATCATGAATATTATTACTATGGAAGGAGGAAATGCGCACGCGTGCACACACACACACACACACACACACACACACACACACACACACACACACACACACACACACACACACACACATTTTATAAACCCTCTGGTGACTGTTAACATATATGTGTAACGAGTATTTGAACCATTCTGCTTGATTTAGCTGCTGTCAAGTTTTAGCAAACAATAGCTGTAGGGCTCAAGTGTTGGACCGGGCATGACAGAGAGAAGCAGAGTGTAGTTTGAGATTCTTTCTTCCCTTAGAGAAATCACACAGGCTGGCGGCCTTACTGCAGACAATAATAAAAGGCACTAATTTACATGAGGAACAGATCATCAGAGAGAGCAAAACGAAACAAGTCTACCACCCACTAATGATGTGTCGGTCGCGAACGAAATGGCTCTTACACAGACACAGAGAGAGGCATGAATTTTCTTCAGTGTATTTCTGACATTCAGGATTTCTCTCGAACAAATGGCCATAATTTCCTAACCGTAGGGGCTAGAACGGTCATTCTGACACCGTTTTGTTCAGAAGAGATGGAGGAATCTTCAGGTGTTCATAATTCATAATTAAAGTATAAATTATTGCACATATATGACTTGCAATACACTGTAACTGAGTAGAGGCGAAGCAAAAACTGCCTTGACTTGCCCTCAAACAACATTTTGTAAATCTAAATCTATATCAGCATCAAAATCATTCTTTCACCATAAGAAACAGCAGGGGTTGGTGAACAGTCATAGAAATTTTCAGGGCTCTGTTGAAATCCATCAAAAAGATATGACGAGAGAAAAAAGTGCCTCATTTAGTTGAAGTTGAGTTTGAAATCTGAAGAAATCTGAGCGAGAAACAAATTTCCTACCCTCAAAAAAATGTAATTCATGACCAAACGGTAACAAGTGAGAAACAAATTCTTGAATTGTGAGCGTCAGGAGTGTCTGAAGATATATTGGCACAAGCCTCATGTCTCAACTTTGCTTTGTTAAGCAGATATGACAATTTGAAAATGTGTCTCATTAGAGAAATCCAGCGGTGATTTTGAACAAACTCTCCATTGACTGTCTATGGAGAGTTTTCAGACTTTGTGTTGACATTTTCTGAAAGCCAGCAAAAATACCTACGTTTTGATGTATAATTTGTGGGGGTTGAGTGGAAATTGAGCGAGTAGTAAGAAGTTGCTGGGACATGAAGAGAAAATTCAAAAAGCTCAAGTGTCCACTCTGAGTTAATTGCACAGCAACCATAACAACGCATGTATTTTCTGAAAAATCACAAAGCTGCAACTGAAAACTTAAAGAGGCATTAAATTAAAATGGTAACAGATATGAAAAAGCTGAATCATACATGAATAGCCCAATAATCTGAGAATGTTTTAAAGTTTGAATGGAGTTTCTACGTGAAAGTATAAGGATGTAGTTAAGTTTCAAAATCAAGCAAATTTTAGCAGAATTTTGGAAGTTTTCCATTCATTTTCCATGCCTGTGAGGCATTCACACAACTACACACTCCAAACACGCTGAACCAGCGGTCCCCAACCCCTGGGCCTCGGACCGGTACCGGTCCGTGAGTTGTTTGGTACCGGGCCGCGAGAGTTGAGGCTCAGGTGTGAAATGTAAATAATTTTTTTTTCGGTACCGGTACTAGTTTTATTTTGTTGTATTTATCCGCGACACCTTAAAGGCCGGTCCGTGAAAATATTGTCGGGCATAAACCGGTCTGTGGCGCAAAAAAGGTTGGGGACCACTGCGCTAAACTCAAAACTCGCTCTCTCTCTTT
Organism: Astatotilapia calliptera; assembly: GCF_964374335.1. Classification (NCBI taxonomy): domain Eukaryota; kingdom Metazoa; phylum Chordata; class Actinopteri; order Cichliformes; family Cichlidae; genus Astatotilapia; species Astatotilapia calliptera. The sequence goes on along the minus strand of NC_137427.1, from coordinate 37,538,534 downwards.
TTCTGCTCTCTCTCTTTCTCCTAAAACTTCCCCTGTATATGACTCTGGTTTTACGTGGCCTATCAACACAGTTTATAAACTGGTATATATCACCTTGTTGCTTTGTCTTTAAGTGGTCATGTGATTGGCGTACCACGACTACTTTATTCTTCCTCAGTCAAACAGCAGCACTCATGCCAGTTTTGCCCCCTTAGCTACAGGTGTTGTGCTAGACAGTGATCGTGATTACCGTCCGCGGGAGCGCGCGCAGCTGCTTAAAACTGTAGCGTCCAGATTACTTACAGCTACTTCCGAGTTAGTAATGCTGCTACTCGTAACGCCGTTATTCCCATCACTGACTACCACACACCAAATCCGGTCGTTGGTACGTCCTGGCTTGTGTAGCCACTAGATAACAAAAGCTCAACACTGTGCTTAGCATCCTGGAGCACTTCTGTTGTGTTTTGTACGTGTTTTGGAGTTTGTACGTGCTTCGGGGGCTTGAAGATATTTGTAGCTTATTTTAGGAGTTAGAAATGTGTGAGATAGAATGTAGAATAGTGTAGAGACACTGACACTGCCCTGGATGTAATAAAGGCCTGAACGTGTCATAAAATTAGGAGTAAACTTGATATTGTATTTGTTTTAAATGTTATATACCTATGTGGTATATGACTTTTGTTGCCATGATGCCAGGTCTCTCTTGGAAATGAGATTTTTAATCTCAATTAGATTTTTTTTACCTGGATAAATAGAGGATTAATAAAAAGGAGACCTTCCCCCACCTTGAGCTAAAAAAGTAAGCCAGAGAGAAGTTATAGCTGAGTGGAAATTCCCCAGGGGATGCCTGGTGTTTGTAACCTGATAATTGTGGTCTGGAGGGGAGAAACATCACAAGTGAGTGAGTGAGACGGTAGACAGCAGTGAGGAGGAGAGTGCGAGTGCATCGCAAAAACACATAAATATCATAGACACTCATAAACAAAGCAGCATCTGGCTGCAGTTTGAAGAAGAAACAGATACTAACTAAGAGGACAAACCGCATATGCCCATCCAAGCTGAGTCAGCTTGGATGGGCATATGCGGTTTGTCCTCAAGGCCTGGTTCCCACTGGATTCTTGGCTGACTCATCAAACAAAGACTTAACTATATTACTTAAAAACCACTTCATCTCTCCATTCCTCATGAGAGAGTTAGAGCAGGATTGTAAACATGTTCCTTATTTTGCTCCTCAGACTTGACTTTGCTTCTTCTTAAACACAACACTGAACTTTAAGCTCTTTCAGATTAATCACATATACAGAGGGTACAGTCAGGTGTATTTTAACAGTTTCTGCTTTTACTTACAGACCTCAGGAAAAAGCCACGTTTGACAGCTCTTTGAAGACAGCTCCATTGTGGATTGTATTTAAAGGTGTTGCTGGGACTCATTTACTTCAAATAAACATTATCGACCAGCAGTTATGTTTTATGGACTTGGAGAGATGAGAGGAACAGCTGTAAGTTTAATTGCATACAACTCCAAATCAAAAGAGTTAGGACGGTATGTTATGAAAATGAAACTGAAAACAGTATTCCAATAGTTCTTGCAACACATTTAAAAAAAAAGTTGGAACATCCTTTAGAAAAGGAGCTGAATCTTTTAACATTTTCTATTATAAAAATGTATAATTTTTCAGTCTTTTCTCCATGTTTCTTAGTTTCCTCAGTCATATTTCCCTCTGTCTCTCGCTCTCTCTTTGTGTTCTCACTCTCGCTGTCTCTCTGTTTTTAGTCAGACTTTCATTGTGTTTCTCATACTTCCCAATTTATGTTGACAGTCTCTTGTCCCGTGTACATTGTGTTCAATTTTGCTTCCAAAGTCTCGTCAGTTAATTTTTTTTCAGCTGTGTTCCCCAGATGTGGCAGGCAGGTAGGTTAGGACCCAAATGTAAGACTCTCTGTCCTGATTCTCTCCTGTATATTGGCTCTCTCACTCTGTCTGTTGTTTTGATCTCCATCTTGCTCTGTGTGTCATTTGTTTAGAGCCTGCAGTGTTTGTATCCATGAGTATCTGCCAGTTAAGTTGGATTAAGTTATTTTTAATTTCCAGCAATGAAGCTGTTGTTCAGTCCAGCCTGATAATGTTACATTTGAGTCCTGACCTACCTGCCAGCCACACACAGCACTTCATGACATTTAAAGCTTCCTTTCTATGTAACCTCAATATTCCCATCAGTTTCCCCCTAAATATTTTATTATACAAGTTGTACTGATGAAAATACACAACAGATCATATTTTTTCTTTCTTATGATTTGCTTTGAGAACGAGCTGGCTATTCACAGTGAAAATCTTGTCCAACAGGTACAGCTGGGTCTTCCAGCATTTGGGTTGTACGTGAAGGAGAGGATCTTTCACTTTATAGTTTTTTGACTGTGTCTGGAAACACAAAGTTCTTCTGCAAGGAAAAATGTGAGCGAGCAGAAAACATCCTCATTAAAACAGATGAAACCACAGCTCAGAGCGGCAGATTCAGCATTGAATACAAAGATGCAGCTTCAGGAAGAGGAAGCCTGACTTTTACCATCACAAATATGAGAAAGTCTGACTCAGGAATGTACCGGTATGGTTTGGGTAAATCTTCAGCTCCAGATTCATACTCAGACTTTGAGGTCAGAGTTTCAAATGGTGAGTTTCTACTAAAAGTCAAAATTGGGAAACCAATCACCTACTCTCATACCCCCATAAACTCTCAGGCTAAATACAGTCCTATTTAAACCAGTCACTTTATTTATTTATTATATAATTCATGGATGTTCATCTATTTAACAGAAATTGCTAAAAACTCTAGAGTCTCCCGTGCACAGAGTGAGGGAGAAGAAATCTCATTTCCATGTGCCACTGCTGTCCAGGCACAGAGGAAGTTCCTTTGTAAGAATCCGTGTGAGAAAGAAGGAAATATCTTCATTGACACAACTAATGACAAAGTTCAGAATGGCAGGTACACCATTGAATACACAAAAGGATCTGCGTTTGAACTTCGAGCAACCATCAGACGTCTGACCAAGTCCGACACGGGACAGTACAGGTGTGGTTACGGGGACCCTTTATCTCCTGATTCATATGACACTGACGATATTTTGGTTGTAGATGGTAAGTTTCTTTTCAGAATAATAACAATTCTTGATATGTTCATCCTATAGCTTGTTGTTAAAATCTTGCAAATTAGGGATTAGATTAAAATTCATAGTAAAAGATGCCAGTCTTTCTACAATTCTCTCTGTTTTGTTCTTTTTCTGCCCGTCCTTTCCAGCACTGTAGCAATCAGAATTATTGTTTGAAGACCAAGAAAAATGCCCAACAGATTTATTTTACCAAGTGGACCATCCTGGCTTTTGATATACTGGTAGATGGTCAGGTGGCCAGGAGAGGAAAGAGGTGCAGTGCTTTCCCTGCACCTGTAAATTGTTATTATAATTTTTTAATTATGATTAAAATAATCCCACTATTGTCCTCTCTCACCTATTCACAGACATTTGGGACATTATTGGACACAATATTCATTGTAATTGGGTCTTTTTCAGTTACGTTGTTAAATATATATGCCCCCCCTGGAAGCGATATTTATTTCTTTAAGAAAATTATAGACATGATGGTAACAGAGACAGTACACTCAAAAAAATGAATGAGGTGGATTGTTCAGTGTATATTAATTATTTATTTTCATTTTACTTAAAATATATGTTTTTGTTAAGTTAACATATGTTTTTCTAATCAAGTCTACGTAATTGTGTCTATTATTCAACGTACATAATACTAATGTGTTACTTGATCGCATAACATTTAAGTCAATTAGGATCGATATACCTTGTATATCCACAAGGTGGCAGTAATGCAAAAACAGTTGTAATGAAACCGCGCAGAACAAGAAGGTTTCACGGCTTGTGCCTGCTCATGCACAAGACTTCAAATTTAACTGAAAAAGGCTGTTTTGGCGCCAAGCTGCTGTTTCTTTGAGAGGTAAGACCACTTTTTTCTTTGACTATGTTGTGTAGTATCTATATGTCCAGCATGGTTATATTTTGCGTTTGTCTTACAAGACATGTTATATCGTTTGCGTGTGCTTGTTTTACATTAGTTTTACTGGGTCCTGGACATGCTTATTTTGTGGACTGTGTAAGAAACATTTTTATTGTTTTTTGTTTTATTAAGGGATTAGCTACAGGGGTTCATGGGGTTATTCTTTCAAGGGGTTATTTTTCCATTTGCTTTCTTGGGATTCCTTTTCTGTAATCCGAGAGTCGGAAATATCGAATAGGATAGCAAGGATAGCATAAAGTGACATTTAAAATCCAAAAAGTCAAGGGCGAAAGCCACTGTGACACCATTGTTCTGCTCTATCAGTAATCTGTATTATGTAAAAATGGTCTGTAAATACAGCATGTTTCCTAGCGGAGTTATACATGTCAATGTAGTTATAAATTACAGTTTGTGAAAGTACACACTTACTTTTTTTTAATAAAATTATTCAAGACATATGAGTGGACAGACAATGGAGGTCGACAGACCTGGTGATAATTGCTTCTATAGAAAGTTAGCACATGGCAGTGTCAATCTCTTGCTTTTCTTCTGAGTAGTATTTTATTTAGTTGTAATTCAAACAATAATTTGCTTCTTGAAATTAAGGAATTAATTTTTTTTTCTTTATAAATCTCAGATCCTGCCTTTACCTGCTCCCTCCTATACTGATGTGGTGTATGTGGTATTGCTGAGCTTGTATGTGGTATGTGAACTGTTATACTTTTAAAAACAAAACTGTTTTATAAGTTAAGTTTTCTTTTGTGACCCATCCCATGCCCCTGTTATTTCTTCTCCACATCTGAACCATGGTTGCAGTTCAAGGGCCTGAGGCATGAAATTCTTTTCAGATCAGCTGTGATCAATATTTTTTGGAACTTGATAAATAACAATAAAAGCTGTAATGGCTCCATTAGCATTTTGTGTAAATGTTTGTGTTAAAATTATAGCTTTAATGAGGTCTTACTACATTAGTTTTAGTTTGTATATGTGTACATATAGTATGTATATTTACAGTACACTATGTTGTGTTTGTTGACATATTTTCAGGTGGAAGCAGAATATGTGAGGATTACTACTGCTGCACATGTTCCAAGGCTTTTTACACAACTTGACCAATACACTGACCAGCTCATAAAAGTCTTCAAGAAAAAAAGGAGGCGTTGCAGGGAAGAAAATTAGACAAACTTTGGCCCCAGCCACACAGGTGCGTTATTCTGTTGGTAGCAAAATATTATGGCTAATAAGATCATTTTCAAATTTAAACAGCTAGTGTATGGTAGCTGCACAGTGCACTTACATTTATATTAAGCAAGACAAAGTTTGGTACTCAAAACGTTGGAAAATTTAAATTACCTAAACATATGTAAAATCTGATCCCTTGATTTAGGTTAAACCAGAAGTGAATATTTTTATGTTATGTTTTGAATGCAAAAAAGATGATGTATTAGTTTGTCTTTACCTCCATTATGGACATATATAATGTGGTGGAAACCCTGCCCAACAGGTTAACTATTCATGTCCATGTGATGATTAGTTGGTCTTGTGTACATGTCTATCTGTGCAGTGGATATGTCATTCATTTTGCGTATAATGTGAGTTTCTGTCATCCTAAAGTATATCTGTTTTCTCTTCCTGTATCTCTGCCACTCTCTACAGAAGGAAAGTATTGAAAAGGGGAGGGAGTGTGTCCTCAGGGCACTACCTTTTTACCTGAATGAAGACCCAAGCATCCTCTTCAAAGAATAATTGGTTGGTAATTTTAGTTTAGTTTTTTATCTGTATTAAACCAAATTTTGAATAACTAATGTTGTTGCATGTTGTAATGTTGTTGTTGTTGTAATTTGCATGGAACCTGTTTAAATGTTTTGGGAAATCTTCTTGTATACCCAAACTATTTATATTTATCGTTGAATCTGTAGTCTAAAATAGTGGCGCACTGGGGTGCATGTTCCTAATATTGTGTTTACGTCATTAAAGGGTAGCTTTGGCCCTTTTTCTTTCTTTTTTTAAAACTGGATGCCATTTTTCTATGTTTTTGTGTCTAAGCTACAGCTGTTCAGAGGGAGCTGGAACAAATTACCCTTGCTATCTTTACCATCGAAAGAGCTGATGCCAGCACTCCTCCAGCCGATGTGGGTATAACCATCTAGTGTGTCCTGCATGACCTGGAAGACCTGGCCTCTGCATGTGCACTCTTAATGGGTGGGATATATGCACTGAATCTCAGTTAACCTCAAGACTGAAAGCTAAGAGACAATCAAAAGCATTGAGATTTAAAGGATTTAATTGAGAGATGATACTGCACCAGAAATGTTGAAGGGTGGTGTGTATATTAGCGTTCAAGGCATATTGTTATGAGGTGGAAATATATTCATATTCAGTTTGTGTTACATTGTGTGCATTGTAAAGGTAATTGCAATACATACTAAAAATAAGGGTAAGTTAGGAGGTTGATCTGATATCCCCGTGTTGGTGTTGTTCCCAGATCATCATACTAAATGTTGTTCCAGGATCAATATTGCAAGTGACCAATCAGAATGTTGTGACGTCATACTTTTGCGACTTCGGGAAAAACCGGCGTAAAACAAAAAACTGTACTTAAGCTGCGTGAAACCGCCTCTGTCCGCCGATCAACTGACCCTAACCCTAACCGTAACCCTTTAATAAACAGTAAGCAGAATTGATATTGTCCTTGCAACATTGGAATTTCATAAATGCACGAATGGCTTGGAATAGAATAACGTCACAACAATGTGATTGGTCACTTGCAATGTTGAACCTGGAACAACATTTTCATGATGGTCTGGGAACAACACCAACACGAGGATATCAGATCATCCAAGTTGGGAATGCAGGATGAATGTATATTTTGTGGACTTTTAAAGACGAACAATTGTTTCCATGTTAAAATGTTTACATCTGAAGTTTTTTGCCCAAACACTGGTAAAATAAATGTTGACAGTGGCGAGTGTTAAATGGTTACTGCTGTGCTGTTGCAAAAAAACTGAACGCTGACAAGCTGTTTTATTGTTAGACCATAATGTTGGCATGTTTTGTTAAAGTTTTATTTGGGATGGTGATGTAATTTTCTTTGATTGCTAATATCAGTGGACTATTTATTATTATTATTATTATTATTATTATTATTGTTATTATTGTTGTTGTTACATTATTTTTTTTTTAAATTGTGGCTGTTGAGGTGGACACTTCACTTTGCATTGTTAAAGGAAAGCACTTCATTGGCATTGTGTTACTGGACTGACCCTAAGCAATCATTGCAAATAGCAACTTTGCTATCCATTTTAGACACTAAAAGAAAAAAACACTCACAGACCTTACTAGCATCACATGTGCATAACTCAAGTGTCATCTTATCAATGTGTTATGTGATCTTCAATGCGTTTTTTTTCTCTTCTATTTCTGGTAGATACAGACATTTAATTTAAAGTCTTGATGTTGCATCTGTCTACATACTGTTAATTACTAACCCTAATGAGCTGTTGTGTTTTATTTTGGACTGGGTTTACACAAATGCTCACTGAATGTGTTGGCAATAAAATAAATTTTAAAAAATAAGTTGGATGTACTTAATTCATTTGTGTGGAACCTGTTGACAAAATAGATTTATGTAAAACTAATTAATAAAGCACAAGGTGGCTGAAAATATAATATTTGAATTAATCTAACTTAAATTTAACATTTTACTGCCACAAATAAGAAATGTGTTGAAGTAACTAATCTAAACTATCTAACCTGAAAATATATCATCTATGTTCATACAACATAACTTGATTTAGTTAGTCTTAAATATGTCTTGTTAATCTTAAGTAGTTTTTTTAAATTAGATGAACTAAAGATTTTTGCTTTAAACTAACATAATTCAATTTCGTGGAACCTGTTGACAAAATTTTAATTAAAGTCAACGTTTCATTTTTTTGAGTGTAGGTTTTCTAATTGGCGGAGGAGATTTAAATATACATCTATAACCAAAGCTAGATATTTCCAATAGAAAAGCACAGAATACCAAAACATTAATTAAGAATATAAATACATTGATGAAGGAGGTGGGACTAATTGATATATGGAGAAACTTGCATTATACCTATTTTTCCTCACCGCACTTGTTATACACAAGAATAAATTATTTTATTACCTTTGGGGAAAATAAAGATAGAATAAACACTTGTGAAATTGGAGCAATAGACTTAAGCGACCATGCACCAGTATACCTGTCCATTGATTTAAACCTGCAACCAAAACTCAATAATTGGAAATTAAATTCAAGCTTACTGAATGATCCACACTTCAAAGAACAAATTAAGAAAGAGATTCACTTCTATATGGAAACGAATGATAATGGTGAGGTGTCTCCTCCTATTCTGTGGGATACTTTAAAAGCTGTCCTGAGAGGGAAAATTATAGCAATATAAGCAATTATAAAAAAAAAGATGAGAAATAAAAAATTAGAAGAGCTGCAAAATAAGTTAGAAGAATTAGAGAAAAGGCATAAAAGAAAAACAACACAGGATATATTGGAGGAAATCATCAAAACAAGAAATGAAATAAATGATTTGACTACATATGAAATAAATTTTTTTTTTTATGTTTCTTAAACAAAGGTATTACGAGGGAGGATCTAAAGCAATGAATGTTTTAGCCTGGAAACTAAAAAAGTAAATAGCAGATAATACAGTTCACAAAATTAAACATCCAGTGACAAAATTAATAAAAAATAAACTAGGAGAAGTTCAGAGTGCATTTGAAACATTTTATAAGACTCTTTATGCTAATAAGACAGAGAGTAGTATAGTTGAAATGAACAGTTTTTTAGACTCTCTCGATTTACCAGTACTGAATGAAGAACAGAATAAAACTTCGATTGAAGATATAACAGAAAAGGAACTAAGAAGAGCAATAAGGAGCTAAAAGAAGAATTAATACCAGTGATGCTTCTCACACTGAATTGGGTCTTAAAGAAGGCTCAAGTACCTTTTAGCTGGAAAGAAGCAATTATCTCTGCTATCCCAAAAGAAAACAAGATAAATTAGAATGTGTGTCATATAGACCAATATCTGTTCTTAATACAGATCATAAGCTGTTTATATCTATCATGGCTAGACAATTACAAAAGTTCTTACCTAGTCTAATTCATAATGATCAAACAGGTTTTATTCGAGAGCGCCAAATACAAGATAATGTACGGCGGACACTACAAATTATTAACCATATTCGACAGAATAAAGTAGAAGCAATGGTAATCAGTATCGATTCAGCATTCGATTCAGTTAATTGGAACTTTCTTTATGGAGTCTTGCATAGATTTGGCTTGCATGAAATAATAATTAAGACAATACAGGCACTTTATGATAACCCTACGGCAAGGATTAAAATTAATGGCTACCTATCAAATAGTATTAAGCTGCAAAGAGGAACAAGGCAGGGCTGTGCGTGCTCACCATTATTATTCACGTTATATCTGGAACCATTGGCTCACTATATATGGCAAAACAAAGAAGTAGAAGGTATTAATATCCATGAGAAGGAGCATAAATTATGGAGTGCCAGGACTGCCATAATGCATTAATTAAATACACCATTAAATAATTAATTAAATGTGGCAATAATTAATTAAAATTGGAATTAATTAATTAAATAAATAGTTATGACATATGTAATTAATTAATTATTGACACATTTAATTAATTATTTAATGGTGTATTTAATTAATGCATTATGGCAGTCCTGGCACTCCATAATAAATTAGCCTGCTATGCAGATGATATTTTAATATTTTTGGGTCAACCATCAAACTCTCTACCTAAATTAATGCAGTTATTTGAATACTTTGGTCGACTATCAGGATATAAAGTTAATATGAGTAAAATACAATTGCTTAAGTACAACTATATTCCATCAGAAGAAATTAAAAATAAGTACCAATTAGCATTAAAAAACGCAGGCCATTTTTTGATTTTGACGGTGTTAACTACTAGAAGACTAGAGGAAATATTAGTTATATTAATGGAAACAAAAACACACTCCTTACATGCCTTTTGTATTTTTTTTCTGTTTTTCTTCCTTTTCTATTTTTCTTTCTTTTTTTCATTTTTCTGTTTTTCTTCTTTCATTCCTTTTGTATGGATATTTTAGTTAGAAATAAGACCCCAAGTAATTGGGTCTTTTTCAGTTTAAACCTTTTGCAAACATATATGAGATTCTTGACAGGTTCCAGTCACACTTTAAAGAACAGTATTATGCTGTATTCTGTCTTGTTCTCTATGAAACATGTCTAAATGGAATCTTAGAAATTGAATTCAGATCTATGAAAGTGAATATAAATAAGTTTGCTTTTTGATTTTTCTATAATGGGCTCTGTGTTACAGTGGTGACTTACACTTCTACTCAGGTCTGTGCTTTCAAAGGATCAACAGCAGAAATACACTCCAAATTCAGATACCTATCGACTATAAATGACATAAAGACAAGAATCCAGAAAATGTTCTGGTTTACTACAGTCAAAGATAATGAGCCTGTGGACCTGAAAACAGATCCAGAGTATTCAGGTCGAGTTCAGTATCAGTGTGAAAACAATGACTGCACTCTGAGAATCTCAGACCTGAGAGAGAGCGACTCAGCTGAGTACAAGTTCATGCTCATAACAAACGATCCAGGAGGGAAATATACTGGATCACCTGGAGTCACTTTGACTGTTACAGGTAAAAAATATTTGACTGGAATTCACGTTAAACATTTCCATGTGTATTTGTGCAGATGTTGAGATATTTCTGATATAATGTCATTGTTTTTTTTACTCCCAGATCCACAGCTCCAGGTACATGTGAGGAGATCAACAGTAAACTCTTATTCTAACTGGACAGAGCTGACATGTCACAACAACTGTCAGCTACCCGATCAATCTTCCTACATCTGGTACAGGAATGGACACAAACTTTCATCAGACGAACAATATTTACAGCTGAACACATTTGATTCTGCAGACCGTTTTTACTGCGCTGTGAAAGGATATGAGATATTCCCTTCTCCAACAGTGTGTGAGTTCACTACTTTTTGTTTCATTAAGAGAATTATATTTAATTTTTCTTTATTTACGTGAATGTGTCTGTATGTTAGTTTTAGTCAGAGGCCTTTCTTTTGGGAGGTTTACAATGTTTTCTTTTTAGAATATAAATTTCTAAAATTTGGTTTTGTTGTCATTCTTATGTTTCCTCCTCCAGATGCTCCAAAGCTTCCCTCTGTGTCAGTGAGTCCCTCTGCTGAGATAGTGGAGGGCAGTTCAGTCACTCTGACCTGTAGCAGTGATGCTAACCCAGCAGCTAACTACACCTGGTACAAGGAGGATGTCATCAACCCTCTCAGTTACCAAAACCAACATGTTTTCAGCTCCATCCTGCCCTCTGACTCTGGAAAGTATTACTGTACAGCTGATAATGACCTGGGACAAAAGAGATCTGAAAGCAGAACTATTGATGTGAAATGTGAGTAAAATACATTTATAAGCTTTAAGTTCTTTGATCTCAATTGAACAGTTAACATCAACTTTAGAGATAAGAGTTAATTCATCATCATGAAGAGTGAAAACAGATTTACTGCACAATCATGTCTGTTTATCACAATATAAGGAAGTTTGACAAGGAAATAAGTAAGGTTTCTGAATGTTACCTTTTATAATTTTTGTAGCGTTGTGAGAAGCCTGCAAAGACTTGAGTATATTTATAACCAACCATGTTGTCATTGTCCTTATTTCTCCTCCAGATGCTCCAAAGCTTCCCTCTGTGTCAGTGAGTCCCTCTGCTGAGATAGTGGAGGGCAGTTCAGTCACTCTGACCTGTAGCAGTGATGCTAACCCAGCAGCTAACTACACCTGGTACAAGGAGGATGAAAATTTACCAAAAGCATTTGGACAGAACTTCACCGTCACCAAGTTCAGACCTGAACACAGTGGGCGTTATTACTGTGAAACCCAGAACAAGCTGGGACGTCATAACTCCACCTTACAGCAGACCATTGTGCCAGGTAATCATTTATATTTACATACTGGATACACTCAGAAAGGAGTGCAGTCAAAAAGTCAGGCACAATCTACATTCATGCACTATGGCTAATTATTGGATGGCACTAGAATTTATAATAACAGATCACTGTCAAAATACCTCAGCACAGATAGAACTGTATTACTACCTAAATGTACACATGTGCAAGTATTTATTTTGCCAAGACGTTTCCCCTTCAGTGTTGTATGGACTCATAGTGTTGCTACAGATAATTAAACCAGAGCTGATTTTAAAAACTTTGCTCTTTTGAATCTACACTAATCCATCATCATCTTTAAAAGCATATGTTTGTATGGTGCCTGTCCTGTGAGGGCCAAATATCTCAAAATAATCATTAATGAGTTCAGAAAACCAGGCCTGCAACTTGATTTACAAAGATAATTTAAATATATTAAAAATAAAATACTGGCTGCACCTGTAACTGTTCAACTTGCCTGTGTGGTTAAACAGAATATGGCAGGAGTCCCACTGTCTGCTGTCAAGGCTTTCCTTATTCATGTGCTAAAGAGTCCTAAGAATCAACATTGTAACTTATCTATCACGATGACAAGAACCATGTTTATTACTAATGCTAGTCCTGTTTCCATGCAAAAAGCAGATTGTAACTGATCTCAGAATACTGAAAGCAGAGCCAGTGACATTTTTAACCTCCTGTTAAAAACCAGGGATTTATCCATAATGCCCATGTGCACCCAGCCAGATAAAGCTGCAGGCCACTCAGCTTGAAGTGATTTTTAATCGAATACAGACGAGGCTATGAAATTAAGATGTGCTACAGTTTTCAGTGGAATAAGGGGCGCGCCCAGTTAACCCTGTTTCCAGAGACAATAGCCAACTGCTGCCACTGTAAAGAATGAATGTTTATTGTAGGCTTTTTACTTTACAGTATAAAGTGCATTGAGACAACTGAAATGAGAGAAACGTTATGATAAAACACTGTTTGAGATTAACAGAGTGAGGTCACGTTACTCTGCTGTGTTTAAATAGATTTCTATTTTTATTTTTCACTGGAGAAGAACTTGGCTTCTGTAGCCTAAAACTCCAACACTGTTCAGGCCATACACAGGTCGAACGTTATGGAATACTCAATTAACTATTAGTGCTTTACTTTGATCTTGATCAGGAGCAAAGAAGATAAAAGCTGCTGGAGTAACTGCTGCTGTTCTCCTGTCTGTCACATCCCTCCCTGTCTTCCTTTGGATTCGGTGAGCAGATCTGTCGCATTAAACTTTTACTTTTCAGTCATTGTGTTGTTCTTTTGTTCATTATCATTTCATTCCTCAGAAAAAAGAGGAATTCCAAGGAATCATCCAAGACTGAAGGCAGAGCAGACAACAAAGAACAGGTGAAACCAGAAATATAAATGCAGTAAAAAAAAATCATCATTCACCATTCTAATCTAAGATCATTTTTTTCTATGCAGTGTCTCTCTGATCAGGAGGAGCCACAGAAACAGGATGATCTTCAGTATGCCAGCATCCACTTCTCTAAAAACCAGGCAGATCCTCTCTACAGCAACACCAGTTCAGCACCACAGACACCTGGAGGAACAGAGAGTTACACTTAAAAACTGAAAACTATTTGAATGAAAGAGTCCAGGCAACTAATCAGTCTTCCTAGATTGTATCACATCATCTCAACAAGAATAAATGTAACAAAGTTGTTGAACTTCATGCAGATCATACATGATTTAATTACGCTCACCACAGAAACATAAAATCTTTATTTTATTTTTTCAAATTACAAGTTTGACTCTTGTTAATATAAAAACCACCTACTTTAACTTTTTTGAGTTTACTGTGTTACACTGCTGTTAAATCAAATTAAAAAGTACAGCCCTGTGGTGAGCAGCTCCTCACATAATACAATGAGCCTCGCTAGAAGATTCAAATGAATATCTGGGAAATGCATTGCCTGCTTGAGCATTCTTCTTCTGTTTTTAAGCTTGTTTTTTTTCACCATCATAATATAATTTCATGCTACATACTCAGAATCAACTAATTTCTTGTCAACAAAGACATAATTCCCATTAGCAGAAAGAAGCTGCATCATGGGAGGTTTGGTCTGTTCACTCAGTGAGCATCATAATTTAGCCAGCATGGTGGCTACTGGAGCTAGTTCTCTAGTTCTTTTGCTGCTCTTTTTCTTTGCTTATCACTTGTAGAAAAATACACGTATGTGATCAAACATGATTATCATAGTCTGTTTTCTGATGTTTGATATCCTGATGTATTATTATCATAATTGCATTTATTTGATAAACTATCAACTTTTTTAACAAACAATTAAATAACACCTGATTTTTCAGTAATCTTAACACTTCATCAGAGTGATATAAATGGTTTCTCTATATAAGGCTACGTCCACACGTACACGGGTATTTTTGAAAACAGAGATTTTCCGTTTTTGTTTTAAAAAATAATCCCGTCCACACGTAAAGGCAGAAACGAAGGAAAACGCTGCTAGGAACATGCCAAAGCAACAGGTGGCGCTATATTCCTACCCATGCAGAAATGTTGGCCAATCAGAAGTCTAGAAGCCTCGGTGGGAAAAAGTAAACAAAGATGGGGCATAGAAGCAGAACTGAGTCCTATGTGTGGAGGGACAGTAACTGTGTGTGTATATGTAAGCATTTAAACACTGCAGAGAGTACAATTAACAGTAATAGTATTGTAGAAATTAATTTCACCAAAACAATAACGTGGCGCACAGTTTGACGTCAAAAAATGCGCACACCTTTGACGCTGTGTTTTCTCCGTTTTTCTCGTCCACACGTAAACGCAAAAACTGAGTTTTCAAAAATATCCACACTGGCAGGAGATTTTAAAAATCTCCATTTTCAGTGACCGAAAACGCAGTTTACGTGTGGACGAAAGGTGCAAACGCATAGAAAAATCTGCGTTTTCAAAAATACCCGGGTACGTGTGGACGTAGCCTAAGAATACACAGAAGCAGAAACAATACATTTTGTTTGAAGTAAATATTATAATTAATCATCTTATAGAAGTTATATATGTTGGTACACTATGTAGATTATAGGACAAAGAAGCAGTTGTCAAGGACGAGTTCGGTTATATATACACAGATATACATACGTTACAATTACTTTAGTATGATGGGATTTCAGAGAAACTGTTCAAGTTGCTGTTTCTATCAGGAGAGGAGAGAGAAGAAGCCAGAGCAGAAGTGAGGTGTAAATTGTGCAGTAATATTAAGCTCTTGGTATATTCCATTGAGAAACAGTGAGTGCGAATTAGACTGACCAGAGTTCTTTAGGGCAGGAGAGGGTGGCAAGTGAGTATTGCAGGTAAGTATCCAAGTATAACAAAGAATGCACACTTGCACTGCAGAGCCAGGGGTGCATATTAATGTTGTGAACAGGAAGGATGTCTGGTTTCACTGACCTGATTTCCACAATTTGACCACAGCAGAAAGTGATCAAATAAAGTAGAATGTTCTGAGTGAAACATCTTCTACTCTTCTGTATTTTCTTCTGCTTATTCAACAGACTTTACTAACATGTGGAGCCTAAACATTTTATTCTGCATGTTAACTCCGTGTAACTCTGGGCTTCTTGTTGATTCAAAGTGCTGCTGTTTTAAAAAGAGGATGTTTTTTTGATGATTGGCCCTGAGATATCCAGAAATGTTCACAGGATTCAAACCATCAATAATCCAGATATTCCCAAATGTGATGGCCAAACCCATGGCCACACTCTAAAGTCAGTAACTCTTGTATTTTCATTTCTTCATTTCAACACAGTAACACACTTTAGTTTCCAATAACTTTATTGATTGGTTTGGATACATTTGTTCTATTTCTAAGGGTGCACATTTAGTTTGCTTATGTATTCATACCACTTCATTAGTTTGATTTTTGACTAACCTTTGTCAAAAAAGGTTTAGGTTTAAGTGGTTTTTGATTTTCTTCTTTGGTGTTTAGTTTATTAACAAACCAGACGATACTGCACTGTTTGTTATTTACAATTGTGTTTTGTTTAGTTATCCCTTGTGTGTCACTATGGTCTGATCAGCCATTATATATACCCTTGTGTGTCATTTCATGTTTAGGTCAGTTATGTTTGTTTGGGCAGTCATTAGAGTTGGATGTCTTGAGACCGGTCTTGATCTCGAGACCACTTTTACGTGGTCTTAGTCTTGTCCTGGTCTCGACGGACTTTTGTCTCGGTCTTGTCTTGGTCTCGCTGTCTCAGTTTTGCTGTCTCAGATGAACATAGTGGTCGGGAGATTTGGAGTCAACAGTATCCATGACACACAACGTAACATTCGATAATGGGTCATGCACAAAACCATCAGCTCTAAGAGCCGTGCTTAGAGTACTTTGTTGGGAATCAGAAGAGTCGACTCCCACTGAGCGAGAGCCGGCTCCTCACTTAATTTCCTTTCGCTGCTCAGCTCTCACACAGCGACACACAGTGGCTCGCTGTGCTCAAATCCCTCCATATTGGGGCATATTATTATTTCGCCTTTCGCGCCCCTCAAACACAACTAAATGCAACCCATTAGATTGAGCAGTATGCCATATCAGTAAGTTACAGAAAGGTCAGAGACTTCGTCTGTCATAACATTGACCACAAAGAGTTTTCGGTAAATGCAAAAAGAAGCATTTGGCAAAATGCAGATTTTGCAAAGTCTCCTTGACCGATACAGCCGGGACTACTTCAACCTTCACCAGACACCTGGAGCGCAAACACCCTCAAAGGTAAGCTAGCCAGTAGCCAGCTTTCCATTTTCAAACTCTTCTGCCTACCTTTCCAACCTCAGATGACCAGGTCATGTTCATGTAATATTGTTATTTATAATGTGTTCTTCAAGCGGTATAAATTATTTAGGGACAGAATTTTTGCAACTTTCTCTGCAGACTTAACTTGTGAAGATCAGAGATGGGCAGTAAAAAAATAATCAGATTACAGTAACGTGTTACACGTAACGCGTTACTATAATCTGATTACTTTTTTCAAGTAACGAGTAAAGTAAGGGATTACTATTGCAAAAACGGTAATTAGATTACCGTTACTTTTCCGTAGAAACGCTGCGTTACTGCGTTACTAAAACCGTGATTTTTTTGCGAGAATGTCTCATGACAGTAACATAAGCGAGTGCGACGTTCATGTCAACAGCTGTGTGCAGATCAACAATGGATAATATATCGAGTGTGGGAGAGAGTATGAGTATGCAGCGTTTAAAGCGTGGAAGTACTGACCTTATTTTGAGTTTGATTCCATAAAAAGTGACAAAAACATTAGTGTCCGTTGTGCGTGGGAAGAAAAAACATTTTTACAGCGAAAAAAAACCCTAAACAAGCTCCGAGTGCACAACGACGTAATGGGAAACTCACAGAGAAACTCGTGGATTCTTCAACAAACCGCTGCGGCACACCTGCACCAGGGCACACCTCTGCCTGCCCCACTCCTGCTTTACAGGTGAAAATAGAGCAACAGGACCGCTGAGTCTTTGACATTATTTATTTTCTGCTGTGTTTTACTTGCATCTATTTGAAAGACTGAGTGTAAACACAAAAAATATTTTATGTTATGTGCTGAAATGTGCAGAAAATAGGTTTAAATGTTAAACAAATTTATTCAAATCAGAGAATGGTGCATATAATTTAATTTTTGCTTGATGCATAAAGTTAAAAGATTTAAACTGATAAAACAAGTTTTAAAAAGAGACTTTTCCATTTGATTACATTTTGTATGATGGATTATGCAGAAAAAGTAGAATTGGGCTGAAAGCTCTATCTCTTTATTACCTATTCAGGTTGTAAATCGTGTTTTTAAAAAGTAACTAAGTAATCAGTAAAGTAACGGGATTACTTTTTTGGGGAAGTAATCAGTAATTAGTTACTGATTACTTTTTTCAAGTAACTTGACCAACACTGGTGAAGATTGTAACTAACGTTACATGCTATGTACAGGTAGCTAGCACTAGCACTGGCTATCACCTACTTAAATAGTTTTCACTAACTTTAGGTATTTTGGTGAATTCATTGAGCAGAAATATATCGAAACCATTTCAGTGAGCACTTTAAGAGCTAGTATGGTGTGGTTTGTTGTCGACTTTAATGGGCATATTTATGTGGTTGCTGACTCGTAAGGAAGGACGGGCGTTTCAAGAGTGTCCCTTTAACATTGCTAGGCTAACAGCGGTATTCTCAACAGTGAAGCTCAGATCAGAGCAGTCTATGGCTTTGGTCCAGATAGCTCAGATGGCAAAACTGAGTCCTAAAGTTCTAAAATCGAACTTAAGGATCTTTGACTATGACTGTCTTAGGTGTTTTCTACTATGTTGCCCTACAAAACCAGTCCAGTGTGTAGGGGCTACTGCAACATGTCATTATTAGACAGTTATTTTGTATTGGTGTAACTTCAGACTTTATTGAGTAGTTCATTTCTTGTCAATACAGCTGTGTCTGATAGCTGACTGACATGAGGAGGCTTAATGCAATATGCAAAGTTAATGCACAGACATTTTGTCTTTTGCAGATTTAATTCAACTGTTTTTCTGTTCTTGTTATTTAAGGTCTTGCAACCCTGAACACTCCAGTATTTTCATTATTACTAGTTGTGCCTAATGATCTATAAATGTGTCACACTGGATTGGGTTAGGTTATTTTGTATGCAAAGATCTGCCTCATTGATAGATTTAAAATCACTGTGCTTGTAAGATACAGTAGTTTGTTGTGGTTGAATAGAAACAGATGTTTTACAGATTCCTATTTCCCTGTTTTGTAGGTACTTGGAGTACAGATCTGCAACATCAGTGATAGCGGTCAATCCCACACAGCCTCAATTATCATTGTTTGCTCCAAGCATCCACTTATTTTGCCCAAATTCACCCAGGCAACAGGCCATCACCTAGTCCATCCTACAGGACTTTATAGTTGGATGCTCTCTCCCCCTGACTATCATTGAGAATCCACATTTTAGACACTTCCTGAATGTCCTTCAAATACAGCAAATACACTCCTGTGTCTAGGACCACCTTGACAGAGAGGCTGACATAAAGCCCTGGATATCCAGCCAAATGCAGCAATAACAACAGACCTCTGGTCTGACCGGAGGCTTCGGTCTTTCCTGGGAGTTACTGCTCATGTTGCCTGCAAGAACAAGGACTCTTGCTGCTGCTATTGTGCTGTGGTGTATCGCCCAAATAGCTTGCTTATGTCAGAGTTCAGCGACTTCCTGTCCTCCACTATGCGGTTGTCCAGACTGCTTTTAGTTGGGGATTTTAACATACATGTTGATGACAACTCTGACCTTGCCAGAGGTTTTATCAACATTATGGATTCTTTTCATTTTACCCAGCATGTGTCAGGCCCCACACATAACAAAGGACACACACTGGACATTGTTTTTACTGTGGGTTTGAATATTAATTCTATTTGTTCTGAGGACATTTTTATCTCTGATCATCACTGTATTCTTTTAACACATCTTCTCATGAGCCTTTGTCTCCCGTTCACAGGACAATTATCTCGCGCATTATAAATTCCTCTACAGCGGAGAGTTTCTCGCTTTTAATTTAACTCTATCCCCGAAAAATGGTGTTGATTTCTTAACAGATGTATTTAATATCCATAATAATATCCATATAATGTTTTTCAATTTTAGATTAAATCTGTCTGGTTAAAATGAGATCAGTTTCTGTTTCTAAGTCCTTACCCTGGCTAAATGACAATATCTGCTCCATTAAACGCGATTGTCGTAAAGCTGAGCGCTCATTCTGCTGAGACAGCCCTTCTTGGAGTTTCCAGTGACATTCTGATGCAAAACGATGCTGGAAAATGTTCTGTACTCCTAATGTTGGACCTCACGTCAGCCTTTGACACCGTTGACCATTACATTTTGCTTGAAAGGCTGAAATACTGGGTTGGTGTATCTGAGTCTGCCTTAGAGTGGTTCTCTTCGTATCTCTGTGAATGATACTTTTTTGTGGCGGTCTCTAAGTACAGGTCATCTTCCACGTCCCTGTCCTATGGTGTGCCACAAGGTTCTGTGTTGGAGCCCTTATTGTTTTCAATATATCTACTTCCTCTCCAGCATATTTTGAGCCCCTTCGAGGACATTTGCTACCACTGCTACGCGGATGACATCCAGTTATACATTTCTTTTAAACCTGAAAATGTTTCTAAGCTGCAGATTCTAAATGAGTGCTTAGAATCCATCAAATGGTGGATGGCTGACAACTTCCTCCAACTTAATGAAGAAAAGACTGAAGTCCTTGTATGTGCTCCGGACAGACATGTACCTAACACAAGGCGGAGAGTCCCATAGAGTAGTATAGAGTCCACACTTTTTCCATCAATTGTTCCGTCGGTCCTGCTCACATCTCCAATGGTTGTCATTAACGTGGCTTCACTCCACATCAGCCACGCCGCTTTGCTCGCTAAAACACCGTGTCAGCACATAAGGACGCTGTCATAGCCTGTCAACGACGTTGATTAGCTGCGTATATACGAATATGAATCACATCATTGGCTGGACTATGGGATAAGGTGGCATCGTTCTGATCCCATACGGGAGCAGCCAGTCACTTATTGACTAACACTGCAAAACAGAATTGTTAAAGTTTCAATTTTAATTTCAATTCAGGTACTTTTTTTTTTTTTTTGTGCGCAATGCAGATTTTCTGTGTGCAGACACCGTGCCAGCAGTGCGCAATTGCGCACGTGCGCAGCTTAGAGGGAACATTGGTCAGGGCACTGAAAAGACCCTTAGAGAAACAGTTCTCTGGAATTTTTTAGGCAGATTTGCATGGATGAAGAGGATCCAGAGGAGCCGTTTAGCCACCGGATCTACTTCCTTGCCACCATGCTCGACCCCCAGTTTGGACTGACCTGGGTAGATTTGGATGTCCAAAATGGTGAAACCGGATCAGCACTGAAGAGGTTCAGAGATGACCTTAAAAAGTAATTAACAGGTGGCTGTATAATAATAATTATTTATTGTTATTGTTGCACTTATTAACACTGTCTTTGGTTTTACAGCACCATTAGAAGCATCCTGTCTAATCCTGTCTTTGTGTGTGTGTGTGTGTGTGTGTGTGTGTGTGTGTGTGTGAGTGAGATGCATCTGCAGCACCAACAAAAGAAGACACAGAATTATCGGACAGTGACTCAGCACCACCCCCAAAACAATGTCTTCTTTCACGCTATAAAGCATATTGGCAACTGTCAAGCCTTTGAGTCGCCGAGCAGCTGAGTAGGGGAATAATGTTAACGCGCCCACTGTTCAAAACGTAAGTCAAAGTTCCAGGTTAAAAACTCCTTTATTTGTTATCAAATCCTTAAAATCTGTAGAAAAACAGTGATCAAAAGACATTCTAAGCTTGAGCGGTCAGCAAAAGTCGACTTCCCCCATCACCCACTCATTCACAAAAATTCCCTCGGGACGTGAACAGGTGATATAGCAATCACTATTACTATTACCGACACCACGTGACCCAAAGCTACGCCTATCCACAACAAGGCATTTAGGTTGCAACGCAGCACAAGCCAGGACTCGAGCACTGATGCACAAATAAGCAAGTACCTAGACAGCATAAATGACTGTGACTGTGATGCACTCACCTTTTGGTCAAAAAACAAAGAGCGTTTCCCTAGTCTACACACTGTTGCCTTGAAGGTCCTCTCAAGCCCTGCTTCTTCTGCCCCAGTTGAGAGAGTTTTTAGTAGTGGAGGCATTCTAATGAGACCCCACCACGCACGGCTAGGCTATAAGATGTTGCAATCTTTAGTTTTCTTGAAGTGCAATCAATCACTGTTTTAAAATGTGAACTGTTTTCTCTCCCTCTTCTCTGAAAATTTGCTGTTTGTTCATTAGATAATTTTTGTTCATAATATTTGTTCATAAGATGTCAATGGAAAATTGTATTTAGTAGTCAGTATAATCTTTTAGTGATATAAGTTTGCATATGGTAGAATACTGCATGTAGTTATTTGTATTAGGAAATATTCAACCATGTATACTTAGGGGCATATAATTAATTGTGTGTGATCTCTAACAGGCTGCAGGCCACGTCTGGGAGCGTGAGAGCTCATACCTTGTTTTATTGTTTTACGGCAGGATTAACGTAGCTATGTCTGTTTTAGTTTAAGTGCTTCTTTACATATAGATGAACTGCTGGACTTCCTCACCATGTTATCTAGGGTGGGGGAGACTACCCCCTTTCCTGACCAAGGATGTACCTTTTGTGCTCTCATGACCCTTTGATCAGCAGGACACACACACACACACACACACACACACACACACACACACACACACACACACACACCTACTGAAGTATAAATAAAGATTGGGGCAGTTTCTTAGTGCGAGTCTCAGTCTGGAGGCTGCCCTTGCTAGCAAGAAGTTCTGTGTGTTTCTCTTCTCTGAGTCTTTACTGAAGAAGTGTTTTAGAATATTTTCCCTAACATTATTTGGTCCTCCGAGCCGGAGCAGAAAATATCAGAATTGTTATCTGTGACTCTGTTCCAAGATCCAGCACTGATTCCTGACGCCGTGGGGAGCCAGCACCGAAGCCTGTGCACAGCCCTCTTGGACGAGGAGAGAGCCCCAGGACATTAAATTCGGGTCTGGGCCGGTGTTATAATCTGGTCCACGGCGGTGGGATTCAGTCCAATGATCTGAATCACCAGTGGGACGTCAGGGGTGAGAAACACTATTTCGGTATATAAGACGGCCGCAAAAGTTTAAAGAAATGTGATTAAAAAAAAAAGGGGGGGGTTTAAGTTCACCAAAAGACCTGTGTTTTGACCAGTTTTAGAGGTAGCTGAAATTATCTCGTGACAAATTAGGTTTAAGTTCGCCAAAAGGAACTGTGTTTCGACCAGTTTTAGAGGTAGCTGAAATTATCTCGTGACAAATTAGCGCGCAAATGTTTATGTGTGTGTATGTGTCTGGAAGTAAGTTGATTTTACAGCACAATACGCTGCTGAACTACTTCCATTTTTTGTTTTCTTTGCTGAGGCTCACGTGCTGGTGACAAAGGAGAACGGTTGAGTTTCATCTCATAAAACTGATACCGCTTCACCGTTAGGGTGAAGTCGAAGGCCGTATCAGTAAACCACTCTGAAGTCAAGCGTGCCAGCGACGGCCCAGCAAAATCTTTGAAAATGGGTGATAAACAAGTAAAATTAACACCTGATGAGAAATGTCTAGAAAAACAGCAAGCTGGAGCACGATTAATCCAAAAGAAAGAGAGAGGAATGCATCGTGGAAGAGCAAGAGGTAGAAGAAACAAAGTAGACAGTAACTCAGAATAGGATAGCAGCTCAGGTGAAGAGAGCAGTTCAGACTAGGAAGAACATAATAATCCCTCACCCAGCGAAAATTAGAGATCACAGTAGTTTGAAGTAGTTTAAAAAAGGGTTGGAAACAGACCCGACTGAATAGATATAAATGCAAGAGGAATAAAGTAAAATAAACAAAAAGCTAAATTACAACTTAATTTTAATGCATTCAAACTAATAATAAAAAGGATAACAACCTATAAACTGGTATTAATAATGAAAGCAGATAATTCACACAAACAGAACTATGATAACTGTGATAACTGGAGTGTGCAGCGTTTCCGTGAGCAGTTTTCCTGCATCTTGACTTGTGTGTAGAGTGTTCATAACATCAGCATTATGTTTTTGTTTATTTGTTTTGTTGGGTTGAAAAATAGTTAAATAAACTGGTGATCATATTTATGGATCACCATGGCACATATCATCAGCCATGTGATTTATTTACGCAGATGAAAAAGTGAGTGTGAATGTGTCTGACGTCACAGTGTTTTTGTGCGCTGTGTAAGAGTGATTGCCTTTGATTGTGAGAGCGGTGATTCTGCAGGTCACCAGCTATTTTAAAATATATATATATATATATTTTAAAAAAGAGTGAAAAAGAGACAAAATTTACATTGTAGATGAAAAATAATTATAGGAAAAAGGTTTTGTGTTGATCAGCCAAGAACAACTACAATCTTATTTTCTGCTTTTAAGAAAGGACTGTTCACAAAAACACAGAGAGAGAGAGAGAGAGAGAGAGAGAGAGAGAGAGAGAGAGATGTGTGTTGATTAAGCAGTGATGATAATAATGAACATGTCTTAGTTTGTCACTTTCAGGTGAAAAGCAGACCTGAATCAATTTTTCACATGCAGCAGTCGGAAGAAAGTCATAGTTTAACATCATTGGAAACATGCAGGCCAGGTTTCTGGCTGACTTATTTACAGTGCCATGTGTTTCTCAACCTCACAAGCGAGCTCACTCCTCCCTGAAGATAAGGAATGCAGCTCCGAAGCAATAACATGATAAAGAGACAGCAGCAAGTCCTGAGCACAAAAAGTCCCAGCAAAGCAGCAGCAATGTGGATAAACAGCAGCAGCAGAAGAAAGCAAACCCATCTTCCTGTCTGATTGGATGAATTCCACGGAGGGGCGAGCAAGATGGCGGTGGCAGCATGTTGAAATGCTCAGAAAGGACTGAGTGACTCGGGCAAGCCACATGCGGCTAGCATGCTGGCTAGCGACATGAAAGAAATGGACCCTTCATGATGCGTTCAACGTGCCAGCGCTGTGGTGGGAAAGGCTCCATCATAAACACGCCCTGCGCCCTGTGCAGAGGTTCAGGCCAAGAAGAAGAAGACGATGACTTCCAAGCCCAAGAAGGTCGGCCTCAGCGTGGGCGAGCTGATTGTGAAAGCCGTGGCCGCTTCCAAGGAGCGCAACGGCCTGTCCGTGGCCGCTCTCAAGCAGGCTCTGGCTGCCGGAGGCTACGATGTGGACAAGAACAAGGCCCGTGTCAAGACCGCCATCAAGAGCCTGGTGGCGAAGGGCACTCTGGTGCAGACCAAGGGCACCGGGGCCTCCGGATCCTTTAAGATGAACAAGGTTACTGAGAGCAAAGCCAAGAAGCCCACCGCGGCCAAAGCCAAGAAACCGGCAGCAGCTGCTAAGAAGTCGCCCAAGAAGGCAGCAGCAGCACTTCAGCCACTAGCACAAAGTCAACCGCATCAGAGGAGGGACAGGACAAAGCTGAAGGAGAAACTGCCTGCTATTGGACTATTGAAGTGGGAGAGGACAATAGAGTGAGAGTGGTGAGAACACAAATTTTGTTATTTAATGTGGGAAATTAAAATTTGGGGTAAAAAAACCTGGGAAAAGAAAACTGACTGCTTAAGTTGGAAAATTGTGAAGGGGTCTGAAACATTGCGAAAATAGAAACATACAAAATCACACACACAAGCAGAACATGCATTAACCCTACTAACACTTCCAAACACAAGAGAGCTTCTGAAGATTAGACAACATCTTAAGCGTGAGTCTGTTTATCATCTTGTCCAAGTCACCCCGTGTGATGCAAAGACCAGTGGACTCACAGCACATTAGTTAAGAAATGATTAAATAATAGTAGAGAAGTGTGTAGGAAAGGCAGCTTTAAGAACATGCTCTGCTGGATATGCAGCTCCACAGACATGCATTAAACCTGCCTAATAACACAAACACATGTAATGAAAATTAGCTTGTTATCTTTCATCAGTGTTAAAATAGTGTCAATTTAGCAGACACTTGTTATCAAATACTGAATTTATCCAATGCAAAAAATTGACTCTCCAGGTTGCAGGACAACAATTTAAACTTTTGTGGGGAAAAAGATTCTGGTTTGACCAACCAGTGATCAGACAATAAATTTAGTTGTTAATATAGTAAATTGGGACAAGCTTCCTGCTTGATTGATGCAGCAAGTAATTTACTGTATGAGGGAAATTCTCTTTTAGTGATAACATTTTGAACATGCATTTCTGTCGTCCTGTCATCCTAGTGGGTTAATAGCTGATATGCAAATTAGTTGATCGGTTTTAGATTAATGAAAGGTGACTGAATTCTAGCACGAGTGAATGGGATGTTTGTTGTGTGTTGAGAGGAGACTCTAAAACACTGAGTTTCCTGTTTTGATGTGTGAGTGAATCCTGTATTTAGATACACAACTCTGAATACGTCAGAACAAACTTCTTTTGTGAAGTGCATGACAACATGTCACATGTTTTATGATGAAGGGAAAAAGGAAAATTGAATAAAATAGATCTGTGGCCTAAATGAGTGAAGAGCACAGACCTGGTGATTAAACTCATAAGTTAAAGAAGACATTAGGGTTATGTTGTGAGTTGTGCAGCTGATGGTTGGTTTGGAGTGAATCTAGCTGATGATTCTTCTCCTGTTGTGAAGTTGATGAGGAGTTTGTGTCATGACTTAACAAGGCCTTTTTATTTTGATACTTTTACAGTGCACTGAAAGTTTGGTTTGATAATCTCTGTTATTTTTCGTTTTTATCTTTTGAACAGGCACTGATTTTGTTTGTCTATTTCTTTTCTTTAAGCAGATCTGCACGTTGGGAATTGAAAGTGCTATACGACCTGTTGGGAAAGCCGTTACAAGTGAGTTTTCTCCACATTAAAATGGGCTCTGGAGAAAGCTACTTATTTGGGACAATATTAAATGAAAGTCCCGGCCTAAAAGGGATTCAGCAATGTAATCCGATCTAAAGTTCTTTTTTTTTTTTTTTGAAATGACGTCATTTTGCTGGAAGTGGAAACTAAATGCGACGACAGGTTCCACTATCAGCAAAGAAAGAAAGAATGAATGAATGAATGAATGAATGGAAATAAAAAACAAACTGACTGACTGGTAAAAGCTGACAGGACTTGACCACGACTCAAGGTTAACCTCCACCTAGACAGGACAAAAGGGTGGATGATTTTATGTGTTTTTGTTACAGGAGCAGAAAGATGACAGCAACATTCGAGGTTGCATGACGATTCAATCTTTTAAATGCCATTTTCTCTGTCTGTGAATTTACTATGTGTGTGTCATTCACTAACTTGTGTTGCTCACAGACATTACTGTGAGAAAGTGTATACGCCTGCGCAGCGCTAACATTTGCATTTCTTTTCTACAGCATTGCAGTTTTTCATGTGTTTGATCATGTGATTTATAAGAGGATTAGTTAATGTTTTCCTACTACAGGATTTCTGGGTTTATATGTGAATGACATTCTTTCCACAGCTAGGGTTGGCTAACTTTATGGTGTTTTTATGGCACCTCTGGAATGTGGATGGCCGACGCCTGCCCACCAGGATAATCAATGTGTGTTGCTAATGTTTGTTTTTTGAGACTGCATGTACAAGATTCAGCAGAAGCGGACAAGTGACATGAGACAAACAAATAAGAGATGCGGTGTTATGGAATAGTTAATATGGGCTCATTTGCTGGCCACTCTTGAGCCCATAAATAATATATGAGTGGAGTGACTTTGCTTACGAGAAGTCACTGATTACATTACTGTTGACTGAGTACATGGGATGATCCATGTCTGAGGCAAATTATGGTATTAATTGTAGTTTACTGATTTGAGAAAACCTGCACATGACACTTGTCTTGCTAGTGCTGAATGCTTATTACTTTTATGATATAATTGTTTATAGGTGTGAAGTTTGATTTCACTTCCAGATTTTGTTTTCCAGGCCATGATGGTGTGTATGCAGGCTCCTGGCAGAGCCAGGTGTTATGCAAAACACACTAACATTCTTATTGCAGGATTATAGGTCCAGGGTGGTGCTGCTCCAGGGGAGGAGATGCCCTGATGTTGCCTGGGATATGATCTAGCTAATCTTTTTCTTTAAGACAGGAATCTGATTTTGATGAGTTGACTCATGGGAGTGTCCATGTGTCAAGATGGGGGATCCAGGATTAATATGAAACAATGAATTAACATTAAATTCTAGAATTAACATTAAATTTTGTTTTATATAATTTTTGCAGCGATTTGTGTGATTAACAGTTTATTTACAGGTATTAAACCTATGCAAGTGATGCATCCATGTTCAGATGAGGCTTTGATGGCCTATAAGTGAAGTTCACTGAACTAAAGAATGTGGTTTGATGATTGTTGACATGCTCTCCAAATAGAAGTTTTTCCTCTTAGCAAGGAAATACAGGTGCAGCAGTAATCTCCTGAGAAATCTTCAGACGCCCAGTGAGAAGCGTGAACCATTCCAGGCATAGCCGACAGCCAGGCAGTGGTTGAGGTCAAAGGTCAAGCTGGTTGGGGCCCATCATGAGATCAGACTTTGGAGCCACAGCAAGGACCATGAAACTGCGTTGGAATGAGAGCTGTGCCAAAAGGGCTTTCCAGAGGCCAACAGAGGAGATTGTGGACAGCAGATGGGCACCTGAAGGATGAGGGGAGCGTGCCAAGCTCCATCGACAGCGCAGAGGGAGTCTAAGGATGACATCATGTCAAGGGGTTGACATTTGTAAAAGCACAGTAAGAGAGAAATGAGACACTGGCAGACCGACTCAGAGTTTCAAAGACGTGCGCACGGGTGAGAGTCTCTGAGCAGACTAACACACCGAGCACCGTTTACTCGCTTTATTTATAAGGCAAAATGGGTTACATAGTACTTCCTCTTTCAACTGAAGAGGGGAGAGCTCAGGCATTGTCTTAGCTATCTAACTTCTGCACACAAACTGAAAAACAACGACACAGCAGTATTCATGCTTATCTGACATCGCAGACACTGAAGTAAAGAATGCATGTATATATCCTGTCTTTGTCAAACATCTCACACACTTAAGCAAGGAATACATTGTGTTCTTTTCAACAGTAAGCTTTACCGTGTGAAAATATATAAACACTTGATTATAAGGCATACTTGTTTCTACTTGATTATACTTTAATGATTTAACTAAAATAAAAATTCTCTTAACATTCCCTCCTGATGTTAATATATTTCACATGTTTTACTCAATGCATAGTCACTTGTTAGTCACATTTTCAACTTGCACGTCATTCAGTGAAATAATTAAACAACAAGCTTGTCAAGATTGTCATAGAGATTTTCTTCTCTCTCTCTCACACTCAGCATATCATACTGACGATAGGGATCCTCCATAACTGACTGAGCCAAGACATGGTTTCCTAACATACGCTTGAACATGTTTATCATTATGCTTCTCAGACATGGGATAATACAAGCAATGAAAAGGCAAAATAGTAACATCACACTGAAAAGGGCCAACAGGCCTTTAATCAGTAGAGATTTCCAAGAGCCGCTCAGCAGCCAGTCCCACCAACCTTGAGTATCGGTAACGTAGTCCTGCTGCTGAGCGTCTCTCAGTTGTTTCAAAACATTCAAAGCATTTGTCATGTTTAATGAATGGATGTTATCAGGTTGTTTTCCTCAGTCATCTTGTTGAGATTTTATTCAGGCGTCCCTGGTGTTATTATTGGTTCTGCTCTTCGGTGGGATAGGTCAGTCTGATCTTCAGGGCGACCAGGCACACCCGAGCTCCCATGTGAGTAGCACTGCCGAGGAAGCACAGGGCGGGAAACCCGTTCAGCCCTGTCCTCCAGCAGGGGTTCACGTAAGAGTCAGGGGAACCGGCGTCTTATTGTGGTGCAAACACTTTCTTCACGTGGGATTGATGAATCCACGAAACTCGTTCGGCTATCTTACACGCTGTGGGTGTGGTAAGTAGCACCTGGAAGGGACCTTCCCACTTTGGAGCACTCCAGTTTTTCCGCTGGAGGACTTTAATCAGAATCCAATCACCGGGGTTCAACCTGCAAGAAACTGAAGAAAAGTCACTCGGCAGTTGATTGCTTAATCTCACTTCTTTATTCTCAAATAGTTTTGTCATCCATTCTGCCATTGTTGTTTCTGCAATAGATTTATTAATTGGCTCACTCATTATGGGGAGTGGAAAATGTCTGCCATGTACGATTTCAAATGGCGTTAGACCACCTGTTCCTTGAGTTATTCTCATCCATAATTTAACCAAGCTTAGACATTCAGGCCAAGGTTTTTTAGTCTCTTCCATACATTTCCTCAACCTTTGTTTAATTGTGCCGTTAGTTCTCTCGACTAATCCTGCACTTTGTGGATGATAAGAACAGTGATGTTTTATGCTGAAGCCTAAAGCTTCAGAAACTTTACTTATTACTTCATTTACAAAATGTGTGCCATTGTCTGATCTTATCAGAGATGGAATACCGTACGTTGGAATAAAATGATTACATAGACATTTTGCTACTGATATTGCATCTGCTTTTTTCACTGGGTATATTTCTGGCCACTTGGAAAATACATCAATTATCACAAGTGCATATTTGGAGGATTGTGATTCATTTAATTCTATGAAATCCATGTGGACAGTGTGAAATGGATGCGGTGGTATAGGGAAATGCCCTCGCTTTGGACGTAGATTTCCCTGTGCGTTGTGTCTTTGGCAAATCATACATGTTCTGATAAACTCTTGTGCTGAACTTTCAAAATTTTTTGTATAGAATTGTTTATTAAGAATATTAGTCATCCCTCCTGATGACACATGAGTTTTCCCATGTGTCACTAAAGCAGCAGTTCTATGCAAAGATTTTGGAAGCACTGGTTTGCCATTACACATCATGAGGTTGTCTTTTAATTCTGCTCCATCTTTCACCCAAGATTTTTGTTCACTCAGCGATGCTGTTTTCTGTGCATCTGCTAGTATTTCTAAAGGTATTAGATCTATGGTTTCTGTTGTTAAAACATCAATTTGTTTTTCTGCAGCTGCTTTTGCTGCTTTGTCAGCAAAGTTATTTCCTCTCGTAATTTCTGTGTCATCCTTTTGATGAGCTGCACATTTGCATAGTGCTAATTCTTTTGGCAACGTTATTACTTCTAATAGCTTTTTTAGAAGGTTTGCATGTTGAACTGTGTTGCCTGAGGAAGTTGTCATTCCTCTGTTATGCCATATTTTAGCGAAATGATGAACTGCTGAATAGACATATTGACTGTCTGTGTAAACATTAACACTTTGACCCTTATACAAAGTACATGCTCTGATGACTGCGGTTAGTTCTGCGCTTTGAGCAGAGTTTGAGGAGCTGAGAGCTTTTGCTTCTATCACTTTATCAACAGTTGTGACCGCATAACCCACACAATTTCTACCGTGAATGTCTTTTGACGCTGAGCCGTCCACAAAAACATTACTGAAACTGCTCTGGGGGGAGCTGTATATATCAGTGCGAGGTTTTGTATCTTCCTCTAATTTTTGAATGCAACAGTGTTGTTCTCCGTCCAGAGAAATCGGCAAAAGTGTACTTGGGTTTAGCTGGCCACACTTCTCTATTTTTATGTGTGATTGTGTAAGTAGAATCCCCACATAAGAAAGTTGTCTTGCATGCGTGAGGAAAGAGAGGTTCGCTTGGAGCAAAATAGAGGTCACTGCATGTGGGACTTTGATGATCAATTTATGTCCTAGAACAATGTCTGCACATTTTTTAACTGCCTCTGCTGCTGCTGCGCATGCCTGAACACAGGTAGGTAATCCAGCAGCTACAGAGTCAAGTTTGCATGAGTAGAAAGCTAATGGACGTTGTTTTTCTCCAAAAGCTTGAGTTAAGACTGCTTTCATATACCCTCCTGCACCATCAACATGGAGAACGAAAGGTTTTCCATAGTCTGGTAATGCTAAGACGGTACATGTCTGCAGTGCTATTTTCAAATCAACGAAAGCTTTTTCTGCTTCTGGAGTCCATTGTACTTTGTCTTTTTTACTGCTAGTGGTGTATTACACGTGGCTTTATTAGTTTTCACGAGAATACCTGCTTTCTGCATGTCTGCAATTACTGGCCTAATTCTTTCCTTTGCTTCTGCACTCAAAGGATATTGTGGTTTCACAGGCCTTCTGGCCCTTATGCTGACCTAACTATCAGAGTGTCATTAGAGAATTTCATTTTCACTTGAGGCAATTTTAGATACCTTCTAGTTTTTCAAAGAATTCACACATCTTACATATTTCAAACTTTGAAGTTTTTTGTTTTGTATATATATTATTTCCTAAACTTTGCATTGTTCATAGCTCACAGTTCTAAAACTGGGCATTTGTAAATCATATGTCTAATCACTATGTGTCACCATAATCCACAAGTATTGGCACAAATTTGTTTCCAAACTAACAAAATAATCAAACAAAACAAAAACGTACATGAGTCAGGATACAAAGAGACAAAGAAAAATGCTGCCAGAAACAAAGCAGAAGTGTGAGGGGAAACTGAGCTCACAGACAGCTGTATGTGTTCGCTTTTAACAGCATGCAGCCTCTGCTCTAAAAAAAAGAACCAATAAAAATAAAAGAAAATGTGTAACATGCTTATCAACTTAGCGGTGTCCACACATTTAATTCAGCTTCATAATCCTGTAGGTTTAGTTATTATCTACAGGGTTTGGCTTATTAGTTGTTATTATAGATGTGCTCTGTATCTCAGTAATATTTATCTAGGATAAATGACAGGTTTTCAAGCAGGTTAAGTGCCTCTATGCACCTAATTGGTTTAGATATTGCTTTTATTTTCTTCATCTCATATGTCATTATACTGAGTTTGAGCAAACCTTTAAGCTTGATGCAGACTTCTTCATAACAATTGTCCATCTCACATCATACTGGCTAAGATACTTCTTGTCAATATTAATATTATATTTTTATTAATTATTATCATCTTTTTCTCTCTATATAATAACAATAGTGTATTACAATATTTTATTAGTGTATATCACTATATTATTACTGAGCCAATTTAATAGTTAGGATCATCTTACTCGGCAAACAGATAATTTATAGTTCATCCAATCTGTACAAGATTTGCTTTTTTCTCTTAACAGGTTTGTGCCTACTTTTAGACTGGTCTTCTGTTTGCCTCATCTCAGATCCAACCTTCAGATTATTATATTTTATTTTGTATCCATCAGGGACCGTGAGTGAGCTGCAGTCTCACTCACCCTCCAGGATGGAAACATTTATCTTTTCACACACTTTCCTTGGCTGAACAATGACACAGCCTTAATCTACCTTATGCATCTCTCTTTTTTATAGAAAAGGTCTTCATATGAATGATTTCCTTTTATTTATTTCATACAATCTGGGCATGATGGGTCATAAATGCACTGATTTTTGCAGCCACGGCCACTATCTCTATGTGACATAAAAAGGGGATCGGTTAGATGCTGTTTTGTCACATGTCCTGAGGCTGATTTCACAATTATAGTGTTTTTTGAGAATGTTACATTTGGGACTTCTACAGTTAAGACAGTTCTACAAGCTCCTGTGTCTCAAAACATTTTTAACGGCACACCTTTCACATATATTACAACTGCTGGTTTGGCTTTTGACTTTTTTCCACATATAACTCTTTTTGCAAAGCGGTTTTTAAAGCATTTATTGAATCAGGGGTGCATTTGCCTTGCCAAGCTGGACAATATATTTTATGTGGATTTCTCCACCTTTTTGCACTGACTATTCCTGCATTTGAACAGTTTTTTCTAACCACTCTTCGTCTGCTGTTAATTTTACTTTAGTTTTAGAGTTACCCATTTTGAACTAATTACGTCAGAACTGTGACACCTTCTTTGGCATGAAAAAGTGAGAATGGGTTTTCGATAACAGCCTTCTACTCTCCCACTAATTGAGAGAGCGGTTATCAATTTTACGTGATGAAGCACAACCCTTTTCACCTTTACCAATACGTGAGTGTTCACAGGAAAACAGTTTGAGAAGTGGTTCGACCGCGTATTGGGTCGTAAAAACAACTCACTCCTCACAAACAAAGCGCGTTTCTATGATTTTTATTGAGATTTTCCGTAGGCCTATTTATTTGTGTAACACCTTCACCTTCAGCCACTCTTCTTGAGTGACCGGAAACCTGTTCCGTTACAGCCACTCCCAGAGCGACCGGAACTTTTAATAGCGATTTTTCTAGAATTTCGCTCTTGCCTGTCGTCTTCCTAGTCCCGCATGGACACTGAGATCTGTCGGCGTACCTAGGTTTACACACTACTTAAAGGAAAATCTCAATATCAACGTATTTTAGCGCTTGGTGGAATGCGTGTCATATTCACCTCTACTGTGGCGCTGCGTTTTAAGATCCGGTGCTCATCGGGTCCTGGAGCCGTGAAGGCCGAACGCTGACCGGAGATCGAATTCACGTTCCCGGGTTTTTCGTTTTACTGATCAGATTTCTTCCAGCGCAGGCGTCACGACGTCAGGATCCGATGGAGACCGTCTGTGGAAAACTAGACGTTAAAAATAACAGTCAGTTCTCCGGCTCGAAGGACCAATTAAATGTCAAGGGGTTGACATTTGTAAAAGCACAGTAAGAGAGAAATGAGACACTGGCAGACCGACTCAGAGTTTCAAAGACGTGCGCACGGGTGAGAGTCTCTGAGCAGACTAACACACCGAGCACCGTTTACTCGCTTTATTTATAAGGCAAAATGGGTTACATAGTACTTCCTCTTTCAACTGAAGAGGGGAGAGCTCAGGCATTGTCTTAGCTATCTAACTTCTGCACACAAACTGAAAAACAACGACACAGCAGTATTCATGCTTATCTGACATCGCAGACACTGAAGTAAAGAATGCATGTATATATCCTGTCTTTGTCAAACATCTCACACACTTAAGCAAGGAATACATTGTGTTCTTTTCAACAGTAAGCTTTACCGTGTGAAAATATATAAACACTTGATTATAAGGCATACTTGTTTCTACTTGATTATACTTTAATGATTTAACTAAAATAAAAATTCTCTTAACACATCATGATTCTGTGAAAGCACAGGAACCAGAAGCTATGGTGGTGATGACAGCAGTTACCTATGAACATCACCTAAAGCTGTGTCACTATACTGTGCATACGCGGGCACATTGAAGACTGCTGGGATCATAACGCCAGTAAGATAACTGGACCCAGCACCCTTTTCACAAAGGGGTTGATAGAGGCCAATTCAAGTGCTTCTGACCTTTTCAACTGCCTGCAAAATAACGGAGAGATCCTCCTGGATTTATCAGAGCCACTGCAAAGAGGTCGAGGTCCCAAGAAACCCCGGAACCCTCAAGACAGCACAATAGAGAAATCTCACACTTGGTTGTTTCAGTGGTGAGGGGGGAGTGCTGATTGAGCCCCCGTAGGGTAAGCTCGCACTTCAACCTCCAGCCTCTGATCAACTCTAGGGCAACCAAGTGCGAGGCGTGACGGACCTGTGTGCAACCAAGGTGGACCCTCTTGGTTACCTTGACTACGACGCTCACTTTTACAGGACCCCAGCTGGTGCCGGAAACAGCTGAACCAGGAGGAAGGCAGAGAAGATGGACACACGACAACTCTCACCTAAGGGATATGACGCAAGACCACATTCCTCCGTGGATGAACAATGCCTGGTACCGTTATATCCACGACAGAACAAAAGCAGAATCGGCAAATACAGACTATTATGTCTGTTCCCATCTACCCAGCACGGCAACATACCCCACACTATATATGTTCCTGGACCAACTCCCAGGGAAGAATTACTCTATGATACTAGCAGAGAAAGGGGACTTTGTGTCCTCTTCAACAACACATTCTGCATTTACATAAAGAAGACGCACATTCATCAAATATGACTGACGCCCTGAATGTTTGGAGACAGATCCAGCAGGCCCAAAATCAGGACTATGTAAGTGATACAAGTGACTGGTTTTCTTGGCTATACACTGGCTCCTGGTTACAGGTGCTAAAAAGACTACTCATCGGAGTTGGGATATTTTTACTTTTATTTTGTGTCTTTGTAACGTGTATATTGCCATGTATAAAACTCATGATTAACCGCGTAATATTTTCTACTGTTGCTGCATAAATAGCCATGACAAGTGATGATGATGATAATGACCCCGACCTGTTGGAACATGAAGACTTTGTGTGATTAATGACGATGTGATAGAAAATGTACAACAAGATGTTACAAACTGGTATCTCACTTAAAGTTTTACTGACAACAGGAGGGAATGTCAATGGAAAATTGTATTTAGTAGTCAGTATAATCTTTTAGTGATATAAGTTTGCATATGGTAGAATACTGCATGTAGTTATTTGTATTAGGAAATATTCAACCATGTATACTTAGAGGCATATAATTAATTGTGTGTGATCTCTAACAGGCTGCAGGCTTGGGGTGCATCCCAGGAATGCACCCCCACGTCTGGGAGCATGAGAGCTCATACCTTGTTTTATTGTTTTACGGCAGGATTAACGTAGCTATGTCTGTTTTAGTTTAAGTGCTTCTTTACATATAGATGAACTGCTGGACTTCCTCACCATGTTATCTAGGGTGGGGGAGACTACCCCCTTTCCTGACCAAGGATTTGTGCTCTTTTGTGCTCTCATGACCCTTTGATCAGCAGGACACACACACACACACACACACACACACACACACACACACACACACACACACACACACACACCTACTGAAGTATAAATAAAGATTGGGGCAGTTTCTTAGTGCGAGTCTCAGTCTGGAGGCTGCCCTTGCTAGCAAGAAGTTCTGTGTGTTTCTCTTCTCTGAGTCTTTACTGAAGAAGTGTTTTAGAATATTTTCCCTAACATAAGATATCTGTTATTTGTCTGTGTTCTATTGTTCCTGCCCTACTGAACAACAGGCTTGATTTCATTGGCAGTGTGTTGTAATCACATGCCACTGAAGACATCAAGATGGCAGAATCTTTTAAGCACTTGTTCTTATTCTTATTAATGCACAATTTCTATTGCTATGTAATATTTGTAGTTTGCATCTGATTAATGTGAGGTGTGCATGTGCATAAGTAAATGTTTTTCAACTCGGTCACTCACACCAAACAAAAGAGCATTTTGTGTCAAGTATATAAAAAATGTAGCCTAAAAAACATTACAGATCTATGCAGTATATTAATCACTTATATAATTTTTTACATAAAGATAACATTAAAAACTCACGTCTCATCATGATTGATGTCTCAATCAGAGACATTATTCTATTTTTTCCAACACATTCCAGACATTCTTGTTTGATGAATTTCCAACAGTTTAGGTTCAAACATATTTTACATTTTTCTCATCAGCTGCAGTTTGAGAAAAGAAATCTATAATTGTGAAGAAAACTTAGCAGTGTCTGATTTAATGTGCCTTATTTCCTGCTGAGGCTCCACTTCTCACTGTGTGTTTCTATGAAGTCTTGTACATTTAACATATTTTGTACTCTAAAAATCCAAACACAGTTTGTAAATATGTTCATGTTTCCTCCTCCAGATGCTTCCTCTCAAAAGCTTCCCTCTGTGTCAGTGAATCCCTCTGCTGAGATAGTGGAGGGGGCCTCTCACCCTGCGATTGTTAGGATATTTTTAAAAAGGGGATTAAAAAATAAGAAAAATGTAATAACAGAAAGTCATTTTTAGCTGTTTAGACCATCTTTGCCTGCTTATGCCAACAAACAATGTTGGGGTGTAACGGAATACATGTACCAGCATAACAGGGGGGTATTTAAAATACAAAATATGAGTAACTGTATTCCGTTATGTGTTACCGTTTAAAAAGGTGGTATTAAGAATACAGTTTGTACACTCAATATGTAAATGACACGGCTGTCTTTTCCTGTGTCAGGCTGTCCCCTCTCTATTTGTGGTAATTCCATGCCGATGGAAACCCAAACAAAACACGCATTAAGAGGCTCTAATGCCGGGGTGTCAATCTCGGGGCCCATGTCACCTTTACTTGCGACCCACATAATTTATGTGTTTTTGCCACACACTCGCACTCTCCTCCTTAAAGCTGTCTCACTCACTGAGGGGTAGTGATCCTGATCCTGAAATATCGATACTTCCAATACCAACGTTTCATGTTGCATGATCAATTCCCATATGAAAATATCAATATCTAATGTAATTACATTTGATTTTATCATAAAAATGACATACAGAGAAAATTAAACTCAGCAATTAACAGGATAGTCAGCAATACCCTGTTAATAGGTTATTGCTGACTCTCATTCATGTGCGTGCTACGGCTCCGCATGAGCGTGAGCCAATGAGAGTCCCAAGGCACTTTAGACCACAAAACATGCAATCTTGACTTTGTTCACAGATCATAACTGCATTTACGTTCAACATAGAAATTGTGCTTTGTGCGATGTATGTGTGAAAACAGTTAAATAGGGATGGGTACCGGTTCTGACGTAAATGGTAGTAACCAGACCAAAAAGCAGCGCACATTTCGATGCTTTATATCGGTGCTTTTTTTCCTGAAATGTCATACACTTTGGATTCTAACCAATCATTTTATAGTTAACATTGTTATCTTTTTACAAAAAAAACAGCTAAACATGAAAGGTTTTTGGACAAAGTTTGTGTTCTCCATTCTTTAAGCACCGGTTCAGCACCGTTTCAAAAGTACCGGTTTGGTACTGGTATCGGATAAAACCTAAATGATACCCATCCCTACAGTTAAATACTGTGGCAACACGACAAACCTCATAAAAAAAAATGGGGTGCCGCTCTCACTCAATGGGAATTGGCTCTTCTGATTCACTACATTGTTATGATTTAATCTTTGTTTTCTGAGTTACCTTTGTTGCAGCTGCTCCAGTTCCTTGATTGAAGAGGCAAGAGGCAAGAGATGGAAAAGGGGCAGAGCGAGCTTTAATGGAGGACTGCAAATTGTCTCATTCCATAACTCGGGACCATGGGGGGGTTTGGAGTTCATTATGTTAGTTTCAGTTAGGTTTTGTGTGTTTTTGTCACGGCTGGGGCAGCAGTCGTGTGGTGGAGTTAAATGAGGACCCAAGATGCAAGAAACGTCTAGATGCAGGTGAGCGTTTTATTTACAAATGGTGAAATATACACAGAAACGAGGGTGGCGAGGACTGCACAAAGACAAGAACCTAAACTGGGAAAAACTAATAAACCTGGAACACGAGATGGAACAGAGAGACACACGGAGAGATACCAACTAACGCAGAGAAACACAGACGACACGACGAGGAGCACAGGCAGACACACACTATAAATAGGTAATCAGGAAATGGCACACAGGAGGGGACACAGCTGGAACTAATGGGCATAACGAGACACAACCAAGTAAAACAGACTGTTTTACTACATGACTCGTGGACACGAACAGAGCACAGAGGAAAGACACAGGTAGGGCTGATAAAACACTTGAGCACTAAACACAAGAACCAAACCCTAAGAACTAATACCAAAATTAGAATAAACACTAGTGATGGGTAGATGAGGCCTCGTGAAGCGTTTCAACACATTCCCCAAACTGTATCGATACTGTGTCGACACAGTGTTGCTGTTTTTCTCCATACTGACACCTGCTGGACCTTAAAAATCATTGCAGGCAACTTACTTCAGACTTGCAACATACACTAATTCAATGACCTAGTCATACTTGTATACACTGTAAGGTATTGTACTGTCCATGGAATCATTTTTATATCTTTTACATTTCAAATATTGTAGACATCTTTAAAATATATTGTGAATGTCATTAAGTGAAAATTAGAATGAAAGTATTGTAAATGTAATTTTACCCATTTAAATGTAATTGACTCAGAGTTTATTATAAATTTTTATTCAGAAAAATAAGTTTATCCAATGTTTTTGCATTCAGTCTATTGTGGGTTTTTTTACACTATTTCCCCAGCTTTGGAAAATACACGTTCACTGTAATGCCAGGTGGAAAAGGTTAGGATAAGATGTTCGTTAAAGGATCCTCTGATCGTGGAATGTTTCTCTCCGCCAAGTAGCGCTGGACCTCAGTGATGGAGTCTGCTGTTGCATTGTTTGTTTGTCTGCCAACTTCTTCATCGAGCCGATGCCACGGGTTTTCTGAAATAATAAAAAATTAATGCCGTTTTAGTTTTTGTCATCTACTCCAAATTAGTACACATTAGCATCAAAATAAATGTATGAATAAGCTGATAATACTGAACTTGCCTGGAACAGGTGACTGCTCTGATGAAGGTCCAGGCTGTGGCTCAGATGTTGTGCGGGCAATTACTGCAGCACACTCCACTTTTAGGCAATTGACTGCCTCGCTACACTTGGAGGAACTACGAAATCCGAGTTTTTTAAATCTGGGGTCTAAAAGTGTTGAGAGGGTCAACACACTTAATGACTCCAGATTAGAAGCAGTGTCTGTGACACGATGCCTAAGTTGGTCATGGAGATGGGTGGCAGCTTGTGTGTGTAGATGTAAAGAGTTCCGCTCAAGTGCACAATATAGCATTTTCATCATCGGGATTACCTTTGATCCTGAAACTCTCCTCAGACAACTCCACTGTGGCCTGATGGAAAGGGGCCAACACAAGAAGTGCTTCCCTTATGATGTTACATTCATCAGTCGTAAGTGGACTTAAATCTGTTGGAAGAGAAGCAAGAGATACCCAGACTGCTTCTTTCTCATCATGTAGCCGTGACAGCATCTGATATGTGCTGTTCCAACGCGTTGGTACCTCGTTGATAAGTTCCAAGATGGGCCATCCCATCTGCTGCTGCACTTGAGCAAGCTTTTCTTTGGCTGTAGTGCTGGATCTGAAGAATGATACGATTTGTCTAGATTTATCTCTTATGGATGAAAGTTCAGGGATTTGATCGCATGATTTCTTGACTAATAAATTGAGTTTGTGTGCAATGCAAACTGAATGTCGAATTTGGAGCAATAATGTTTGGTGCTGCATCGGTCACAAGACACCTTACCTTATTTGTGATGGCCCAGTCATCCATCATGCCCTTTTTGAATTGGGCCAAACTGTCTGCAGTGTGACTTTGTGGAAAGTGTTTCACACCCAACACAGATGTACACAACTGCATTTTCTCATTAATGTAGTGACAGGTAAGAGCCAAGTAAGCCTCCATATTCAAAGAGGTCCACAGGTCGGCTGTTATACTCACTGCCACAGCTTGCTGTACTTCCATTTTCACTCGTTCGAGTTCCTCCGTATGTTTTTTGGCTATCAATTCCTTTATGGTCTGAAGATGAAACAAAACTAAATCAGTATGCAGTACAAACCTTTCTGGTTGGCAAAACATATGATGGATCAAGGACCTGAACCAGCTCCCTGAACCCCTCACTCTCCACAATGCTAAGGGGTTGGCAGTCCTTTATAATAAAATTCAGGACTGCCTGGTCCAGAGCAATCTTCCTAGATGCTTGATTTCAAAATAATAAAACATTAATTTAAAAAAAAAAAATGATAAAGCTGCTCAATGTCTATATAGGCCTACCTGTGTTCATTCTTGGTGTGTTTGTCTCCTGATTTTCATGTTTTGCTCTGTAATGCCTAAACATTGAGGAGGTGCTTTTGTTTGTGTACGAAAGCTCCGCAGAACAGATGCGACATTTAACCTGCAAAAAATAAAATAAATATTTTACACTGCAAGTCACAATGCTGTTTTTCCTATTCTGATAGATTACACTGAAACAAAGGCAGACACACAGTTAACTTATTTGCAGTTAAAAGATCGAAATGATCCCACACAGCAGAAACTTTTCTTTTTCTTTCGGGCTCCATTTTGTTGTAGAGGGATATGTATTTTTTTTTCTTTGTGAGAGTAATTTCGGATTTTTTGGTGGCGACTCATTCCGTTGACAGATGCTGATGCGGTACCTTTTAAACACAGTTTGGCGTGTTGGCAATGAGCGATACAGCAGCTGTATCGATCACGTGACTTTTTCTTAAAGGACACACTATAAGGTATTGTACTGTCCATGGAATCATTTTATATCTTTTACATTTCAAATATTGCGTCAGTGTTGCTGGACCCATCACTAATAAACACAAAAAACAAGGGTCGCTGGGTCAAATGACCCAGGATCATGACAGTTTTACCCCCTTTTTGTGGGCTGATCAGCCACTATTTAAGTTTCCCCTATGTCTCGTTAAGTTACCTCAGTTTTTTTGAGTTATCAGTATTGTTTGTCAACTTTGAGTAGAGTTCTGTTATTTTGACCTCTTTTATGGGCCAAGATTTTGATTCTTTTTGCATGATTTAACCAACTATGTTTTTGGGTTAAATAAAAAAAAATCCTTTCTTGGCCTTTAACCTGTGCCTAAGTTTCCGTCACTGCTCCGTCCATCACAGTATCTGATCGATACTTTGTTTCTCTCCCCCTTAAGTTCAGTAGGTATAACTAAATTGTATTAAATAAAGTTTTTAAAATTTTAATTTCAATCACAGCTCACACCCTGTATTTTCACTTCCCGGCAGACTCAAGACTATTTTGTCATACACTCTGGCAAACCCACACATGTGGTAAAACTGTGGGCAAAAGTGATTTTTGTCATGGCTGTGTGCAGGCAGGCAGGGGGATAGGACCCAAAATGCAGGACTCGGAGGCAGACGTGAACTCAAAATACACAGCTTTATTGCTGGAGCAACAGAACAGAAACTAAACTAAAGTGAGAATACAAAAAAATAAACTAAGCAGGCAGATGACCGGAACACACAGATAACCTGAGGGTGCGACATGACACTGAGCAAGGGCAAACACAGGGCTAATATACACAAGGAAGTAATCAGGGAATGGAAGACAGGAGGGAGACACAGCTGGGAGAGATCAAGGCTAACGAGACCGGGGGAGCAAAGCTGGACACACTGGCATAGTACACAACCTTTCAAAATAAAACAGGAAACAACAAACAAAGATGCAGACTAAGAAACACGGACTTTACACGGGCAGAATTAAACCTAAACTAAACATGAGACACAACCTAAGAGCTAATCCCTCACCAAGAATAACTGAACAAGTGCACTGTGCCACCTAATGGCCTGAACCTAGAATGGCAGTGTAGTAGTGCGAGTGCAAGTTAATGATGAAATGAATGGAACTAAATTTGAAATTAACAATGTTTGTTTTATGTCTCACTTTTTTATCTGTCTGTTTTAAATCGATTTCTATTGTTTCAAACCGCTATAAATCCAAACACATCATTTTGGGGTTGATGCAGCAGTGTTATAAATCTAATCATTGTACATAGTATCACTAGGAAGAAGCAGTGGATCACAAAACACCACATACAGTGTGTTAAAACTTTTGAAAAGTATATTTATTTTTGCCATTGAAATGGGTAGAATGTTTACTTTTAGCAGTGCCAACATTAAACTGTGCCTCAGACCATTTAGGAGCTGTAGGTATCAAAATACTGCAAAAAATGGTTCAACGTGAACACAGTGAGGTTTGTCCATTCTGTGTAAGCGGAACTGCACCAACTGCAGACCTCGTGTTCAGTAATGATGGGCAAACAAATTATGGCAATAAATGTAGTTTACCGATTTGAGATAACCTGCACATGATACTTGTCTTGCTGATGCTGAATGCTCTCATGATACAATTGTTTACCAGTGTGAAGTTTGATTTCACTTCCAGATCTTGTTTTCCAGGCTATGATGGTGTGTATGCAGGCTCCTAGCAGAGCCAGGTTTTGAGGAAACTTAGTATGCAAAACACACTAACATTTTTTATTGCAGTGTTATAGGTCCGGGGTGGTGCTGCTCCAGAGGAGGAGACGCCTTGATGTTGCCTGGGACATGCTCTGGCTAACCTTTTTCTTTAAGACAGGAATCTAGGGTTGATGTACATTAAGTTAAGATGGCGCCGGTGAGGTCGGCTGCCGTCACGACTGCTCCGACCACTTTTTCTTTGTCTTTGTTCTTTAAGTTAGTTTTCAGCGTTTCTAAATCGGCAAAATCATCACCATTGGGTACATTAGGTATGACAGTGACACTCTTGTTTCTATTGGTATACAATGTACTCACAATTCGAAGTTTTTAACTCCGGATCCGAGCTGGCCGAGTGAGATCTCGAGGGAGAACAAAGGGAAGCGGCGGCGGCCTAGAGGGAAGCGAGCCGGCGTCAGGAACAGGCTGAGAGCTCGTGCACACCGCACACCTCTGCCTAGCATCCTGCTCGCCAACGTCCAATCACTGGAGAACAAGCTTGACGACCTCAGGGCCAGGATAAAGTTCCAGAGAGACATTCGGGACTGCAATCTCCTCTGCTTCACCGAGACATGGCTGAACCCAGCGGTGCCGGACCACGCCATCCAGCCGGCCGAGTTCTTCTCGGTTCACCGCATGGACAGGACACGGGACTCGGGGAAGTCAAGGGGAGGCGGCGTGTGTTTAATGGTGAACAACAACTGGTGCAACAGTGCGAACGTTGTTCCTCTCACACGCTCCTGCACACCAAATCTGGAACTACTGTCCATCATGTGTCGTCCTTTTTATCTACCTCGGGAATTTACATCGGTCATTGTAAGTGCCGTTTATATTCCACCACAAGCGGACATGGTCACCGCCTTATGCGAGCTGCATGAGGCACTCACACAGCACCAGACACAACACCGGGACGCTGCGCTTATTGTGACGGGGGACTTTAATAGCGCCAACCTCAAATGCGCAGCGCCGAACTTTTATCAACACATCACCTGCCCCACCAGGGGTGAAAGGACACTGGACCACTGCTACACTACGGTCAAGGACGGCTACAAGGCACAATCCCGCCCCCCGTTTGGCAAATCTGATCACGCCGCCATCTTCCTCATGCCAAAATACAAACAAAGGCTGAAACAGGAAGTTCCGGTTCAGAGGAAGGTTGCGC
This sequence comes from Astatotilapia calliptera, assembly GCF_964374335.1. NCBI lineage: Eukaryota > Metazoa > Chordata > Actinopteri > Cichliformes > Cichlidae > Astatotilapia > Astatotilapia calliptera. The sequence goes on along the minus strand of NC_137427.1, from coordinate 37,493,917 downwards.
GCTGGACGGATCAATCGGTGGCCGCGTTACAGGACGCACTCGATGACGCAGACTGGGGCATGTTCAGAAACAGCTCCGACGATGACGTCAACGTGTTTACGGAAGCGGTTGTGGGATTCATCGGGAAACTAGCGGATGATACCGTGGAGACAAAGACTATCACAACGTTTCCCAACCAGAAGCCGTGGGTGGATAAAACCATCCGCGACGCTCTGAGATCCCGCACCGCTGCCTACAACACGGGACTCATGACGGGGGACATGGACCCATACAAAGCCGCGTCATATAACGTGCGGAGGGCGGTGAAAGAGGCGAAGCAGCGCTACGGGAGGAAACTAGAGTCACAACTCCAACAGAGTGACTCTAGGAGCCTGTGGCGGGGACTAAGGACAATAACGGACTATAAAGCACCAACAACCGGTATGACGAACGCGGCCGTGACTTTGGCAGACGAGCTGAACACTTTCTATGCTCGCTTCAAGGCTGCAGCTAAGGTCTCCAACAATGCTAGTGTTAGCGGCGCTAACGGCTGCAGACAGGAAGATACTGCCAGCACCGGAAACGTGCTCGTCATCTCCGAGCATGAAGTAAGGAGAGCCTTCAAGAGAGTGAACACCAGGAAAGCAGCAGGACCAGACGGCATCCCAGGTCGTATCCTAAGAGACTGCGCATACCAGCTAGCTCCTGTGTTCACTGAGATATTCAACATCTCTTTATCTCAGTCGGTGATCCCCACATGCTTCAAAGAGTCCATCATTGTTCCTGTCCCGAAGAAACCCCACCCTGCTTCTCTCAATGACTATCGCCCTGTAGTGTGCAAACGAGCTGGCCCCAGTGTTTTCTGGCATCTTCAACTCCTCACTGCAGGCATGTCATGTGCCTGCCTGCTTCAAGTCCTCTACCATAATCCCTGTCCCCAAGAAACCTAGGATCACTGGACTAAATGACTACAGACCCGTGGCTCTGACATCTGTGGTCATGAAGTCATTTGAGCGCCTAGTTCTCTCCCATCTCAAGACCCTCACGGCCCCCCTCCTGGACCCCCTGCAGTTTGCATATAGAGCCAACAGGTCTGTAGACGACGCCATCAACATGGCCCTACACTTCATCCTGCAGCATCTGGACTCCCCAGGAACCTACGCCAGGATCCTGTTTGTGGACTTCAGCTCTGCCTTCAACACCATCCTTCCAGACCATCTCCAAGGCAAGCTTTCCCAGATGAATGTGCCTGATCCCATCTGCCGGTGGATCACTGACTTCCTGACGGACAGGAAGCAGCACGTGAGGCTGGGGAAGAATGTCTCGGACTCCCGGACCATCAGCACCGGCTCCCCTCAGGGCTGTGTTCTTTCTCCTCTGCTCTTCTCCCTGTACACCAACTGCTGCACCTCCACCCACCAGTCTGTCAAGCTAATCAAGTTCGCAGATGACACCACCGTCATTGGGCTCATCTCTGACGGGGATGAGTCTGCCTACAGGAGGGAGGTTGAACGTCTGGTGTCCTGGTGCAGCCACAACAACCTGGTGCTGAATGCCCAGAAGACAGTGGAGATTATTGTGGACTTCAGGAAGCACACAGCCCCACTCCCCCCCATCATCCTGACTGACACCCCCATCACCTCTGTGGACTCATTCCGCTTCCTGGGTACCACCATCACCCAGGACCTGAAGTGGGAGCCCACCATCACCTCCGTCATCAAGAAAGCCCAGCAGAGGATGTACTTCCTGAGGCAGCTGAAGAAATTCAACCTGCCAACACGGACGATGATGCAATTCTACACTGCAATCATCGAGTCCATCCTCACCTCCTCCATCACCGTGTGGTACGCTGGAGCCACTATCAGGGACAAACAGAGACTGCAGCGTGTTGTGCGCTCTGCTGAGAAGGTGATTGGCTGCAGACTCCCATCTCTGCAGGACCTGTACACCTCCAGGACACTGCGGCGTGCAGCCCGGATCTCAGCTGACCCTTCTCACCCTGGACACAGTCTGTTTGACCTGCTCCCCTCAGGCAGGAGGCTCCGGTCCATTCGCACCAGAACCTCTCGCCACAAGAACAGTTTCTTCCCCTCTGCTGTTGGACACATGAACAATAACCACATGACTGTCCCCGCCACTAACATATGACCCTACGCTGTGTCACTGCATCATTTCATGTCTGGCACTGATCACCACCTGCACTCATGTATATATCTTTCTACGTAGCACTCATAATTCTTATTCTCATGTATATATCTCATGTATATCTCATGCACATATCTTTCTTTCTACATAGCACTTTAATTCTTATTGTTTGCACTGAAGCACCGCAGCAAATTCCTAATGTTGTAAACCTCAACATCTGGCAATAAACCCATTCTGATTCTGATTCTGATTCTGATTGTATCCGCGATCTCGTTCTTTCGGTCACTACCCACAGCTCGTGGCCATAGGTGAGAGTAGGGCCGTAGATCGACCAGTAAATTGAGAGCTTCGCTTTTACACTCAGCTCCCTCTTCACCACGACGGACCGGTGCAGCGTCTGCATTACTGCAGCTGCAGCCCCAATCCGTCTGTCGATCTCCGGCTCCCTTCTCCCATCACTCGCGAACAAGACCCCGAGATACTTGAACTCCTCCACTTGGGACAGGAACTCATCCCCGACCCGGAGTGGGCACTCCACCCTTTTCCGGCTGAGAACCATGGCCTCAGATTTGGAGGTGCTGATCCTCATTCCCGCTGCTTCACACTCGGCTGCGAACCGTTCCAGTGCGAGCTGGAGGCCCTCACCCGATGAAGCCAACAGAACCACATCATCTGCAAAAATCAGAGATGAGATTCTGAGGCCACCAAAGCGAAAGCCCTCCGCCACTTGGCTGCGCCTAGAAATCCTGTCCATAAAAATTATGAACAGAACCGGAGACAAAGGGCAGCCCTGGCGGAGCCCATCACCCACCGGGAACGAGTCCGACTTATTGCCGGCAATGCGAACCAAGCTCTTGCAACGGTTGTATAGGGATCGAATGGCCTGTAGCAATGGGCCAGACACCCCATACTCCCGCAACACCTCCCACAGGACACCCCGAGGGACACGGTCGAATGCCTTCTCCAAGTCCACAAAACACATGTAGACTGGTTGGGCAAACTCCCATGCACTCTCAACCATCCTGGAGAGGATAAAGAGCTGGTCCAGTGTTCTGCGACCAGGACAAAAACCGCATTGTTCCTCCTGTATCCGAGGTTCGACTAGCGGACGAACTCTCCTTTCCAGCACCCTGGCATAGACATAGTTGGAACACACCCTCCGGTCCCCCTTCTTAAAGATGGGGACCACCACCCCGGTCTGCCAGTCCACAGGTACTGCCCCTGATCTCCACGCAAAATTGCAGAGGCGTGTCAACCAGGACAGCCCTACAACGTCCAGAGCCTTCAGGAACTCGGGGCAGACCTCATCAACACCAGGGGCTCTGCCACCAAGGAGTTGTTTAACTGCCTCAGTGACCTCGCCCCCCTCATCCCCAGACTCTGCTTCCTCCTCGGAAGACGTGTCAGTGGGATTAAGGAGGTCCTCGAAGTATTCCTTCCACCGCCTGACAATTTTCTCAGTCGACGTCAGCAGCGCTCCGCCAGCACTATACACAGTGCAGGTAGAGCACCGCTTTCCCCTCCTGAGACGCCTGACGGTTTGCCAGAATCTCTTCGAGGCAGTCCGAAAGTCTTTTTCCATGGCCTCTCCGAACTCCTCCCACACCCGAGTTTTTGCTTCAGCCACTGCCTGAGCCGCAGTCCGCTTGGCCTGTCGATACCTGTTGGCTGCCTCCGGAGTCCCACAGGCTCTCCTCCTTGAATCGCTACCTTATCGTGGTGGAGGGGTTTGTGTGTCCCAGGGATCCCAGGGGCTATGTTGTCTGGGGGCTTTTGCCCCCTGGTAGGGTCTCCCATGGCAAATTGGCCCTGGGTGAGGGACCAGACAAAGAGCGATTCAGAAGACCCTTATGAAAAGGATACCGAGGGAACAGTTTACCCTGCCCGAGATAGGGTTACCGGGGCCCCGCCCTGGAGCCAGGCCCGGGGAGGGTGCCCGAGGGCGAGCGTCTGGTGGCCGGGCCTTAGTCCATGGGGCCCGGCCGGGCACAGCCCGAAGAGGAGACATGGGCCCATCCTCCCGCAGGCCCACCACCCGCAGGAGGCGCCATAGGGGTCGGGTGCATTGTGTGCCGGGTGGCGGCCAGGAGTGGAGGCCCTGGCGGACTGACCCCCGGCTGCCAAGACTGGCAATAGGGACATGGAATGTCACCTCTCTGGTGGGGAAGGAGCCTGAGTTAGTGCGTGAGGTTGAGAGGTACCGGCTAGATATAGTCGGGCTCACCTCTTCGCATGGCTTGGGCTCTGGAACCAGTCTCCTGGAGAGGGGCTGGACTCTGTCTCAGTCTGGAGTTGCCCCTGGTGAGAGGCGGCGGGCTGGGGTGGGTATTCTAATATCCTGTCGGCTTGCTGCCGGTACGTTGGGGTTTTTCGACGATGAGAAGACGAGAGGGTTTGTTCCCTGCGCCTTAGGGTCCTGACTGTCATCTGCGCTTATGCGCCGAGTGGCAGTTCAGAGTACCCAGCCTTCTTAGAGTCCCTGGGGGAGGTGCTGGAGGGTGCTCCACCTGGAGACTCTGTTGTCCTGCTGGGAGACTTCAATGCTCACGTGGGTAATGACAGCGAGACCTGGAGGGGCGTGATTGGGAGGAACGGCCTCCCTGATCTGAACCCGAGCGGTGCTTTGTTATTGGACTTCTGTGCTAATCACAGTTTGGCCATAACGAACACCCTGTTCGAACATAAGAGTGTCCATAAGTGCACGTGGCACCAGGACGCTCTAGGCCGTAGGTCGATGATCGATTTTGTAATCGTATCAGCAGACCTGCGACCATATGTTCTGGACACTCGGGTAAAGAGAGGGGCTGAGCTGTCAACTGATCACCACCTGGTGGTGAGTTGGATCAGGTGGCGGGGGAGGACGCTGGACAGACCTGGTGCACCTAAACGCGTAGTGAGGGTGTGCTGGGAACGTCTAGCAGAGGCCCCAGTCCGCGAGATCTTCAACGCACACCTCCGGCAGAGCTTCAACAGCATTCCGAGGGAGACTGGGGACATTGAGTCCGAATGGACCATGTTCAGCGTCTCCATTGCCGAAGCTGCTGCATTGAGCTGCGGCCGCAAGGTGGAAGTTACCTATTGATACAAAGTATTTCCTGTTTTCTAAGTATGTTTTGAACCAGTTTAGTACAGTTCCTGAAAGACCTGCCCAGTTCTCCAGTCGTTTGAGTAATATGTTGTGGTCAACTGTATCAAATGCTGCACTGAGATCCAGTAAAACTAAGACTGACATTTTTCCACTGTCTGTATTCAGACATATGTCATTGAACACCTTGGTCAGAGCGGTTTCAGTGCTGTGATTCTGTCTAAAACCTGAGTGGAAGGCATCATAGCAGTTATTCTGTGTTAAGAAGTAATTGAGCTGTTGAGAAACTGCTTTTTCAATGATCTTACTTAAAAATGGGAGATTTGAGATCGGCCTGTAGTTGTTCATTTGTGTCTTGTCAAGATTGTCCTTTTTCAGTATAGGTTTTATTACAGCAGTTTTTAGTGATTCTGGAAACACACCTGATAACAAAGAAAAGTTGACGATCTGTAACAGGTCTGACTCCAAAGTCTTTGAGACCTTTTTGAAAAAACTTGTTGGCAGGACATCTAAACAGCAAGAGGAGGAGTTCAGTTGACCTAAGATGTCCTCCAGGTCTTTGCTGTTAATAGGGTGAAACTGTTTCATGGTGTTTAAACAGTTTTTCGGTGGACACAGTACATATTCTGGATCTGCTGTTGATGTACCAATTGCTTGTCTAATTTTTTGGACTTTTTCTGTGAAGAATTTGGCAAAGTCATTGCAGGCCATGGTCGAATGAAGTTCAGCTGCCACTGACACAGGAGGGTTTGTTAGCCTGTCAACTGTAGAAAATAAGACCCGAGCATTATGGCTGTTTTTAGTGATGATGTCAGAGAAGTAGGACCTCCTTGCACTCCTCAGTTGTAAATTATAATTGTGAAGTTTCTCTTTATAGATGTCATAATGAACCTGGAGGTTTGTTTTTCTCCATCTGCGCTCAGCTTTCCTACACTCTCTTTTTTCATTTTTCACTAGTGTGGAGTTTCTCCATGGAGACGTTTTCCTTCCAGAGATAACCTTCACCTTAATGGGAGCAATAGTGTCCATTACATTTAACAGATTGCATTGAAGCTATTGACGAGCTCATTGACTGACCCTCTGGACAGGTCAGGTGTTAATGGGAAGACCTGGTTAAAAATTGCACTACTGTGTTCAGTTATACACCGTTTTGTTGTTGATATATTTATGTATGTGGGCTGAGATTCTACTTTCAAAGAAAACACAGTAATGATCAGACACGCCCACATCAGACACAGTAACCTTTGAAATGCTCAGGCCCTTGGAGATCAGTAGGTCAAGAGTGTGTCCTCTATTATGTGTGGCCTCTGTTACATGCTGAGTCAGCCCAAAGTTGCCCAGAGTGTTACTCAGGTCTTTAGTCCCTTTGTCCTGAGGGTTGTCCACATGGATGTTAAAATCCCCAACAATAATTACACAGTCGAAATCAACACAGATCACAGACAGCAGTTCACTGAGGTCATTAAAAAAGTCTGTGCAGTATTTGGGAGGCCTGTAAACATTAAGAAACACAACTTTGGATGGGGCCTTCGGCTGTAAAGCCACATATTCAAAAGACTGAAAACTTCCAGGAGATAGCTGCTTACATTGAAATGATTCATTAAATAAGACAGCAACCCCTCCTCCTCTCCTGCTCACCCTGGCCTCACTGATAAAACTGTAGTTAGGAGGGGTCGTCTCGATGAGTACAGCTCCACTGTTACTTTGGTCCAACCAAGTTTCAGTTAAAAACATAAAATCAAGGCTGTGCTCAGTGACTAAATCATTAATTAAAAACGTTTTCCCAGCTAAAGATCTAACGTTTAATAAAGCCAACTTAAGTGTTTTAGAGGTATTACTTGTCCCCTCGTGTTTGGGAGCAGTCTGTGGCACACAAGGTACGTTTACTATGTTTAAAGATCTTTTAGAGTGCAGCTCTCTGTGTTTTGACCAGGCCACATGTCTCCTGTCACCTAAAAGTACAGAAATTTTAAAACCTTCTAGTAAACAGGGTCCCAGCTTCTCCTGGGAAAAGTCACCACTGTCATAATCCTCGCAGCCCGGACCCTCCACACATCACACATCAGACTGCGGAGACAGGGCATGAAGGTGGTAAGGAGGAACTAAGGGGGGCGAGGCTGGGCAATGTGACTTCGCTTGCTCTGTTGAGGGTGGGGCTCGATGGCAAACCTTTGGCCGCTCTGGTGGGGGGTTTATGGGGGACAAAAAGGGATTGGGCCGGTGGGTAGATCTGAGCCCAGCATTGACCCGCTCCATCATCTCCTCAGTGAATTTCAGGTGTGGGGAGGAGGGAGAAAGGGAGGGGGAGGAGGGTGATGGGGGTGATGGCCTGTCAGAGGTTTGGGGGACTGGGGAAGATCGTGGTCCCTGGTCCTGGTCGTTGGTGTTGTTGAGAGAGTTTGAGGCAAATAGGGACCCCTCTTCTTGCCTCAGATGTCTCTCCTTTCTGAGGCTCTTCCCGGGTGGGGGCAAATGGAGCTCCTCCTCAAGGTTTCTGATGGGCTTTGTCTGTTCTTGGAGTACTGTTTGTTCCTCTTTATCTCAGCCTTGGCACCAAGCACAGATGGATGACGTATGGAATAAAACAAGTTGGAGGTGAACAGTTTCACCCCTGACTTGTTAAAATTAAATCCATTTGCTTTAAACAGATGCCTGCGTACCCAAAAAATATTAAAGTTGTTGATAAAATGCACTGAGTGGTCAGCACATGCTGATATAAGCCATTTATTCAGTGTTAACAACCTGCTGAATCTCTTGTCTCCTCCTCTGACCGGCAGTACAGGTCCACTGATGAATACAGCTGCATTCAGAGAGTTTACAGTATTTAGTAATCCAGTAAAGTCCCGTTTCAGAACCTCCGACTGTTGTTTGGACACATCGTTTGACCCTGTATGCAGAACAATGTTTGTCACAGTTGGATATTCATCTGCAATTTGTTAGGAAAGCAGAGGACTTTAGTGTTCTTACCGCACATCCTTTGTACATCCTTTACGGCAGAGTCACCCACAATCAGAGTTTCAGGCCTAGCCTTTAGCTTTCCCTGTGGTCTTTTACTTTTCAACAGATTTTTAGACCTTACTTCGCTGCTTTTAGATGGATGGTTGTCCGATATAGATCCAGGGTCCTTTGATAGTGGAGCAAATCTGTTCTGCACTTTCACATTCAGTTGTTTTGGAGGTTTGTTGTTAACCTTCCTATTCACGGTTGTCCAGTCCTGTTTCCTCTCGTAGACAGGGGTAGATGAGCTTCTCTGTCTCGTAGGAAGTGAAGGCCAGTCTGTTTCAGAGATTTCAGCTCGCTGTGCTCTGCCCGTGATACGTCCTCCCCCTTCCAGGAGACATGATTTATGTCTTGGGGGAAGACAGTCCAAGGGGTGATTATCACTTGAGGATTTATAATAATGCACAGAGTCTACTTTCTTGGTCATATTATCTGTGCTCCTTAGCTGTGTACTAGCTTGCTCATCGCCATTGTTTTGAATCAAAGGCAAGGTTGTTTCATTTCCACACAGTCCATTTACCTCCACGTTTACTTCTAAGCGATGAATTTTTGTCTCCAGTACTGCAATCTTCTGCAGAAGGCTGTGGTAGTCATCTGTGGAGAGGGAAGGCGTCTTGTTGCTAGTTAGCCTAGCGGTTAGCACCTTTCTAGGCTATTGAGGCTGTTCGGTGCCCAGACGCTGTAATCAGGCTTCAGCTGTGTCTAGGCCACAGACACACGGAGCGCTGAGGATAAGGTAACTATAAAAATGTTGCTGTTTCTGTTAAGAACACTTTAGTCCTAATGATCTATAAGTGTCCAGAAGCTATCGCAGGTAAACTCATACGGAAAAAAGGGAAAAAATCAGCATAAAAATCAATAAAAATCAATAAAAGAAGCAAAGCATTTAAGAGCAAAGAGATGAAGCGTCCACACTCACAAAAGGGAGGAGCAGAAAATATAGGGAGAGATTTGCTTTCTCTCAGTTAGAACGTAGAGTAAGGGCTGGGAATTGGGGACTACTGGATTGGAGGAAGGATAGTAGTAAGAAGGCAGATTGACTTTCAGGCATAAACCACCCGCAGGGGCTTGCTGGGTGTTATATATCAACACATATACATATATCACTGACTTTCAGCTTGTTGTGTTTGTGGATATATGACTGACTTTAATTATTACACATTCACACATAAATAAGTGACGTCATATTCAGTACTTTTGACAGTTCACTCTTCGGCCGCTCGCTCCATCTTATTAGGGAAATTCCACATACATAAATGTAAATTTCAAAACTCAACCCCATCATTTAATTTGTTTTTGATTGAAATTGAATATTACTTTAACTCTCTTAAATTAACTTCCAATAAAAAAGGTTTATCACTGATTGAAATTCGTTCAGAAATGTTTAACGAATGAGCTGTCACAACTTTCAAATACAAAGTTGTTATGAAGTCTGTCACATTCCCCCCTTTCTTCTTTTTTTATCCTTTATTTATTTATCCTTCTTATTTCATTGTACTGTATATTGTTACTCTTATTTGCCTTGTATGTCTACTGTACAAACTGAACTGGAATGACTGACTGTTCGCTTTATGGTTTCAATAAAGTTTGGAAAAAAAAACCAACCTCTTCAGCCGCTCCCGTCTGCCGTATTTTGCGGCAAAATTATCCACACCCACTGCCGCGCTATGAATTGTGGGATATATGGGACCACGAAGCGTGCACCGGACCACGCTTGATATTTGGGGAAATCGACGGCGCATTTGGAGTATGCATTTGAAGTACACTTCGAATTGGGACAGCCGTCGTCGCGTGGCAGTGACGTAACCGCACTTAACATGCGTACTTCAAGCGTGCAGTCTCTTAATTGGTACACAGCCTAAGAGAGCCAATATACAGGAGAGAATCAGGACAGAGAGTCTTACATTTGGGTCCTAACCTACCTGCCTGCCACATCTGGGGAACACAGCTGAAAAAAATCTAACTGACGAGACTTTGGAAGCAAAATTGAACACAATGTACACGGGACAAGAGACTGTCAAAATAAATTAGGAAGTATGAGAAACACACAATGAGAGTCTGACTAAAAACAGAGAGACAGCGAGAGTGAGAACACAAAGAGAGAGCGAGAAACAGAGGGAAATATGACTGAGGAAACTAAGAAACATGGAGAAAAGACTGACTTCACAAATAACTAACACAGAAACTAGAAAGAGGACGGGGAACACAGGGGGAGGAATGAAAACAGAAACCTCAAAACTTGACAATAAAAATAAGAATACCAATATTAAACAGAGAGATCACAACTATAATAACCAGAAAGAAAAAAGAGAGAAAGAAAGGAAAAATAATAATAAAATAAATAATACATTTTTATAATAAAAAAAATGTTAAAAGATTCAGCTCCTTTTGTAAAGGATGTTGCTTTTTTAAAAACTACTTCAAAGGAGAAACTATTTTCTACCAGTAAATACTGAAGTTGAACTAATAATATATTCCAAACTAAGTTGTGTGTATGTGTGTATATATGGATACAGAGAGAGAAAGAGAATTTGTGCATCTATACAAGTAAATGGCCTGTATTTATATAGCACTTTAGTCCCTAAAGTGGATAATGAGATTGTGGTAATCACTTTTCCATGAATGTTCAGTGCTATATTTTGAGCTTTTGTGCTATACAGTTTATCATCCTACATTTTAAAGATAATAAAAACCCAAATCAAAATAAGTTGGGACAGTGTGGAAAAACAAATAAAAGAAGAAAGTACTGATTTCTAGATATACTTTGACTTATAATTCATTGCAGACAATTTGAACACAAAAAATGTCATGTTTTGTCTGATCAGCTTCTTTCATTTCATCCTTTCCGGTCACTCAGACCTGCAACACATTCCAATAAAGGTTGAGACAGGAGCAATTTAGGGCTAGTAATCAGTTAAATTGGATAAATAATGAATTGATTTGAAACAGGTGATGTCAACAGGTGATTGTACTTATGATTTGGTTCAAAAGCAGCATCCAGGAAAGGTCTAGTCCTTTAGGAGCAAAGATGGGCCGAGGATCGCCAGTTTGCCGACAAATACATGAGAAAATAATCGAAATGTGTAAAACATAATGTTCCTCAAAGAAACAAATGAAAAGATTTAGATATTTTCAACAGTGCATAATATAATTAAAAGATTGAAGGAATCTGGAGGAATTTCAGTGCGTAAAGAACAAGGGCAAAACCCAAAGCTGAACAACCGTGATCTCTGATCCCTCAGGCGTGTAGGATTAAAGAAATTATTTTACTGCTACTGTTCATAAGTAAGTAAGTAAACTTTATTTATTAAGCGCTTTTCACAGACAGACAATCACAAAGCGCTGTACACAAATATTAAAATATTAAAATAAACAATAAAATCAATAGACATTATATACAATGTAAAAGATCAAATGTAAAAAATATAAAATAAGTAGATCAACGAAAGGCTTGTTTGAACAGAAGAGTTTTTAACTGTTTTTTAAAAGAATCCACAGAGTCAAGCAAACGTAAATGTAGTGGTAAACTGTTCCACAGCCTTGGTGCAACAAACTGAAAGGCTCTGTCCCCTTTTGTCTTCAGTCGTGTACGGGGAACAACTAAGAGACTCTGAGTCTGTGAGCGGTGATGACGAGCAGCAGTGTATTTTATAAGAAGCTTGGATAAGTAATCCGGAGCCTGGCCATTTAGTGCTCTGTATGTTAAAACAAGAATTTTAAAGCGGATTCTAAACTCTATTGGGAGCCAATGTAAAGAATATAAGATGGGAGTGATGTGAACACGCTTGGTAGAGCGAATTAGTAGTCTGGCTGCTGTGTTTTGTATTGTCTGGAGGCGAGAGAGAAATGATTTATCCAAGCTAGTAAAAAGGGAATTACAGTAATCTAAGCGTGATGACACAAATGCATGAATGAGTTTTTCCAGTTCAGCTGAGGAAACCATACTGTATGTCACAGTTTAGACATGTTTCTTAAATGATAGAAACAGGAACGAGACAAAGATTTTACATGAGAGTCAAGGCCCAGAGAAGAGTCAAATATTACTCCAAGATTTTGAATATTTGACTTGACAGATGGACAGAAAGAGGCAAGAACCTGACTGATTTTAGAATGTAGCTCAGGAGGAGCTATGATCATGGTCTCGGTCTTGTTAGTATTTAGAACAAGGTAGTTGCTTGAAAGCCAATCAGAAACCTGGGTTAAGCACTGGACTAGGGTGGACAGCCTATCCAGCTGGTGAGGCTTAAAGGACATATGGAGCTGAATGTCATCAGCATAAAAATGATAAGACAGGTCGTTAAAAGATTGAATGATACCAGCTAAAGGAAGCATATAAAAAGAAAATAGTAATGGACCTAAAACTGAAACCTGTGGGGGTTCAGTTTTCTCTACATAATAGAGACCTGAACTGATTTTCAACAATTTTTTCAAGTAATTTACTTACAAATGGCAATTTTGAAATAGGTCGGTAATTACTAGCATATCTAGGATCAAGATTCTGTTTTTTTTAACAGAGGAGTTACCTCAGCATGTTTAAAATAAGATGGAACATAGCCTTGCCTCAGTGAACTGTTGATGATGGATAGTAATGTGGGACCAATGCTGGTGATAGACCCGGACAGGACAGAGTGAGGTAATATATCTACAGAGCATGATGAGGATTTCATTTTACCTAAAACTATATGTAACAAGTGTCACCTGGCAGTTTGTTGCTCTCTGCCAGGTGATTGGCTGAAGAGCTGTGAAAAGGTAGTGGGTGTGTGGGGTGAAGTCAGCGCTCTTCTGTGGAAAAAACCAGAGGCAATTAATTCACTCAGGTGCGAGTGGGTATACTGTCGGTAAGAGACTTTTGCCATTTTTGTTTGGATCGCTTGCTATTGCATGTGCCTATTTTTAATGTGTCATTGGACTTTTTTAGTGTGACCACGAATTTTAATAGAAGAATTGATCAAGCCCTAGATCGACTGCGCACAGGGAAACTGATCAATATTGTAGGTATATTGAGTGTTTGTTTTAGCTTCATGATTTTGAATGGTTTTATAAAATTGCTATTTTATTGGGTAATATTTTAATTGATAATGTTGTTTGTTTTTCAGCTGTGCTGTCTTTGCTGTCCTTTTTTCGTTCTTTTGATTGATTTGTAATTTTGTTTTGGTTAGTCTGTCCAGCCGTAAAGGCGGTTATTGATTGAGAGTGAGTTGTGTAAGGGCGGACTAACCACCCTTTTGTTTTTTTTTTGTTTAATTGTTTGTGCCACTTCCCTTTTTCTCCCAGATCACAGGCCATACTGATTCCCAGCTGCGCTGAGACCCGAATTGTTTGCAGTGTGTGCCACGATTCCAGTGTCGCTAAGCGGGGTGTGACGGGTTGCAGTGTTGTTATTTTCGCACAGTTTGTGTGGTAAGTCTCATGTGCAGCTGGGATATCAGCAGGATGTGTTGTAAGTCCTGTCTGGAAATGACTGGGAATTATTATGTCTAACTCATGTAATAAATAAACGATCAATGTATTTCTTTGCCCCGTTTACTCATCCCTTGTCCTCGGTTACATATAATTAAGTCATTTAGTGTGATTGGAGAAAAGGAGGTAAATGATCCAAGACAGCAAGGGGTATCTTCATAAGGGGAGGCACTTGAGGAAATTTTGGATTTCAAGTACATCACCTTATTTACAAAGTAATTAAGGAAAGTATTACAATCTTCATCAGAAAGCAACAGAGCATGCTGGGTTGGAGGAGAAACAATACTGTTGATGGTATCAAATAGAATTCTTGAATTATTTTTATGATGATTTATAAGATTATTGAAGTAAGAGGATCTGGCCTCTTTGACTGATTCATTATATAGGTAAAGTAGTTCTTTAAAGTGCTCACGATGGACAGTCAGACCGGTGGACTTCCACAGACGCTCTGCCTTCCGATAGGAGCGTCGAAAACCACAAGTCTGATTATTTAACCATGGTGTCCGGGAACTAACAGAGCAATAACTGGTTTTTAGAGGAGCAACCCGATTTAGAATGGCAAGACAGTGTTCATTAAAAGAATTAGTTAGAAGCTCAACCTTGTTAGAGGAACTTTTAAAATTAAAAAGAGAGGAAAATTCAGAAATTATAGAGTCGTTAATAAAGCGCCTGCGCCTAGTAGAACCTTGAGGATGGGACTCTGAATTAACAGATACAGTAAAAGAGACTGACTTATGGTCACTAAAAACAACTTCATTTAAATTCATGTGGTCAAGGGAAACACCATAGGTGAAGACCAAGTCCAGAGTGTGCCCAGCTGTATGAGTAGGCCCTGCTACATGCTGAACAAAGTTGAAAGAGTCCATAATGCTCAGAAACTCCTTAGTGGTACTGTTTGTTGAGTCATCCACATGAATGTTGAAATCTCCAACAATGATAACCTTGCCCATTTTAATAGTGGAAGTTAAAAAGTCTTGTAGGTCTGACACAAAAGATACAGCAGACCCAGGTGGACGATAAATTAAAATGCTCTATATGTATGGCGTTATTTTTGTGCCACTATTCTGAGCGCACGTAGAAAAAATTTGCAGGTGCAAGTGTTGCATTTTGAGGAGAAATTTATTTTGAGCGAAGAAAAGCTGAATTTGAGTGAACAAAATTCATTGCTGCGTGCAAAAAATGTATTTCAGTGTTTGCTATTATCCACACACACAATAGCAGCCCCTCTCGCTCAGTTTTTGCACTTGCGCTCGCTCGCAATGTGTCGCTCGCGCTCTCAACATTTCAGCCCGTGCGCGCTCAACTCGTTCTGTACACCGTTATATTTGTGCCACAAAACCAGCCAATCACAGACTTGGATGCAAAAAAAATCTGATTGGCTGTTTTCGTCTCCAACCAGCTCGAAATGACGAAATGCAATATCCCAGAATCCATTTCGTCCAAAACTCAAACGAGGCAGTGGCGGAGGAACACAGAGTGGCAAAGTTTGAAATATTACTCTTTGTGGGTCACAAAATAAACTTTTAAGATATTTTCATGCAAGAATGGTGCTGTGTAAACTTCTAATATCTGCTCGATTTATCAAGACATCACATATTTTCATAAGTACTCTAACGTTTTTGGAGATGCCTGTTACCCACCAGCTGACCGAATACCTGGACTGGCCATTGGGCATTTACCCGGCATTTGCCCGGTGGGCCAATGGTGATTTTTCATTTTTATGTTAGTTTGTTTGTTTTTGTAATGGTATAAACAATGAAAGGTGGTGGATTAGCCAGCTGGTAATAATCAACTCTGGGCTGGACCAATTACAATACATCCGTATTGAGGGGAAAAGACTTCAGCGAGAATAAAAAAGACACAAAGCTGGAGTTATTCTGTGTCTTAGCTGCCTCTTCTCTCCTCATTCTCCCTCCCTCTCCTGTTGCTACTTCAATCATGAAACTGATCAATGATCAGCTGATCGTCTCTCTTGTTTGTTTATCTCCCACTTTGCGCCAGAAACAGGAAACCAGCGGATGTTGCGCTAAACAACAACAGCAGCACGTTCAAAATTGATCAGCTGTTGTTAGAATTTATTTAAAATTAATTTCTAGTATCAGCTGATGTTTGCTGGAGCCACAGCTGTAAAGCTGGAAACATGAAGGTGATACAAATCATACATATATACCAACAAGACAGTGTACATCACTGCCACAACAGCGTTTGTTTTCGTTCAAAGGCTTTATGGTTTTTCCAATAATACCTGGTGGTGTAGTCGGTGATTTTTTTGTCAGTTCAGCCTTATATATTATGTTTAACCCGAGTTCCCACCCGGTCAGCTGGTGGGTAACAGGCATCTCCGAAAACGTTGGAGCACTTATGCAAATATGTGATGTCTTGATAAATCGAGCAGATATTTGAAGTTCACACAGCTACATTCTAACATGAAAATATCTTAAAAGTTTATTTTGTGTCCCAGAAAGAGTAATATTTCAAACTCCGCCACTCTGTGTTCCTCCGCCACTGCCTCGTTTGAGCTTTGGACAAAATGGATTCTGGGATATTGCATTTCGTCCTTTCGAGCTGATTGGAGACAAAAACAGCCAATCAGATTTTTTTGCATCCAAGTCTGTGATTGGCTGGTTTTGTGGCACAAATATAACGGTGTACAGAAAGAGTTGAGCGTGCACGGGCAGAAATGTTGAGAGCGTGAGCGACACATTGCGAGCGCAAATACAAAAACTGAGCGAGAGGGGCTGCTATTGTGCGTGTGTATATGGATAATAGCAAACACGGATATACATTTTTTGCATGCAGCAATGAATTTTGTTCACTCAAATTCAGCTTTTCTTCGCTCAAAATAAATTTCTCCTCAAAATGCAACACTTGCACCTGCAAACCTTTTTTACGTGCGCTCAGAATAGTGGCACAAAAATAACGCCATATATATGGGCTGTTCTCTTCCAATTTTTATCATAAGCATCTCAAAAAAGTTGTAGCAGCTTGAAGAAATCATCTGGCATAAAAAAGTATTTTTAAAAATTACCGCTGTTCCACCCCCTCGTCCAGATATCCGAGGTGCACAGAGAAATGAGCAGTCAGCAGGACAAAACTCTAAAAGATGTGAGACTTCATTCTCACGTTGCCACGTCTCAGAGATAAACATGAAGTCAAGCTTCTCAGAGCAGAACAAGTCATTTAAAATATAAGACTTATTGGCGATTGAGCGGGCATTAATTAACATCCATTTAAGGCTGCGACTCACCAGGACAGGGGTAGAGTTTCCAAGGACAGAGTCCGCGCTATGCGGTAAGCCGCGCAGCAAAACAGGGTTCCTGCCGAGATGAGGCTTGGCTTTCCATGCTTTCAGATTAGGGCTGCCACGATTTGTCGACTAGTCACGATTACGTCGACTATCAAAATCTTCGACGACTGATTTAATAGTCGACGCGTCGTTTGAAGCTTTGTAAGATCACAAAAGACGCAGGAATAAGTGGCAGGATTTAAGAGTGTAATAACGGACTGAAACAGAAGATGGCAGCATTGCATGTACAAGGATGTCAGCTACCGTTAAACCCCGAAGAAGAAGAAGCAGCTGCGTCCCAGAATTCATAGCGCGGCCCAGCGCAGTTTCCAACAATGGCGGCAGCTAGTTAGTTTTACTGTTACTCTTATTATTCTTTCTGGGTCACAAAATAAACGTTTAACATATTTTCAGGCGAGAATGTAGCTGTGTAAACCTCAAATATCTGCTCAGTTTATCAGGACACCACATATTTTCAAAAGCGCTCCGACGTTTTCGGAGACATCTGTTACCCACTAGCTCATTAGCGAGCCGGGGGCTAGGCTCACTAGCGCCGTGAGAACACCGGACTCCCCGCAAATCGTTTTCAAACCCACCGCCGTCTTTCGCTACTCAGGTTAAATATATATGAGTCACTTAGATAACTTAAAATGTTATTGTTTGACTTTTTTTTTAGTATTTTATTTGTTCCTGAGTAAATCAGTTTGTCTGAGATTAAAGTTATAGTTTTTACACAGCTGAATAAACGTCAAGCAGACAGCTGATTATCAGAAGTGTGAGATGCTCCAGAATATACTCCAGTGTCCTGTTATATTTTAGATAGCAAGGAGTTTATTAAACTTCACCGAAACAATCTGCAAATTTCATTAAAATTTAATAAACTATCATCTTGTCTTTATTTTTAGTTAGCACAGACCTTAAACACTTAAAGCTGTAAGCTAATGATAGTTATATAAGAGCAGATGCTGCTGGTGCAATAAGCTGTAGTTTTACGTCCAATGGATGATGATCTGATTAGTCGACTAATCGCAAAAATAATCGGTGACTAGTCGACTATCAAAATAATCGTTTGTGGCAGCCCTATTTCAGATGACAGCCTGGGTGGTAAACATAGTGGGTTGTGGGGATCCAGTTCCGACAAGTTTCAGCCGAATCTCTCCGGTAGCAACCCAGGAATAGAGCCCCCGAAGGTCCATCTCTTTCCGAAGACGATGGAGCAGGACGTGAAGGCCGGCTCGCTTCCCCCGCTTTCTCCGACGAGGCCGCTGAAGCAAAATGAGCTAACCAGCAAGAGTGGAGGTAGACCTGGTGCTGCGTCGTACTCTAACGGCAGTAGGAAAACAGCCTCATTTCGTTGACTCTGAAAGCTATCCATTGCAGATTTGATCGCTAACAACGCATGACGATCATAAATCCGAAGGGAGGTGACACCAGAAAAAACTGTAACAAAAACACTTGCATAGCATATAAAATAAACAAACACATGGACGAAGGCAGTGGCACAGCCAAACATAGGCGCCATCTTGACCCGTAACCATCATCTTTATCATTGCATTAATCATCATTTCATCAAAGTATTTATTGAAGCTGTTGGCATTATGTTATAATTTGTATTACAGGTGTTATCATAATCACATTAACCTTTATTACAGGTGCAGTTATAACCACTTTAAACTGTTGAGTTTAAATTTATAATCTTAAATGCTTATATGCTGATTATATTGGGTTATATAAGAAGGGCCCAACTCTGAGTACAGTCTGTGCCAAAAGTCTTGACAGGAAATTGCATGTTTTTGCAGAGCATGCTTTTGCACCCAGAAAGTGAAACTAAGCAGAGTGTAAGTGACGTGGAGCTTAGAAGGTTAATCTTACAGTAAAAATAGTAGCTGAGCAAAGGCCTGAGTATATTCAGCAACCTGCTGCGTTTGAGTTTGCTTGGTAACAGATGACTCAGAATAAGTCAGGAAGTGTACTTTTAAAATGTCTTTGTTTCCTCTGTAAAGTGTTCATTTTTTGGTGGTTATTTTGAGGAGCTGTCTGGATGAGGCTATTTGAATAACCAGGTTATTCATTATTATCTTTTATTTGTTTATATTCTTTTTTTATTAAGCTTTGAGTAGTGGCATTTAATTAAAGCACTTATTCAATATATACATATATAGTTTTAGTTAGATTGTTACACATATGAAAGTGGTCTCTGTCTGGTTGTGAGTTTTAGTAGGCGAGGTGAGAGGTGAAACAGAGTGCCTGCAGAATTGGCAGTTTTGTTGCAGAGCATGCATCTGAGGTTTTGGAGAAGCAAGAGCGAGATGAGCTACAGGAAGCACCTGGCTTGGAGGCGAAGAAAATGTTCTTTTCAAACTGTGTTAATAGTCGTTAACAGAACATTTGTGGTTTTAAGTTATGCCTGTGATGTATCTGCTTGACGCATGAGGGGGCGTCATAAATAATACCCTGATGCTATAAAAACAACTGCTTCTGTATTATTTTGTGGAGATTGACGCTGAGTGTGTGACAGTGTTCATCTCCCCACATGTGTGTTCATTAAAATCATCGTTTGACCTAACCCTCCTGGACCAGTGTTGTGATTTTGAATCCCTCCTGTATCCCTCTTTAATATTTGAACCCTTAACAGGCGGCACTGCATCAAGAATCGTCATTCATCTATGAGCGATATCACCACATGGGCTCAGCATTACTTTGGGAAACCTTTGTCAAGTACCACATGTAGTTACATACACAAATGCCAGTTGAAACTGTACTGTGCCAAAAGGAAGCCCTATGTTAACAGTGTCCAGAAGCACCGTCAACTTCTCTGGGCTCAGAGGCATCTGGGATGGGAAATGTGGTCAGATGAATCAGTATTTCATGTATTGTTTGGGAGAAATGGACCAGACTGTTACCAGCAATAAGTCCAAATACCAGGTCTGTCAACAGTATGGAATCTGTATCAGTGCCCTTGGTAAAGGTAACTTGCATTTCTTTGATGGCACCATCACAGAGAATTTGGAGGACAACATGCTGCCTCCAAGAAGACATCTTTTCCAGGGAAGGCCATATTTCAACAAGACAATGCCAAATCACATTCTACAAACAGGCCCGACATGTCTCCAATAGAGAATGTGTGTCGCATTTTGAAGCGCAAAATGTGACAACAAAGATCCCGTACTGTTGCCCACCTTAAGACTTGTTTGCAGAAGAATGGGAAAAAGTTACACCTGAAACACTTCGTTACTTGGTGTCTTCAATCCCTAAACATTGTTTAAGTGTTGTGTAAATGCTTTACTGTTCCAATGTTTGTTTGTTTTTTTACAATGTGTGGCAAGAAACAAAATTGGAATATTGTTTTCAGTTTCATTTTCATAACATACCGTCCGAACTTTTTCTGATTTGGGGTTGTATGTAAAAATGTTCTTTTTGTCTTTCTTTTCTTTTAAGAAAATAGTGCTTGTACAAATATTTTTCCCGTATCACTTGTGTTTATTTTAGAATAAATACTGTAAAGTAGACCTACCTTTTAAACTGAGAAGGACAAGAAGTGCACAGGTTGCAGCAATTAAACTCATAGCTGTTCCTCTCATCTCAATAAAACATAACTGTTGGTTGATAATGTGTATTTGAAGTAAACGAGTCCCAGCAACACCTTTAAATACAATCCACAATGGAGCTGTCTTCAATGAGCTGGAAAAAAATTGGCTTTTTCCTGAGGCATGTAATTAAAAGCAGAAACTGTTAATACACACTGGACTGTAGCCTCTGTACATGTGAATAATTCTGAAAGGGCTCACAATTGTTTAAGAACAACCAACGTCAAGTCTGAGGAGCAAAATAACGAACATGTTTACAATCCTGGTCTAACGCTATGATGAGGAATGGAGAGATGAACCGGTTTTTAATTAATGTAGTTAAGTCTTTGTTTGATGAGTCAGCCAAGAATCCAGTGGGAACCAGGCCTTAGATGGCCTCGCCCTTCAGGGTAAGTAACGATATGTTATTATTGCTTGGTTAGTCTGTCTGTCTGCCAAATATGAGCTTTTTAAACAGTTTAGTCACAGATTTTTTTTTAATACTGTTTTTTATCATAGCAAAGAATTCTATAAATTAGGTAAGAGAAAATAATTGTCTTCTGGGTTAATGTCTGTATTACTATTTACATTGTTGTAGGTAATAGTTATTCATGACTGTTTTAAAGTGGCTTATCTTCTGTGCTAATATGGAAGACAAGTAATCTATGTGAAAGAAAAGAAAGCAATTTTAGTTCAACGTAGTGATTTTGTAAGTGGGTATAATTTGAAAATGCTTTTACTAGTATAGTGGATGTTCTTTAAATATTTAACATTTAAAGTGTGTGTCACTTTACAGACTCCAACTTCAGTTTTGGTTTGGTCTCACCGTTGTAGGTCATAACACAAACAAGTCGTCAAGTCAAGCAGCTGAGGAAAGGGCTTAAGGAAACCATGGTATGGCCGCTTCTGACAGAAAGATCAGACATCATTCCTCTTTTCTTACCAAGGGAATCAGAGACTGCTCCCTGTTGTGAGGTAAGGTCAGGTCACGTCACATCTTTTAACATCTGAATAGTAAAGGTATTTGGTTAATTTATGAAGGATGAACATTAATTGTTGACACAAAACACCAATATACTGTTTTGTATGCTTGGGTTAGTTGAACAGCTGGGTTACATTTAATAAAAATACACCTAATGTTGCTGATGCTCTTAAGACTACAAGATAAGTAAAGCTATAAAATGACTGTGGCCTGCCACAGAAGATGAAGATGAGGAAGAAGAGGAATGCTCTCGAGGATAAATGCAGAGTGGCAGGTTACCTTCGGTCCTTCATTGAAAATGGTAAGTCTGCTGCGATAGGTATTTTGCCATTGGTTTTCTCTGATTATACTTTGGTAAATTACATACAGTCCAGTGATCTTGGGTCATTAACAAAGTACACTATAGTAGAGCTGGGCGATATGAGATTTTTTCATATCACGATATATATTTTTTTTTATAAAAGGAGCGGTGAGGTCTATCACAATAGTTTAATTTTTCTATTGAGAAAAAGTTATTTCGCAATACATATCGTTATCGTTCTATCGCCCAGTTCTACACTATAGTATAATTTTGTTTTGTTATTTGCTCCATGCAATACATAAGTGGTGGCATTATCAGTTGCACTAGAATTGTATGTAGACTACTTTTAGCTTTGTTAACATAAAAATATCTATAAAAGCTACAACAGCAATTTGAGTGGGGCAAAAATGTCTGGTGCCCTGTATGTAAGTGGTCATCTTTTATGGTATTTCTCTATAAAAGATTCAAAATAATGAATATAGGATGTCATTATAGTTTAAAACAATCTTCTGTTGCAGCATCTTGTGCACAACAAAAAGCCCTCATCAAGTTTTGGACAGGATGGGAAGTCTTGCCGAGAAATGACTGTGGAAGTGGTCAACAGCAATCTTCCAAAGTCTTCCACCGGTTTTGAAGTACTACGTCTTCCTGCACACTACTGTACCTATGAGTCATTTCTAATGGACATTCAGGTGTGTCTCAACTCTACTGACTCAGGTTTTGGTCTGGTTTACGATTGATTCCATAACCACATGGTAAAATTAGACCATTTCTTATTTCTTGCATCACATTACTGTACTCAGTGTTCAAAGAAACGGACAATCTAGTGAGTTCTAGTTCTTTTTAATACACTTGACAGTGAAAAATACACACTACAGGTGTGCATTTATGGCTTTTTTAATATAAACTGATGAAGAGTTCAGATATCAAAATCAGTTGTTCACTGTACATTATAAATTACACAATATGTTTTGTTTATACTCGCTACTGATACAAAAAAAATTTCTAGAAAAAATTATTTGAATTAAGATGTTACACTACTGTACTGTGTTCATTGTATTAAATCTGCTCAGAGTTGACATGTACTGTATATCCAACCAAGAAATGAATATCATTAAAGTGACAGCTGTATAAAACAAATCCTGTTTTATAGCCACTCACTGTTTTGTTGAAAATGAAATTGGTTATGCTGTTTTGAGTCAGTATTAGCTACAAAGCTGTAAAAATTAAAAAAAAAAAAAAAAAAAAAAAAAAAATCCTCCTGACATAGAAACTGATTAAATGTAATAATGTCTTTCTACAAGTGATTCTGAAGTATTGGTAGCACAGCAGGGTCTTGTTCATTCAGTGCATCTGGGAGCTGAATCTCAGGAATGGTGATCTCATTTGATGGGCGGCGATTATGTTGTCCTGTCCAGTCCACACCATAATCCTCATCAACCTGAAAGAGCATGCACATGTTTTAAATCTAAACTGAAGAGGTGTTTCCTGCAGCTGTTCCTAGATGGACTTATTGAGTCTGCCAGGGCCTATGTGAGTTGCTTAGGCATTGGCTACCAACTAATTATTCATTCACCCATTCTAGGTCAGGATTGGTTCTCTTCAGGTATAACAAATTTAACTTTGTTTAAAGTATTGCCATCTATACCTGACAGGTGGGATAAAAAAGAATGGCTTGGGAGACACACAGCAAATCTCAAAGTTTTCCAATTAATGCTGAAAGAACCAAGGATGTAAATGTATTCTTGTTTTAGCTTTGCCGAAGACACCAGAGAAAGTATGATATCTATAATGCTGCTGAAATAGACAAAACCATTTCAATAAACTCGCTATTTAACATCAACCTTGTTATGCATTATCAGAGAACAATCAACTGCAAACAGCAATGAAACATTCAACTATGTACTATTTAAAGCACTAATGACCCTGTTGTCTAACAAGATGTGATAAGTAAGTAGACTGTGGAAAGCTGGTGGGTCTACTCTCTGTGTAAAAGGTTCCTACAGGCTCCACTGACCCCAGTCTCCGAGTTAACACACTAACAGCTAGCACTGCTAAACGTGTCTCAACGCCGAGATGGCGCCGATAGCTTTAGCCGTAGCTGCCCCACTTTAGACAGTAACAAAAAAAAAGTAAGCGATAATAATTCATTGTCAAACGTCATAATTAAGGTCAACATCTAAACAATGCTGTGTACAGAATCACACAGGTGCTCAATTACAGCATAAACTTACCTTAGACCTTCCTCCGTCATTTCCCTCCTAATTGTGCTCGGAGACACAGAAAACGTATCGGCAATTACCCCGATGGTTATCCCGGACAGCACTAAAGTCCTGAGTGCTGCACCGGGATTTCTAGACGTGGACGGCCAACATTTGAAGACTGTTCTTCCTCGGCGTATTCCAAACGAACACGGTGCTGAATTGCTCTTAAACCTTCGACAATGCTGTCATCGATGCTAAGATTTTGAAGAGCAATTATCATCCAGACATTTCAGAAACATCATCTAAACGACTCAAAACAGTATCTACAGGTAAATGATCCCTCTCTGATTTGCTTAAATGAGCAGAACTGGCTGAAGTTCACACCAGTCCGCCATCCTCCGTGACTTTTGACCTAGCACGCTGTTGCTAGCTGTAGCAGCCGTCCGCGGAGCCGGTATCCAGGAAAACTAGTCGATGGTAAACGATAAGCCAATAGGTGCAAAGGTCCAGCCCACTTACATTGATTGACAGACAAAGTCATTCTGCTGAAAAGTCGCATTATGAAATAAATAGGCCATCGGGAAAAACGGGATTTTGAAATAAAGACTGACTTTGAAAAAAGGTCATTTTGGACTAAAAACGGCTGGAAATAAATAAAATGCCTCAGGAATAATCTCTGTTATTGTGAAAAATAATGACCATGAAATAATATTTCACAATAATAAGTAAATTTATATAGCAGAATGCAATATATTTCACAATAATGAGCATTGTTTTCAAAATATGTTCCATGATTTCACAATATCATTCTCACATTACATATCTGTGTCTTATTTATTCACATAGTTATTTATTTCATCTTGACCTATTTATTTATTTAATTTTGAACACTTTGGAGTTCCATAGGATTTGGTGAGCAAATCTGTTACATTATTAAAGTTCAATTTCAGAAATAATAAATGTTATAGATTTAGTGATCACCAATTGTCCTAACCAGGAAAAGGAGGAATTTCAGGGAATCATCTGAGAAGATGACTGAAGACATAGCAGACAACAGAGAACAGGTGAAAACAGTCATATAATTGCTATGCTACACAACAACAATTTGGTTTAGAGAAATAATTCATGCTCCTGTCTTTAATGTAAATAAATTTTTATTGTGGAACAGTTGTGAGCACTTTTGTATCACAGCAAGAAGGTCTTGGGTTTGAATCCACCATCTGGTTGGGGGCTTTCTTTGTGGAGTTTGCCTGTTCTCGCAGTGTCTTTGTGGGTTCTCTCCAGGTACTCTGGATTCCTCCCACAGTCCAAAGACATGAGGTTCTGGGGTTTGGGTTAACTGGTAATTCTAAAATTTCCCATAGGTGTGAATGGTTGTCTGTGTCTCTGTGTTTGCCCTGTGACAGCAACCTGGCAAGAGAGTACCCTACTTCTTGTCTCATGGCAGCTGGGCTACCCCATCCCCACCTCACATCCCGATCACTGGATAAGTGAATGGACTTTTTTTCATTGCATGTGAAGCTTGTAACTGACACAGATTTTCTATACAGTTCCTGTCTGTTCATGAAGAGCAAGAACTGCTTCAGTAGTCCATTATACGCTATATACTGGACTGGTCATGCAACACAGAGCACCTGTATAAAAAAGCACAAAGCCGACTGTACTTCCTCAGGAGGCTGAGGTCTTTTAACATCTGCAGGAAGCTCCTGAGGATGTTTTACCAGTCAGTGGTTGCTGGAGTACTTTTCTATGCTGTGGTGTGCTGGGGGAGCAGCACAGCAAAGAAGGACTCATCCAGGCTGGAGAAACTGATCAGGAAGGCTAGCTCTGTGGTCGGCATGAAGCTGGACACTCTGGTGTCCTTGGCAGAGAAAAGGACACTAAAAGAACTGCTGGACATTATGGACAATGCTGGGCATCCTCTGCACACGGCCATTAACAACCAGAAGAGTCTGTTCAGTGACAGGTTGCTTCTCCCAAAGACAAGAACCAACAGACTTAAACTCCTTTGTCCCACGTGGCATCAGACTGTTTAACTCCTCTCTGGAGGGGAGAGGGAGGGGAAACAGGAGGACAAAGGAGGGGGGAACAACTAAGCTGTAGTGCCTCTTCACCTCACTGTGCAATTACCTTTTATGCAATACTTTTTGTTAATAGACAACGGGGAAATAGGCTTCAATACTTGAAATGTGCAATTCACTTGTATTTTTATACGTGTGTGTGTGTGTGTGTGTGTGTGTGTGTGTGTGTGTACACGTTAGGGTCTTTCCTCACCTGCCGATGTACATTAGGGTCTTTCCTCACCTGCCGAACATCTTGATTCTGGTCTCTGGCTCCGCTGCAGGGAAATGGTGGAGCAGTGTGTTCAATGTGTGGTGTCTGGAAAGTGTTAAGGGTTCAAATATTGAGGATTGATTCAAAATCACAATACTGGTCCAGGAGGGTTAGGTCAAACGATGATTTTAATGAACATACGCGTGGGGAGATACATCACATGCATACGTTTCAATACCACAAATGTTCTGTTAACGACTTTTGACACAGTTTGAAAAGAACATCCTCTTCGTCTCCACGCCAGGTGTCTTTCCTGTAACTCGTGCCGCTCTCGCTTCTCCAAAACCTCAGATGCATGCTCTGCAACAAAACTGCCAATTCTGTAGTTGCAAGAAAAATATGTCTGAACTCTTACCTAGAATATAAGTCTACCTACAGTGTGTGTGTATGTGTGTCTCGACCTCAATTGCACTCTGTTTCACCTCTCATCTTTCCTACTAAAACTCACAACCAGACAGAGGCCACTCTCATATGTGTAACAATCTAACTAAAACTATATATGTACACTCAACAAAAATATAAACGCAACACTTTTGTTTTTGCTCCCATTCCCCATGGGATGGACGTAGAGACCTAAAATTCATTCCAGATACACAATATAACCATCCCTCCCAAACAGTGGTCACAAATCAGTCCAAATGTGTGGTAGTGGGCACATCTGCTATATTGAGATAATCCATCCCACCTCACAGGTGTGCCACATCAGGATGCTGATCTGACATCATGAGTAGTGCACAGGTGTACCTCAGACTGCCCACAACAAAAGGCCACCCTGGAATGTGCAGTTTTTTGCGCTATTGGGGGTCTGGGGACCCAGAACCGGTCAGTATCTGGTGTGACCACCATTTGCCTCATGCAGTGCAACACATCGTCGCATGGAGTCTATCAGATTGTCAATTGTGGCCTGTGGAATGTTGGTCCACTCCACTTCAATGGCTGTGCGAGGTTGTTGGATATTCGTGGGAACTGGTACACGCTGTCGTATACGCCGGTCAAGCACATCCCGAACATGCTCAATGGGTGACATGTCCGGTGAGTATGCTGGCCATGCAAGAACTGGGACATTCTCAGCTGCCATCTGCCCTGAACAATGTGAACCATGATTCATCCGTGAAGCGCACACCTCTCCAACGTGCCAGACGCCATCGAATGTGAGCATTTGCCCACACAAGTCTGTTACGGCGACGAGCTGGAGTCAGGTCAAGACCCCGATGAGGACGACGGGCATGCAGTTGAGCGTCCCTGAGACGGTTTCTGACAGTTTGTGCAGAAATTGTTTGGTTGTGCAAACCAATTGTTCCAGCAGCTGTCTGGGTGGCTGGTCTCAGACGATCTTGGAGGTGAACCTGCTGGATGTGGAGGTCCTGGGCTGGTGTGGTTACACGAGGTCTGCGGTTGTGAGGCCGGTTGGATGTGCTGCCATATTCTCTGAAACGCCTGTGGAGACGGCTTATGGTTGAGGAATGAACATTCAATGCACGGGCGACAGATCTGGTTGACATTCCTGCTGTCAGCATGCCAATTGCACGCTCCCTCATTGCTTGTGGCATCTGTGGCATTTTGCTGTGAGAAAAAACTGCACATTCCAGGGTGGCCTTTTGTTGTGGGCAGTCTGAGGTACACCTGTGCACTACTCATGATGTCAGATCAGCATCCTGATGTGGCACACCTGTGTGGTGGGATGGATTATCTCAATATGGCAGATGTGCCCACTACCACACATTTGGACTGATTTGTGACCACTGTTTGGGAGGGATGGTTATATTGTGTATCTGGAATGAATTTTAGGTCTCTACGTCCATCCCATGGGGAATGGGAGCAGTAACAAAGGTGTTGCGTTTATATTTTTGTTGAGTGTATATATTGAATAAATGCTTTAATTAAATGCCACTACTCAAAGCTTAATAAAAAATAATATAAAAGATAATAATGAATAACCTGGTTATTCAAATAGCCTCATCCAGACAGCTCCTCAAAATAACCACCAAAAAATGCACACTTTACAGAGGAAACAAAGACATTTTAGAAGTACACTTCCTGACTTATTCTGAGTCATCTGTTACCAAGCAAACTCAAACGCAGCAGGTTGCTGAATATACTCAGGCCTGTTTCTAGATTATATGTGATATATGTATTGTAAGCGTGTATGCAATCCTTCCATAGCTCTAAGCCCCTTACACGATAGATTGGCTGGACATATCGCCAGCCAAAGCTTTTGACCTTCAATTAATCGACTGAGCCACAATTCTTTTATAGGTACAAAATGCAATGTGTATAAAATGATTACAGTTGCACCTGCAATGAAGGATTATCACATGATTATGATACCACCTGTGATACAGACTTTAATGTAATATCAACAGCTTCAATGAATGCTTTAATGAAATGATGATTAATACAATGATAAAGATGATGGTTATGAACAGTAGCAGTAAAATAATTTCCCTGATCCCCACAAAAGGCTGACCAACACAGTGGATTTCCATCACCTAAACATGCCTCCCCTATTTGAGTAGGATGCCACGACCTGACGGAAGAGCAGTACTGGACTGAAATGCAGGATGGCAGCTAGAAAGCTACACAAGCAAACTGACTGTTATCACAACAAATAAACATACCCTTGTCTGGCAGTCCTGTGTGCGATGAATCCCACTGTTACAGTGAGCATCATCACACGTTTTGAAGAGAACCACAGCTGCGGGAGCTGTGATTACATTTGCTTACATCAGAAAGTGTACTTGATTGGAAATATTTTCTAAATGCCAATTTATGTTATGTGGCTAATCAGCCATATAATCTATATTTTACTATAGCAAAGATTTTTAACAGCTGAATTTGGGTGTGAATATTTTAACAGCTTTTAAGAGAACTACTTCACAAGACATAGATGAGTGTGTGTGGGCTTTCACTCAGATTGTGTTGCCCCCTTTTTCAAGATATAAAACAACAAATATGATCAACACAGTGTATTTTATCATATTTGTTCTCCTGTTATATGATAAAATTTCAAAATTAAATGAGGTCAAGGTCAAGGTAACTTTATTTATACCCAAAGGCAAGGTAAATTTGCTTTACAGAAAAATGACAGCATTTGGCATCCCTTTAAAAACACACATACTGTCACGAGCTGAAAGCAGGGACTCAAGCGCAGAGCAGGTTGATGTCTCAGAACACGATTTATTTACACACCCGTGCAATAATATATACAGTGACGGGAAATTCAGGGTTCCAGGGGATTAGGGGAAGGCTCTCTCTCTCTCACGCTCGCTCACGTCCTCACACACGTTCGTACCGCGGGGAGGTCACAGGTCCGGGAAGATAAGCTGGAACAGGGAAAGGGAGACATCAATCACAAATCACGAAGGCATAAAGGTGTAAGACCACGGGAGCTGGAAAGGTAGACTAACGTCAGTAGCGCAATCATCCCGCGATGAGAGGATCTGTGACCCAGCCTCAAATAGAAGACGGATAATCAGCTGATCGCCAACAGCTGTGAGAGCCAAGGGCGGGAGCCAGCTGTGAGCTCCGCCCAGGCAGAGAGATAGGGGGAGAAAGAGAGAAAAAACACAAGTGTAGCCTTGTGAGGCCGGCTGGGCAGGCACGGGGACCATGACACATACCTAGTAAATATATAAAACTCACTGTGGCACATATATAGTAGTTTTGATATTTCGAATCAAAAACAGTTCTTATTTAATTCAGTGACAGCAACGGGGACAAAGCTATTTTTATAACGCTTTGTCCTACATCTCGGAAATAGAAACCTCCGTCCTGAGGGAAGAAGCTGAAATTCACCCCTTAGAGGATGGGAACCATTTTTAAGGATTGATAAAGCCATCCTCTGTACCTGCTTAGAGTACAGGGAGGCTAAACAAGACTGTGGCTCACCTATCAGACGACTGGACCATCTCACTATCTGATTTAGAGAATTTTTCTCTGTGACAGAGGTCTGACCAAACCATGCCACCAAACAAAAGGATAAAACAGACTCAATAAAAGAACGATAAAACAAAGTTAAAATTTTTTGGTCAATGTGGAAGTGAACAAGTTTCCTAAGACAATAAAGGTGCTGGTGACCCTTTTTACAAACTGATTTGCAATTTTGATCAAAGTTCAGTTTTTCATTTATTATGGTCCCAAGATATTTATATGATTGCACTTGCTCTATTTTCTGACCTTTAATTAAAGTGACTCCGTGCCCATTTTGTTGTTTCCATATCTTTTGTCTTAGATATGTTCAGCTGGAGATAAGACTCCTCACACCACTGAACAAAGTCATCAATGACTGGACCGTGGTTAATTTCACCCTCTTTCAGTAAGCTGACAATAACAGAGTCATCTGCATATTTAATAATGACCCTGTTTTCATGTCTGCCCTGACACATATTTGTATAGAGAGTGAATAATAAGGGCGATAGGACACACCCTTGAGGAGAACCTGTGGAGGAGAACACTGGGTCAGACAGAACCCCATTTATTCTCACTCTTTGTGATCTGTCAGTTAAAAAATCTAAAATCCAGCCCACCAGGTTTTTCCTGATTTCAAACTGTTCTAAAAGTCTTTTAATTAAAATATGCGGCTGTATTGTATTAAAAGCCGAAGAAAAATCAATGAAAAGAAGTCTTGCAAAAGTCCCTTTACTCTCTACATGTTTAAGAATTAGATTTAGTAAAGTCAAAAGTGCGTCCTCCACTCCTCTGTTGGGCCTATATGCAAACTGCATTGGATCCAGTTGACCTTCAGTCTCTTTCATAATCACATTTCTGATGATTTTTTCAAAGACTTTCATTACAACTGAAGTGAGGGCAACAGGCCTGAAGTCGTTTAGAATTTTTGGACGACTAGATTTAGGGACAGGAACCACGACTGCTTCTTTCCAAAGAGAGGGCACATGTTGTGTTTGCAAGGATTTGTTAAAAATAACCTGAAATATAGGACTGAGTTCATCAGCACAAGATTTAATTAGGTGGCCACTAATATTATCAGGACCCTGGCTCTTGTTCACACTGACTGTATGAAAGGCCTTTTTAACATCACTGAGTTTAATAATAAAGTGCTGAGTATCTCTCAGTTTCTGTTTCAGTTCCAAAATATCCTCGCTAAAATCAGAAGAACTAAAACGAGCATAAAACATGTTTAAGGCATTTGCAAAATCTCTGTCTGAATTAAAATCATCTAAAATGACCTGAATACTGCTCTGGGGATTTTGAAACCCTGCTATGGTTTTCATACAAGTCCAGGCAGACCCAAAATTTTTTGCAGCAAATTTGCTTTCAAGAAGGTTTTTGTAGCTCTGTTTTGCTTTCAAGATCTCGATTTTCAGTTCCTTTGTGGCTGTCTGAAAATCGGTAACAGCCCCCTCTTTAAAGGCCTGTCTCTTTTTCCTTAAACAGGATTTGACGCTTTTAGTGACCCATGGCTTATTGTTAGCGTAGACTTTAACGCGCTTACGGGGTATAATCATGTCTTTACAAAATACTGCATAAGAGCTAGTAACGTCCACCAAAGCGTCGAGATCATCTCCACAAGACTGAATAAAAACTTCCCAATCTGTACACTTAAAACATTCCTGCAAGGTAAGCACAGATTCTTCTGACCATATGTCAACATCCTTAGTCTTTGTCTTCTCTCGTTTTAAGACAGTTTTATAGATGGGCAGAAGATGCACACAGTTATGGTCAGAAGATCCCAGAGGAGGAAGCGGGAGGGATTTATAAGCATTCTTCACCGATCCGTAACAAAGGTCCAACATTTTATCCCGTCTGGTAGGACAGGATACATATTGATACAGATTGCCCAAAGTTGATTTAAGGGAGACATGGTTAAAGTCCCCCATTATAAAGTTTGGTGCATCAGGAGGAAGCGCCTGCAGCTTCTGTACTACGTCTGAAATGATGCTGCAAGTGGAGGCGGGGTGAGCCTTCGGGTGAATGTAAACTACGGTAATAA
Source organism: Astatotilapia calliptera (assembly GCF_964374335.1). Taxonomy (NCBI): domain Eukaryota; kingdom Metazoa; phylum Chordata; class Actinopteri; order Cichliformes; family Cichlidae; genus Astatotilapia; species Astatotilapia calliptera. The sequence continues at coordinate 37,461,625 of NC_137427.1, read as the reverse complement.
AAAGTTGTGGAAACTCACGGGGGAGATAAAAAGGGCGCAGTGACACGGATAAAAGTTCAACATCTGGTGTACAAATACACTCTCTAACAGTCACAGCGCTACAATAACGTTTGTTCACATACAAGCATACTCCCCCTCCTTGAGATTTCCCTGTTACCCGTGCATCCCGATCCTGGCGAAAGGGAGCTCCAAAACCGTCAATTGAAAAATCGGTGTCCTGATCCAGCTCCGTCAGCCATGTCTCGGAAAAAGCCATTACACAGCTGAATGTGGTTAAATGGGTATAGAGAAACAAGTTGTCCTTTATTCTGCTTGTCAAAATCAAAAAGTAGTATTTCAAACTGTACAATTTCAGTCATGCAGACATTTCTTCACTCTCTCATAATACTGTTAAGTAAATATGGATTACTATGTCATCAAGATTATTAATTAATCCAATTTATTAAATCTACTTTTAGCTTATAAACACACTGGAGTCAGTATTTTATAGAGCCGTTAGCCTGCAGATGGCACCACTTACATCAGCAAGGGTAGTGTGCCCTTCTTCAGCTGCTCCTGCTTTTCAAGGATGAAGGGTGTGACCTTGTGAAAGGAGTGGGAGGACTCTTTGTATAAGATTAACAAACAAAAAGATGAAAAGAACAAAAAGGCAAGAAAAATTATTCACATGAGTCAGAAGGACGTGATTAAATAAAGCCTGCAAGATTTGCTTTACTTTTACAACTGACATCAGTTCACACAGAAGATAAAAGTTCAAAGCAGGACTGTGATACATAACAGCAAATCGTGTTTATTTAAAACTTGTCTGTGGTACATTAAGTGATAGCCAATGCATTTTTCTTCTCTGCATTTCTCTCTATTTAATCTTAGTATCCCCTTACTTGGTATATGTATCACTGTGTGTATGGGTGAGTTAGTTTATCCTGGAGTTATGAGATCCTCTGAAGGGCGAGGCCATCTAAGGCCTGGTTCCCACTGGATTCTTGGCTGACTCATCAAACAAAGACTTAACTACATTAATTAAAAACCGGTTCATCTCTCCATTCCTCATCATAGCGTTAGACCAGGATTGTAAACATGTTCGTTATTTTGCTCCTCAGACTTGACGTTGGAATCGGTGCATGCTCCCGGGTTGACTCGCGACGATGACCGGGGCATGTTGCGTCGGACCCCTTTTTCCAACACACACATCCGGTACCACGTCACAACAAATACGTCATTTCCTGTTGATTAAAAAAAAAAAATCCAACCTCAAACGGTCCTGGGGCCGAAAATTGTCCCGCCCGATCAGCGGGCGAAGCCGCTGCAGCACGCCGGAAATGACGCTTCATTCCCCGCAGGTCTCTTTAAGCAGCCCGCTGTTTTCCAGCCCCGGGTCAAATGTGGAGCAAGGGCGCCACCCGGTGGACAAATAAAAAATTACAACTCTAAGGCCAGTACTGCAAGCGGAAGCGGAAGCATTACCGATCACGATCGATTTGACCGTAATTTTTTTGCCGTGAAAAATAGCGTTTATAATGGGTTTCAATGGGGCACAAATCGACCACTAGGTCCGATAGCGTAAGTTTATCGATAGCTTAGCCACTGAAGCTAATTTCCGGAAGTCATACTGAAATTTTAACAGTAAATGTGACCAAACTTTTTTTTGCAGACTTTCGCTATATTCCATTCAACACTGTGCAAATGGCAGGTAATCAAAATTTGAAAATAGCCACAAATCGACCCAAGACCCTCCAGGGGTTTTAAAAAAGCCATAAATGCACACCTGTAGTGTGTATTTTTCACTGTCAAGTGTATTAAAAAGAACTAGAACTCACTAGATTGTCCGTTTCTTTGAACACTGAGTACAGTAATGTGATGCAAGAAATAAGAAATGGTCTAATTTTACCATGTGGTTATGGAATCAATCGTAAACCAGACCAAAACCTGAGTCAGTAGAGTTGAGACACACCTGAATGTCCATTAGAAATGACTCATAGGTACAGTAGTGTGCAGGAAGACGTAGTACTTCAAAACCGGTGGAAGACTTTGGAAGATTGCTGTTGACCACTTCCACAGTCATTTCTCGGCAAGACTTCCCATCCTGTCCAAAACTTGATGAGGGCTTTTTGTTGTGCACAAGATGCTGCAACAGAAGATTGTTTTAAACTATAATGACATCCTATATTCATTATTTTGAATCTTTTATAGAGAAATACCATAAAAGATGACCACTTACATACAGGGCACCAGACATTTTTGCCCCACTCAAATTGCTGTTGTAGCTTTTATAGATATTTTTATGTTAACAAAGCTAAAAGTAGTCTACATACAATTCTAGTGCAACTGATAATGCCACCACTTATGTATTGCATGGAGCAAATAACAAAACAAAATTATACTATAGTGTAGAACTGGGCGATAGAACGATAACGATATGTATTGCGAAATAACTTTTTCTCAATAGAAAAATTAAACTATTGTGATAGACCTCACCGCTCTTGTCCTTTTATAAAAAAAATATATATATCGTGATATGAAAAAATCTCATATCGCCCAGCTCTACTATAGTGTACTTTGTTAATGACCCAAGATCACTGGACTGTATGTAATTTACCAAAGTATAATCAGAGAAAACCAATGGCAAAATACCTATCGCAGCAGACTTACCATTTTCAATGAAGGACCGAAGGTAACCTGCCACTCTGCATTTATCCTCGAGAGCATTCCTCTTCTTCCTCATCTTCATCTTCTGTGGCAGGCCACAGTCATTTTATAGCTTTACTTATCTTGTAGTCTTAAGAGCATCAGCAACATTAGGTGTATTTTTATTAAATGTAACCCAGCTGTTCAACTAACCCAAGCATACAAAACAGTATATTGGTGTTTTGTGTCAACAATTAATGTTCATCCTTCATAAATTAACCAAATACCTTTACTATTCAGATGTTAAAAGATGTGACGTGACCTGACCTTACCTCACAACAGGGAGCAGTCTCTGATTCCCTTGGTAAGAAAAGAGGAATGATGTCTGATCTTTCTGTCAGAAGCGGCCATACCATGGTTTCCTTAAGCCCTTTCCTCAGCTGCTTGACTTGACGACTTGTTTGTGTTATGACCTACAACGGTGAGACCAAACCAAAACTGAAGTTGGAGTCTGTAAAGTGACACACACTTTAAATGTTAAATATTTAAAGAACATCCACTATACTAGTAAAAGCATTTTCAAATTATACCCACTTACAAAATCACTACGTTGAACTAAAATTGCTTTCTTTTCTTTCACATAGATTACTTGTCTTCCATATTAGCACAGAAGATAAGCCACTTTAAAACAGTCATGAATAACTATTACCTACAACAATGTAAATAGTAATACAGACATTAACCCAGAAGACAATTATTTTCTCTTACCTAATTTATAGAATTCTTTGCTATGATAAAAAACAGTATTAAAAAAAATCTGTGACTAAACTGTTTAAAAAGCTCATATTTGGCAGACAGACAGACTAACCAAGCAATAATAACATATCGTTACTTACCCTGAAGGGCGAGGCCATCTAAGGCCTGGTTCCCACTGGATTCTTGGCTGACTCATCAAACAAAGACTTAACTACATTAATTAAAAACCGGTTCATCTCTCCATTCCTCATCATAGCGTTAGACCAGGATTGTAAACATGTTCGTTATTTTGCTCCTCAGACTTGACGTTGGTTGTTCTTAAACAATTGTGAGCCCTTTCAGAATTATTCACATGTACAGAGGCTACAGTCCAGTGTGTATTAACAGTTTCTGCTTTTAATTACATGCCTCAGGAAAAAGCCAATTTTTTTCCAGCTCATTGAAGACAGCTCCATTGTGGATTGTATTTAAAGGTGTTGCTGGGACTCGTTTACTTCAAATACACATTATCAACCAACAGTTATGTTTTATTGAGATGAGAGGAACAGCTATGAGTTTAATTGCTGCAACCTGTGCACTTCTTGTCCTTCTCAGTTTAAAAGGTAGGTCTACTTTACAGTATTTATTCTAAAATAAACACAAGTGATACGGGAAAAATATTTGTACAAGCACTATTTTCTTAAAAGAAAAGAAAGACAAAAAGAACATTTTTACATACAACCCCAAATCAGAAAAAGTTCGGACGGTATGTTATGAAAATGAAACTGAAAACAATATTCCAATTTTGTTTCTTGCCACACATTGTAAAAAACAAACAAACATTGGAACAGTAAAGCATTTACACAACACTTAAACAATGTTTAGGGATTGAAGACACCAAGTAACGAAGTGTTTCAGGTGTAACTTTTTCCCATTCTTCTGCAAACAAGTCTTAAGGTGGGCAACAGTACGGGATCTTTGTTGTCACATTTTGCGCTTCAAAATGCGACACACATTCTCTATTGGAGACATGTCGGGCCTGTTTGTAGAATGTGATTTGGCATTGTCTTGTTGAAATATGGCCTTCCCTGGAAAAGATGTCTTCTTGGAGGCAGCATGTTGTCCTCCAAATTCTCTGTGATGGTGCCATCAAAGAAATGCAAGTTACCTTTACCAAGGGCACTGATACAGATTCCATACTGTTGACAGACCTGGTATTTGGACTTATTGCTGGTAACAGTCTGGTCCATTTCTCCCAAACAATACATGAAATACTGATTCATCTGACCACATTTCCCATCCCAGATGCCTCTGAGCCCAGAGAAGTTGACGGTGCTTCTGGACACTGTTAACATAGGGCTTCCTTTTGGCACAGTACAGTTTCAACTGGCATTTGTGTATGTAACTACATGTGGTACTTGACAAAGGTTTCCCAAAGTAATGCTGAGCCCATGTGGTGATATCGCTCATAGATGAATGACGATTCTTGATGCAGTGCCGCCTGTTAAGGGTTCAAATATTAAAGAGGGATACAGGAGGGATTCAAAATCACAACACTGGTCCAGGAGGGTTAGGTCAAACGATGATTTTAATGAACACACGTGTGGGGAGATGAACACTGTCACACACTCAGCGTCAATCTCCACAAAATAATACAGAAGCAGTTGTTTTTATAGCATCAGGGTATTATTTATGACGCCCCCTCATGCGTCAAGCAGATACATCACAGGCATAACTTAAAACCACAAATGTTCTGTTAACGACTATTAACACAGTTTGAAAAGAACATTTTCTTCGCCTCCAAGCCAGGTGCTTCCTGTAGCTCATCTCGCTCTTGCTTCTCCAAAACCTCAGATGCATGCTCTGCAACAAAACTGCCAATTCTGCAGGCACTCTGTTTCACCTCTCACCTCGCCTACTAAAACTCACAACCAGACAGAGGCCACTTTCATATGTGTAACAATCTAACTAAAACTATATATGTATATATTGAATAAGTGCTTTAATTAAATGCCACTATTCAAAGCTTAATAAAAAAAGAATATAAACAAATAAAAGATAATAATGAATAACCTGGTTATTCAAATAGCCTCATCCAGACAGCTCCTCAAAATAACCACCAAAAAATGAACACTTTACAGAGGAAACAAAGACATTTTAAAAGTACACTTCCTGACTTATTCTGAGTCATCTGTTACCAAGCAAACTCAAACGCAGCAGGTTGCTGAATATACTCAGGCCTTTGCTCAGCTACTATTTTTACTGTAAGATTAACCTTCTAAGCTCCACGTCACTTACACTCTGCTTAGTTTCACTTTCTGGGTGCAAAAGCATGCTCTGCAAAAACATGCAATTTCCTGTCAAGACTTTTGGCACAGACTGTACTCAGAGTTGGGCCCTTCTTATATAACCCAATATAATCAGCATATAAGCATTTAAGATTATAAATTTAAACTCAACAGTTTAAAGTGGTTATAACTGCACCTGTAATAAAGGTTAATGTGATTATGATAACACCTGTAATACAAATTATAACATAATGCCAACAGCTTCAATAAATACTTTGATGAAATGATGATTAATGCAATGATAAAGATGATGGTTACGGGTCAAGATGGCGCCTATGTTTGGCTGTGCCACTGCCTTCGTCCATGTGTTTGTTTATTTTATATGCTATGCAAGTGTTTTTGTTACAGTTTTTTCTGGTGTCACCTCCCTTCGGATTTATGATCGTCATGCGTTGTTAGCGATCAAATCTGCAATGGATAGCTTTCAGAGTCAACGAAATGAGGCTGTTTTCCTATTGCCGTTAGAGTACGACGCAGCACCAGGTCTACCTCCACTCTTGCTGGTTAGCTCATTTTTGCTTCAGCGGCCTCGTCGGAGAAAGCGGGGGAAGCGAGCCGGCCTTCACGTCCTGCTCCATCGTCTTCGGAAAGAGATGGACCTTCGGGGGCTCTATTCCTGGGTTGCTACCGGAGAGATTCGGCTGAAACTTGTCGGAACTGGATCCCCACAACCCACTATGTTTACCACCCAGGCTGTCATCTGAAATAGGGCTGCCACAAACGATTATTTTGATAGTCGACTAGTCACCGATTATTTTTGCGATTAGTCGACTAATCAGATCATCATCCATTGGACGTAAAACTACAGCTTATTGCACCAGCAGCATCTGCTCTTATATAACTATCATTAGCTTACAGCTTTAAGTGTTTAAGGTCTGTGCTAACTAAAAATAAAGACAAGATGATAGTTTATTAAATTTTAATGAAATTTGCAGATTGTTTCGGTGAAGTTTAATAAACTCCTTGCTATCTAAAATATAACAGGACACTGGAGTATATTCTGGAGCATCTCACACTTCTGATAATCAGCTGTCTGCTTGACGTTTATTCAGCTGTGTAAAAACTATAACTTTAATCTCAGACAAACTGATTTACTCAGGAACAAATAAAATACTAAAAAAAAAGTCAAACAATAACATTTTAAGTTATCTAAGTGACTCATATATATTTAACCTGAGTAGCGAAAGACGGCGGTGGGTTTGAAAACGATTTGCGGGGAGTCCGGTGTTCTCACGGCGCTAGTGAGCCTAGCCCCCGGCTCGCTAATGAGCTAGTGGGTAACAGATGTCTCCGAAAACGTCGGAGCGCTTTTGAAAATATGTGGTGTCCTGATAAACTGAGCAGATATTTGAGGTTTACACAGCTACATTCTCGCCTGAAAATATGTTAAACGTTTATTTTGTGACCCAGAAAGAATAATAAGAGTAACAGTAAAACTAACTAGCTGCCGCCATTGTTGGAAACTGCGCTGGGCCGCGCTATGAATTCTGGGACGCAGCTGCTTCTTCTTCTTCGGGGTTTAACGGTAGCTGACATCCTTGTACATGCAATGCTGCCATCTTCTGTTTCAGTCCGTTATTACACTCTTAAATCCTGCCACTTATTCCTGCGTCTTTTGTGATCTTACAAAGCTTCAAACGACGCGTCGACTATTAAATCAGTCGTCGAAGATTTTGATAGTCGACGTAATCGTGACTAGTCGACAAATCGTGGCAGCCCTAATCTGAAAGCATGGAAAGCCAAGCCTCATCTCGGCAGGAACCCTGTTTTGCTGCGCGGCTTACCGCATAGCGCGGACTCTGTCCTTGGAAACTCTACCCCTGTCCTGGTGAGTCGCAGCCTTAAATGGATGTTAATTAATGCCCGCTCAATCGCCAATAAGTCTTATATTTTAAATGACTTGTTCTGCTCTGAGAAGCTTGACTTCATGTTTATCTCTGAGACGTGGCAACGTGAGAATGAAGTCTCACATCTTTTAGAGTTTTGTCCTGCTGACTGCTCATTTCTCTGTGCACCTCGGATATCTGGACGAGGGGGTGGAACAGCGGTAATTTTTAAAAATACTTTTTTATGCCAGATGATTTCTTCAAGCTGCTACAACTTTTTTGAGATGCTTATGATAAAAATTGGAAGAGAACAGCCCATATATATGGCGTTATTTTTGTGCCACTATTCTGAGCGCACGTAAAAAAGGTTTGCAGGTGCAAGTGTTGCATTTTGAGGAGAAATTTATTTTGAGCGAAGAAAAGCTGAATTTGAGTGAACAAAATTCATTGCTGCATGCAAAAAATGTATATCCGTGTTTGCTATTATCCATATACACACGCACAATAGCAGCCCCTCTCGCTCAGTTTTTGTATTTGCGCTCGCAATGTGTCGCTCACGCTCTCAACATTTCTGCCCGTGCACGCTCAACTCTTTCTGTACACCGTTATATTTGTGCCACAAAACCAGCCAATCACAGACTTGGATGCAAAAAAATCTGATTGGCTGTTTTTGTCTCCAATCAGCTCGAAAGGACGAAATGCAATATCCCAGAATCCATTTTGTCCAAAGCTCAAACGAGGCAGTGGCGGAGGAACACAGAGTGGCGGAGTTTGAAATATTACTCTTTCTGGGACACAAAATAAACTTTTAAGATATTTTCATGTTAGAATGTAGCTGTGTGAACTTCAAATATCTGCTCGATTTATCAAGACATCACATATTTGCATAAGTGCTCCAACGTTTTCGGAGATGCCTGTTACCCACCAGCTGACCGGGTGGGAACTCGGGTTAAACATAATATATAAAGCTGAACTGACAAAAAAAATCACCGACTACACCACCAGGTATTATTGGAAAAACCATAAAGCCTTTGAACGAAAACAAACGCTGTTGTGACAGTGATGTACACTGTCTTGTTGGTATATATGTATGATTTGTATCACCTTCATGTTTCCAGCTTTACAGCTGTGGCTCCAGCAAACATCAGCTGATACTAGAAATTAATTTTAAATAAATTCTAACAACAGCTGATCAATTTTGAACGTGCTGCTGTTGTTGTTTAGCGCAACATCCGCTGGTTTCCTGTTTCTGGCGCAAAGTGGGAGATAAACAAACAAGAGAGACGATCAGCTGATCATTGATCAGTTTCATGATTGAAGTAGCAACAGGAGAGGGAGGGAGAATGAGGAGAGAAGAGGCAGCTAAGACAGAATAACTCCAGCTTTGTGTCTTTTTTATTCTCGCTGAAGTCTTTTCCCCTCAATAAGGATGTATTGTAATTGGTCCAGCCCAGAGTTGATTATTACCAGCTGGCTAATTCACCACCTTTCATTGTTTATACCATTACAAAAACAAACAAACTAACATAAAAATGAAAAATCACCATTGGCCCACCGGGCAAATGCCGGGTAAATGCCCAATGGCCAGTCCAGGTATTCGGTCAGCTGGTGGGTAACAGGCATCTCCAAAAACGTTAGAGCACTTATGAAAATATGTGATGTCTTGATAAATCGAGCAGATATTAGAAGTTTACACAGCACCATTCTCGCATGAAAATATCTTAAAAGTTTATTTTGTGACCCACAAAGAGTAATATTTCAAACTTTGCCACTCTGTGTTCCTCCGCCACTGCCTCGTTTGAGTTTTGGACGAAATGGATTCTGGGATATTGCATTTCGTCATTTCGAGCTGGTTGGAGACGAAAACAGCCAATCAGATTTTTTTTGCATCCAAGTCTGTGATTGGCTGGTTTTGTGGCACAAATATAACGGTGTACAGAACGAGTTGAGCGCGCACGGGCTGAAATGTTGAGAGCGCGAGCGACACATTGCGAGCGAGCGCAAGTGCAAAAACTGAGCGAGAGGGGCTGCTATTGTGTGTGTGGATAATAGCAAACACTGAAATACATTTTTTGCACGCAGCAATGAATTTTGTTCACTCAAATTCAGCTTTTCTTCGCTCAAAATAAATTTCTCCTCAAAATGCAACACTTGCACCTGCAAATTTTTTTTACGTGCGCTCAGAATAGTGGCACAAAAATAACGCCATACATATAGAGCATTTTAATTTATCGTCCACCTGGGTCTGCTGTATCTTTTGTGTCAGACCTACAAGACTTTTTAACTTCCACTATTAAAATGGGCAAGGTTATCATTGTTGGAGATTTCAACATTCATGTGGATGACTCAACAAACAGTACCACTAAGGAGTTTCTGAGCATTATGGACTCTTTCAACTTTGTTCAGCATGTAGCAGGGCCTACTCATACAGCTGGGCACACTCTGGACTTGGTCTTCACCTATGGTGTTTCCCTTGACCACATGAATTTAAATGAAGTTGTTTTTAGTGACCATAAGTCAGTCTCTTTTACTGTATCTGTTAATTCAGAGTCCCATCCTCAAGGTTCTACTAGGCGCAGGCGCTTTATTAACGACTCTATAATTTCTGAATTTTCCTCTCTTTTTAATTTTAAAAGTTCCTCTAACGAGGTTGAGCTTCTAACTAATTCTTTTAATGAACACTGTCTTGCCATTCTAAATCGGGTTGCTCCTCTAAAAACCAGTTATTGCTCTGTTAGTTCCCGGACACCATGGTTAAATAATCAGACTTGTGGTTTTCGACGCTCCTATCGGAAGGCAGAGCGTCTGTGGAAGTCCACCGGTCTGACTGTCCATCGTGAGCACTTTAAAGAACTACTTTACCTATATAATGAATCAGTCAAAGAGGCCAGATCCTCTTACTTCAATAATCTTATAAATCATCATAAAAATAATTCAAGAATTCTATTTGATACCATCAACAGTATTGTTTCTCCTCCAACCCAGCATGCTCTGTTGCTTTCTGATGAAGATTGTAATACTTTCCTTAATTACTTTGTAAATAAGGTGATGTACTTGAAATCCAAAATTTCCTCAAGTGCCTCCCCTTATGAAGATACCCCTTGCTGTCTTGGATCATTTACCTCCTTTTCTCCAATCACACTAAATGACTTAATTATATGTAACCGAGGACAAGGGATGAGTAAACGGGGCAAAGAAATACATTGATCGTTTATTTATTACATGAGTTAGACATAATAATTCCCAGTCATTTCCAGACAGGACTTACAACACATCCTGCTGATATCCCAGCTGCACATGAGACTTACCACACAAACTGTGCGAAAATAACAACACTGCAACCCGTCACACCCCGCTTAGCGACACTGGAATCGTGGCACACACTGCAAACAATTCGGGTCTCAGCGCAGCTGGGAATCAGTATGGCCTGTGATCTGGGAGAAAAAGGGAAGTGGCACAAACAATTAAACAAAAAAAAAACAAAAGGGTGGTTAGTCCGCCCTTACACAACTCACTCTCAATCAATAACCGCCTTTACGGCTGGACAGACTAACCAAAACAAAATTACAAATCAATCAAAAGAACGAAAAAAGGACAGCAAAGACAGCACAGCTGAAAAACAAACAACATTATCAATTAAAATATTACCCAATAAAATAGCAATTTTATAAAACCATTCAAAATCATGAAGCTAAAACAAACACTCAATATACCTACAATATTGATCAGTTTCCCTGTGCGCAGTCGATCTAGGGCTTGATCAATTCTTCTATTAAAATTCGTGGTCACACTAAAAAAGTCCAATGACACATTAAAAATAGGCACATGCAATAGCAAGCGATCCAAACAAAAATGGCAAAAGTCTCTTACCGACAGTATACCCACTCGCACCTGAGTGAATTAATTGCCTCTGGTTTTTTCCACAGAAGAGCGCTGACTTCACCCCACACACCCACTACCTTTTCACAGCTCTTCAGCCAATCACCTGGCAGAGAGCAACAAACTGCCAGGTGACACTTGTTACATATAGTTTTAGGTAAAATGAAATCCTCATCATGCTCTGTAGATATATTACCTCACTCTGTCCTGTCCGGGTCTATCACCAGCATTGGTCCCACATTACTATCCATCATCAACAGTTCACTGAGGCAAGGCTATGTTCCATCTTATTTTAAACATGCTGAGGTAACTCCTCTGTTAAAAAAAAAACAGAATCTTGATCCTAGCTCTGCTAGTAATTACCGACTTATTTCAAAATTGCCATTTGTAAGTAAATTACTTGAAAAAATTGTTGAAAATCAGTTCAGGTCTCTATTATGTAGAGAAAACTGAACCCCCACAGGTTTCAGTTTTAGGTCCATTACTATTTTCTTTTTATATGCTTCCTTTAGCTGGTATCATTCAATCTTTTAACGACCTGTCTTATCATTTTTATGCTGATGACATTCAGCTCCATATGTCCTTTAAGCCTCACCAGCTGGATAGGCTGTCCACCCTAGTCCAGTGCTTAACCCAGGTTTCTGATTGGCTTTCAAGCAACTACCTTGTTCTAAATACTAACAAGACCGAGACCATGATCATAGCTCCTCCTGAGCTACATTCTAAAATCAGTCAGGTTCTTGCCTCTTTCTGTCCATCTGTCAAGTCAAATATTCAAAATCTTGGAGTAATATTTGACTCTTCTCTGGGCCTTGACTCTCATGTAAAATCTTTGTCTCGTTCCTGTTTCTATCATTTAAGAAACATGTCTAAACTGCGACATACAGTATGGTTTCCTCAGCTGAACTGGAAAAACTCATTCATGCATTTGTGTCATCACGCTTAGATTACTGTGATTCCCTTTTTACTAGCTTGGATAAATCATTTCTCTCTCGCCTCCAGACAATACAAAACACAGCAGCCAGACTACTAATTCGCTCTACCAAGCGTGTTCACATCACTCCCATCTTATATTCTTTACATTGGCTCCCAATAGAGTTTAGAATCCGCTTTAAAATTCTTGTTTTAACATACAGAGCACTAAATGGCCAGGCTCCGGATTACTTATCCAAGCTTCTTATAAAATACACTGCTGCTCGTCATCACCGCTCACAGACTCAGAGTCTCTTAGTTGTTCCCCGTACACGACTGAAGACAAAAGGGGACAGAGCCTTTCAGTTTGTTGCACCAAGGCTGTGGAACAGTTTACCACTACATTTACGTTTGCTTGACTCTGTGGATTCTTTTAAAAAACAGTTAAAAACTCTTCTGTTCAAACAAGCCTTTCGTTGATCTACTTATTTTATATTTTTTACATTTGATCTTTTACATTGTATATAATGTCTATTGATTTTATTGTTTATTTTAATATTTTAATATTTGTGTACAGCGCTTTGTGATTGTCTGTCTGTGAAAAGCGCTTAATAAATAAAGTTTACTTACTTACTTATGAACAGTAGCAGTAAAATAATTTCTTTAATCCTACACGCCTGAGGGATCAGAGATCACGGTTGTTCAGCTTTGGGTTTTGCCCTTGTTCTTTACGCACTGAAATTCCTCCAGAGTCCTTCAATCTTTTAATTATGTTATGCACTGTTGAAAATATCTAAATCTTTTCATTTGTTTCTTTGAGGAACATTATGTTTTACACATTTCGATTATTTTCTCATGTATTTGTCGGCAAACTGGCGATCCTCGGCCCATCTTTGCTCCTAAAGGACTAGACCTTTCCTGGATGCTGCTTTTGAACCAAATCATAAGTACAATCACCTGTTGACATCACCTGTTTCAAATCAATTCATTATTTATCCAATTTAACTGATTACTAGCCCTAAATTGCTCCTGTCTCAACCTTTATTGGAATGTGTTGCAGGTCTGAGTGACCGGAAAGGATGAAATGAAAGAAGCTGATCAGACAAAACATGACATTTTTTGTGTTCAAATTGTCTGCAATGAATTATAAGTCAAAGTATATCTAGAAATCAGTACTTTCTTCTTTTATTTGTTTTTCCACACTGTCCCAACTTATTTTGATTTGGGTTTTTATTATCTTTAAAATGTAGGATGATAAACTGTATAGCACAAAAGCTCAAAATATAGCACTGAACATTCATGGAAAAGTGATTACCACAATCTCATTATCCACTTTAGGGACTAAAGTGCTATATAAATACAGGCCATTTACTTGTATAGATGCACAAATTCTCTTTCTCTCTCTGTATCCATATATACACACATACACACAACTTAGTTTGGAATATATTATTAGTTCAACTTCAGTATTTACTGGTAGAAAATAGTTTCTCCTTTGAAGTAGTTTTTAAAAAAGCAACATCCTTTACAAAAGGAGCTGAATCTTTTAACATTTTTTTTATTATAAAAATGCATTATTTATTTTATTATTATTTTTTCCTTTCTTTCTCTCTTTTTTCTTTCTGGTTATTATAGTTGTGATCTCTCTGTTTAATATTGGTATTCTTATTTTTATTGTCAAGTTTTGAAGTGTCTGTTTTCATTCCTCCCCCTGTGTTCCCCGTCCTCTTTCTAGTTTCTGTGTTAGTTATTTGTGAAGTCAGTCTTTTCTCCATGTTTCTTAGTTTCCTCAGTCATATTTCCCTCTGTTTCTCGCTCTCTCTTTGTGTTCTCACTCTCGCTGTCTCTCTGTTTTTAGTCAGACTCTCATTGTGTGTTTCTCATACTTCCTAATTTATTTTGACAGTCTCTTGTCCCGTGTACATTGTGTTCAATTTTGCTTCCAAAGTCTCGTCAGTTAGATTTTTTTCAGCTGTGTTCCCCAGATGTGGCAGGCAGGTAGGTTAGGACCCAAATGTAAGACTCTCTGTCCTGATTCTCTCCTGTATACTGGCTCTCTTAGGCTGTGTCCCAATTAAGAGACTGCACGCTTGAAGTACGCATGTTAAGTGCGGTTACGTCACTGCCACGCGACGACGGCTGTCCCAATTCGAAGTGTACTTCAAATGCATACTCCAAATGCGCCGTCGATTTCCCCAAATATCAAGCGTGGTCCGGTGCACGCTTCGTGGTCCCATATATCCCACAATTCATAGCGCGGCAGTGGGTGTGGATAATTTTGCCGCAAAATACGGCAGACGGGAGCGGCTGAAGAGGTTGGTTTTTTTTCCCAAACTTTATTGAAACCATAAAGCGAACAGTCAGTCATTCCAGTTCAGTTTGTACAGTAGACATACAAGGCAAATAAGAGTAACAATATACAGTACAATGAAATAAGAAGGATAAATAAATAAAGGATAAAAAAAGAAGAAAGGGGGGAATGTGACAGACTTCATAACAACTTTGTATTTGAAAGTTGTGACAGCTCATTCGTTAAACATTTCTGAACGAATTTCAATCAGTGATAAACCTTTTTTATTGGAAGTTAATTTAAGAGAGTTAAAGTAATATTCAATTTCAATCAAAAACAAATTAAATGATGGGGTTGAGTTTTGAAATTTACATTTATGTTTGTGGAATTTCCCTAATAAGATGGAGCGAGCCGCCGAAGAGTGAAGTGTCAAAAGTACTGAATATGACGTCACTTATTTATGTGTGAATGTGTAATAATTAAAGTCAGTCATATATCCACAAACACAACAAGCTGAAAGTCAGTGATATATGTATATGTGTTGATATATAACACCCAGCAAGCCCCTGCGGGTGGTTTATGCCTGAAAGTCAATCTGCCTTCTTACTACTATCCTTCCTCCAATCCAGTAGTCCCCAATTCCCAGCCCTTACTCTACGTTCTAACTGAGAGAAAGCAAATCTCTCCCTATATTTTCTGCTCCTCCCTTTTGTGAGTGTGGACGCTTCATCTCTTTGCTCTTAAATGCTTTGCTTCTTTTATTGATTTTTATTGATTTTTATGCTGATTTTTTCCCTTTTTTCCGTATGAGTTTACCTGCGATAGCTTCTGGACACTTATAGATCATTAGGACTAAAGTGTTCTTAACAGAAACAGCAACATTTTTATAGTTACCTTATCCTCAGCGCTCCGTGTGTCTGTGGCCTAGACACAGCTGAAGCCTGATTACAGCGTCTGGGCACCGAACAGCCTCAATAGCCTGGAAAGGTGCTAACCGCTAGGCTAACTAGCAACAAGACGCCTTCCCTCTCCACAGATGACTACCACAGCCTTCTGCAGAAGATTGCAGTACTGGAGACAAAAATTCATCGCTTAGAAGTAAACGTGGAGGTAAATGGACTGTGTGGAAATGAAACAACCTTGCCTTTGATTCAAAACAATGGCGATGAGCAAGCTAGTACACAGCTAAGGAGCACAGATAATATGACCAAGAAAGTAGACTCTGTGCATTATTATAAATCCTCAAGTGATAATCACCCCTTGGACTGTCTTCCCCCAAGACATAAATCATGTCTCCTGGAAGGGGGAGGACGTATCACGGGCAGAGCACAGCGAGCTGAAATCTCTGAAACAGACTGGCCTTCACTTCCTACGAGACAGAGAAGCTCATCTACCCCTGTCTACGAGAGGAAACAGGACTGGACAACCGTGAATAGGAAGGTTAACAACAAACCTCCAAAACAACTGAATGTGAAAGTGCAGAACAGATTTGCTCCACTATCAAAGGACCCTGGATCTATATCGGACAACCATCCATCTAAAAGCAGCGAAGTAAGGTCTAAAAATCTGTTGAAAAGTAAAAGACCACAGGGAAAGCTAAAGGCTAGGCCTGAAACTCTGATTGTGGGTGACTCTGCCGTAAAGGATGTACAAAGGATGTGCGGTAAGAACACTAAAGTCCTCTGCTTTCCTAACGATATGGTCAACAACCTGAAGGAGAGAATTCTTCAAATTGCAGATGAATATCCAACTGTGACAAACATTGTTCTGCATACAGGGTCAAACGATGTGTCCAAACAACAGTCGGAGGTTCTGAAACGGGACTTTACTGGATTACTAAATACTGTAAACTCTCTGAATGCAGCTGTATTCATCAGTGGACCTGTACTGCCGGTCAGAGGAGGAGACAAGAGATTCAGCAGGTTGTTAACACTGAATAAATGGCTTATATCAGCATGTGCTGACCACTCAGTGCATTTTATCAACAACTTTAATATTTTTTGGGTACGCAGGCATCTGTTTAAAGCAAATGGATTTAATTTTAACAAGTCAGGGGTGAAACTGTTCACCTCCAACTTGTTTTATTCCATACGTCATCCATCTGTGCTTGGTGCCAAGGCTGAGATAAAGAGGAACAAACAGTACTCCAAGAACAGACAAAGCCCATCAGAAACCTTGAGGAGGAGCTCCATTTGCCCCCACCCGGGAAGAGCCTCAGAAAGGAGAGACATCTGAGGCAAGAAGAGGGGTCCCTATTTGCCTCAAACTCTCTCAACAACACCAACGACCAGGACCAGGGACCACGATCTTCCCCAGTCCCCCAAACCTCTGACAGGCCATCACCCCCATCACCCTCCTCCCCCTCCCTTTCTCCCTCCTCCCCACACCTGAAATTCACTGAGGAGATGATGGAGCGGGTCAATGCTGGGCTCAGATCTACCCCCCGGCCCAATCCCTTTTTGTCCCCCATAAACCCCCCACCAGAGCGGCCAAAGGTTCGCCATCGAGCCCCACCCTCAACAGAGCAAGCGAAGTCACATTGCCCAGCCTCGCCCCCCTTAGTTCCTCCTTACCACCTTCATGCCCTGTCTCCGCAGTCTGATGTGTGATGTGTGGAGGGTCCGGGCTGCGAGGATTATGGCAGTGGTGACTTTTCCCAGGAGAAGCTGGGACCCTGTTTACTAGAAGGTTTTAAAATTTCTGTACTTTTAGGTGACAGGAGACATGTGGCCTGGTCAAAACACAGAGAGCTGCACTCCAAAAGATCTTTAAACATAGTAAACGTACCTTGTGTGCCACAGACTGCTCCCAAACACGAGGGGACAAGTAATACCTCTAAAACACTTAAGTTGGCTTTATTAAACGTTAGATCTTTAGCTGGGAAAACGTTTTTAATTAATGATTTAGTCACTGAGCACAGCCTTGATTTTATGTTTTTAACTGAAACTTGGTTGGACCAAAGTAACAGTGGAGCTGTACTCATCGAGACGACCCCTCCTAACTACAGTTTTATCAGTGAGGCCAGGGTGAGCAGGAGAGGAGGAGGGGTTGCTGTCTTATTTAATGAATCATTTCAATGTAAGCAGCTATCTCCTGGAAGTTTTCAGTCTTTTGAATATGTGGCTTTACAGCCGAAGGCCCCATCCAAAGTTGTGTTTCTTAATGTTTACAGGCCTCCCAAATACTGCACAGACTTTTTTAATGACCTCAGTGAACTGCTGTCTGTGATCTGTGTTGATTTCGACTGTGTAATTATTGTTGGGGATTTTAACATCCATGTGGACCACCCTCAGGACAAAGGGACTAAAGACCTGAGTAACACTCTGGGCAACTTTGGGCTGACTCAGCATGTAACAGAGGCCACACATAATAGAGGACACACTCTTGACCTACTGATCTCCAAGGGCCTGAGCATTTCAAAGGTTACTGTGTCTGATGTGGGCGTGTCTGATCATTACTGTGTTTTCTTTGAAAGTAGAATCTCAGCCCACATACATAAATATATCAACAACAAAACGGTGTATAACTGAACACAGTAGTGCAATTTTTAACCAGGTCTTCCCATTAACACCTGACCTGTCCAGAGGGTCAGTCAATGAGCTCGTCAATAGCTTCAATGCAATCTGTTAAATGTAATGGACACTATTGCTCCCATTAAGGTGAAGGTTATCTCTGGAAGGAAAAAGTCTCCATGGAGAAACTCCACACTAGTGAAAAATGAAAAAAGAGAGTGTAGGAAAGCTGAGCGCAGATGGAGAAAAACAAACCTCCAGGTTCATTATGACATCTATAAAGAGAAACTTCACAATTATAATTTACAACTGAGGAGTGCAAGGAGGTCCTACTTCTCTGACATCATCACTAAAAACAGCCATAATGCTCGGGTCTTATTTTCTACAGTTGACAGGCTAACAAACCCTCCTGTGTCAGTGGCAGCTGAACTTCATTCGACCATGGCCTTTGCCAAATTCTTCACAGAAAAAGTCCAAAAAATTAGACAAGCAATTGGTACATCAACAGCAGATCCAGAATATGTACTGTGTCCACCGAAAAACTGTTTAAACACCATGAAACAGTTTCACCCTATTAACAGCAAAGACCTGGAGGACATCTTAGATCAACTGAACTCCTCCTCTTGCTGTTTAGATGTCCTGCCAACAAGTTTTTTCAGAAAGGTCTCAAAGACTTTGGAGTCAGACCTGTTACAGATCGTCAACTTTTCTTTATTATCAGGTGTGTTTCCAGAATCACTAAAAACTGCTGTAATAAAACCTATACTGAAAAAGGACAATCTTGACAAGACACAAATGAACAACTACAGGCCGATCTCAAATCTCCCATTTTTAAGTAAGATCATTGAAAAAGCAGTTTCTCAACAGCTCAATTACTTCTTAACACAGAATAACTGCTATGATGCCTTCCACTCAGGTTTTAGACAGAATCACAGCACTGAAACCGCTCTGACCAAGGTGTTCAATGACATATGTCTGAATACAGACAGTGGAAAAATGTCAGTCTTAGTTTTACTGGATCTCAGTGCAGCATTTGATACAGTTGACCACAACATATTACTCAAACGACTGGAGAACTGGGCAGGTCTTTCAGGAACTGTACTAAACTGGTTCAAAACATACTTAGAAAACAGGAAATACTTTGTATCAATAGGTAACTTCCACCTTGCGGCCGCAGCTCAATGCAGCAGCTTCGGCAATGGAGACGCTGAACATGGTCCATTCGGACTCAATGTCCCCAGTCTCCCTCGGAATGCTGTTGAAGCTCTGCCGGAGGTGTGCGTTGAAGATCTCGCGGACTGGGGCCTCTGCTAGACGTTCCCAGCACACCCTCACTACGCGTTTAGGTGCACCAGGTCTGTCCAGCGTCCTCCCCCGCCACCTGATCCAACTCACCACCAGGTGGTGATCAGTTGACAGCTCAGCCCCTCTCTTTACCCGAGTGTCCAGAACATATGGTCGCAGGTCTGCTGATACGATTACAAAATCGATCATCGACCTACGGCCTAGAGCGTCCTGGTGCCACGTACACTTATGGACACTCTTATGTTCGAACAGGGTGTTCGTTATGGCCAAACTGTGATTAGCACAGAAGTCCAATAACAAAGCACCGCTCGGGTTCAGATCAGGGAGGCCGTTCCTCCCAATCACGCCCCTCCAGGTCTCGCTGTCATTACCCACGTGAGCATTGAAGTCTCCCAGCAGGACAACAGAGTCTCCAGGTGGAGCACCCTCCAGCACCTCCCCCAGGGACTCTAAGAAGGCTGGGTACTCTGAACTGCCACTCGGCGCATAAGCGCAGATGACAGTCAGGACCCGTTCCCCGACCCTAAGGCGCAGGGAACAAACCCTCTCGTCTTCTCATCGTCGAAAAACCCCAACGTACCGGCAGCAAGCCGAGAGGATATTAGAATACCCACCCCAGCCCGCCGCCTCTCACCAGGGGCAACTCCAGACTGAGACAGAGTCCAGCCCCTCTCCAGGAGACTGGTTCCAGAGCCCAAGCCATGCGAAGAGGTGAGCCCGACTATATCTAGCCGGTACCTCTCAACCTCACGCACTAACTCAGGCTCCTTCCCCACCAGAGAGGTGACATTCCATGTCCCTATTGCCAGTCTTGGCAGCCGGGGGTCAGTCCGCCAGGGCCTCCACTCCTGGCCGCCACCCGGCACACAATGCACCCGACCCCTATGGCGCCTCCTGCGGGTGGTGGGCCTGCGGGAGGATGGGCCCATGTCTCCTCTTCGGGCTGTGCCCGGCCGGGCCCCATGGACTAAGGCCCGGCCACCAGACGCTCGCCCTCGGGCACCCTCCCCGGGCCTGGCTCCAGGGCGGGGCCCCGGTAACCCTATCTCGGGCAGGGTAAACTGTTCCCTCGGTATCCTTTTCATAAGGGTCTTCTGAATCGCTCTTTGTCTGGTCCCTCACCCAGGGCCAATTTGCCATGGGAGACCCTACCAGGGGGCAAAAGCCCCCAGACAACATAGCCCCTGGGATCCCTGGGACACACAAACCCCTCCACCACTATTGGCGACTGTCAAGCCTTTGAGTCGCCGAGCAGCTGAATAGGGGAATAATGTTGACGCGCCCGCTGTTTAAAACGTTAGTCAAAGTTCCAAGTTAAAACTCCTTTATTTGTTGTTAAATCCGTAGAAAACAGTGAACAAAAACATTCTAAGCTTGAGCGGTCACAAAGTCGACTTCCCCCATCACCCACTCATTCACAAAATTTCCCTCGGGCCGTGAACAGGTGATATAGCAATCACTATTACTGACACCACGTGACTCAAAGCTACGCCTATCCATAACATTCCGGCCCCTAATTATTACATTTTTACAGTAATAATTACACATCCAACACCACAACTCACAACACGCACTTCATCAATCACAGACACCCAGTGAGACAACATAACATACTCAAAAAGTTCACCAAAGTTATTTTCTCATGTCTTCTCTTCTTTTCTTCTGTCTGCACATGGTCAGTCAGTCATAGGCCAGAGGTTACCAGCACTTAGCCTAAATATAGTCAGTCTGTAATGTACATCTCATAACATTAAAGTCAATTCAAAGTTAGTTATGTCACACTGTGTCAAAATGTCATAGTCATGGGTCAGAAGCCTCCTGAAGAAGGCATATCTTTGTGATGGGTCTGCACACATGGCTGGTTGGGGTCTTAATCCAGACCTGACGCACAAGCCCCTTTTCATCTGGTGCAGCTCCGGTGACTCTCCCAATGATCCAGGAACCACGAGGTGCAGAATCATCCACTATAAGGACCACATCTCCGGGAACGAAGTTGCGTTTAATCCTTCCCCATTTCTGGCGCTCTAATTCTGTGACTGGAACTCTCTTTGCATATCCTCTAGATATAAGATCTGTCATGAAGGCAGTGTAGTCTTTGTGAAAGTCTTTATCTCTGATGAACCTTTTCTTCAAACCTAAGGCTCGTTGCTCAATTGCACGGTTGTCAGGCATTCTTATGTCTCGGTCTTTTAGTGGCAGGGCAATGCTGTAGTGCCAATCCCCCAAAGTCACCGTCTTGCTGGCCAATTCCAGGAACTTCAAGTCTTCCTTTGACAGCCCCATCTGTTCATCATTGCTGCTCTCAGGAAAATCCATCTTGAACTGCTGTTTCCATAGCTTGTCCAGTATGACAGCAGAAACTCTGTTGGCGGTAACTGTTGCCAAACATCCTGGCCTTCCACAGCATTCTCGATTAAGTGGCCCATTCACAGTCCAGCCGAGCACAGTCCTAATGGCAAAGGGTCCATCACCTACACTCCGGATGACCTCCAAAGGTTCTAGAGCTCTGGGCATATTCATGCCAATCAAAAGCTCAACATTGGCCTTAATTTCTGGCAAATGAACGTGCTTCAAATGTGGCCAGTCATCCAGGTCCTGTTGATTTGGGATGTTACCAGTATCTACAGGCATTTTATGCTGAGTGAAGAGGTTAGGCATATCACAGTACATGTCACTGTCCAATCCAGCAACTTCAAGTTCAGGTACAATGAAACTGTCCACCACTTTCTCCTGTCCCATGGTGCGCAGGAGAATCTTTGTCTTCCTCCCAGCAATATTCAGCTTGTCCATAAGACCCACTGTACAAAAGGATGCTGAACTCCCATGGTCCAGAAAGGCATACGTTTCCACTATTCTTTGACCTCTCTTTGATTTTACTTTAACTGGCACAATGGCAAGCTTACAGTCCTGTTCACCGGCCCCAGTAAGACCACTAGTCTGGATCGTAACAGGAATGTTATCTGCCTCATTATTAGGTTTGACTTCATTCTTCTCTTTGTGGTGAATATGGAGTATACTTGCATGTCGGAGGCCACAGATTTTACATGAAAGGCGTTTTCTGCATTCTTTGCTTATGTGCCCAGTACACAAACAGCCAAAACAAATGCGATTCTTTTTAAGAAAAGAAATCTTCTCATCATGAGGTTTCTTATCAAGCAGAGCGCATGACTCCAGTGTGTGTCCGCCTTTGCAGAAAAAACAAGCCTTCACAGTGCTGTGAGGATCTTGAGCCTCTGTCTGATTCTGTCTCTCGACGTCAGAGACTGTTGTGGCGAAGCTACTTCCTTTAGCTTTTAGATGTGGAGAACATTTCCCTCCATTGCTGCCCTTGGCTGCTAGATGTGTTGCTGGAACGTCACATAGATTTCCAAAGATGGGATCTGTTACAATTTTAACTTGATGCTCAAGGAAGGAAACAATGTCAATGAATGCGGCTCTGCGATGTTGCCTCTCCTGAATGTCATATGCTACTGTTCGCCATTTGTCTTTTAACTTATATGGCAGTCTTCTAACCACAGCAAGCATATTGGCAGGTGTATTTAATTCAAAGAGATCATTAATCTCTTCCATTGCATTGCAGCATCCACGTAAGAACAAACAATATGCCTGAAGAGCTTTTCCATCTTCCGATCTAATCAGTGGCCATGAGTGAACTTTGTTCAAATAGGCAGATGCAATCACATGTCCATTCCCAAAGTGCTCATACAGCAGAGTCTTTGCCTTTACATATCCAGCACTTCCAGACATATGTTGGCAGCTTTTAACAAGTTCATTGGGCTGCCCCTTGGTGTACTGTGCAAGATAATGCAGGCAGTCACCAGCATCGCCAGTCTTTGCTTCTATGACCTGTTCAAACGAGCGCATAAAGGCCTGAAAATGTAAAGGGTCACCATCAAAGGTTTGAATCTCCCTTTTGGGCAGTGAAGAAAGACTTTGCTGATGGACCAACATACAAGTTAATTCATTTTGTTTTTCCATAATGGACAACAGATTTTCATTGGCTACTGGAAGAGCAGCTTGTAGCTTAGGCAAAGGTGGAATTGATCCAAAAGCATCAGAAGGCCCCATAAAAGCTGGTGCAGGCCTTTCCCTTTTGATATTCTGTTGCACTGTTTTTACTTGAAGCTCTGCATTCCCAGTGATTGCATTTCCTTTTGTAAGCGTCTGAGGAACAAAAGTCTCTGCATCCGCATTAAGAATTTCAAGGCTGTTTCCCTTTGTTTTAAAATATGATTCCATTCCATTAGATTTCCGTGAAGCGACGCTCCGCATAGCGGATCCAGTTCTCAGCACGTTCACCTTTGCAACAGTTGCAGCTATATCTGCTTCAAGCTGAAGTTGTTCTTTCTTTCTCCTCAATTGTTCCTCTTGTTCTTCAAGAGAGTGTTTTTCTTTCAGCATATGTTGACGTGCGAGCAAGGCGACCATTTCAGCTTCTGCCCTGAGACATGCAGATGAAGTAGATGATACTCTTGAGCTTGACCTACTGCCTTGATTTGACACACTGTCGGATGGCAACACGTCATCATTAACATCGTTCTGAGGATTAAGAGATAATTGTGGTTCTTTTCCAGTGTGCTCTCGAACCTCCACTTCTCCTCCCAGGGAAGTTTCCTGTGACTGTGCCTTGTCAGATGATGGCCTCCCTGAATGTTTATCAGTTTCAGAAAGCCATATGTTAACATCCTCCATAAACCCTTTATTGTATTTAGAGATGCTTGAGAACCATGTATTTTGTTTATCTTTCTCATCAAATGAGATTAGAGAAAGTAAAGATTCATGCAATGCACTGGCATCCTTAAACAGGTGTGTTAACTCATCAAACTGTTTTTTGACTTGTGAATGATTTTTATCATCTTTCATTAGCTCTTTAAGAGACATAATAACACTTTTCATTTTGTTTACATGCCTTTTCCGATCTGTTTGGATGGTTTCAATTTTGTTTGCAAGAGCTTTCTCAGTGAGGGAAGTTATTCTTTTATCCTTTTCAGTTTTTCCAACAACAGATGCAGCCTGTGATCCACTCATTTTAAGCATTCAACATAAGCAGCATGCCAAAATCCAAAACAAAGGCAACAGCAATTCCTTCAAACTCAGTTGAACGCCTGCAGAGCCACAGCACACACACACACCAAACCGAATAGCAAACGTAGCGGTGGGCGTGTCACAAAAACATCTTCGTATGGTCAGAATCCAAACTGCGTTCAAACAAACAATACGCAGCACAAAAACACAGTTTACATACCACCGTCGTCTTCTCCTTATCTGTCAGACTAGCCGATTTTATGGGTGTAGTGGTGGCGGTGTGTGGGCTCGCGACGGCGTTTATTCAGCGCTGATTGCGGGACGCTCCATTGCCGTCGCGCTTTTTGCTGACAAATATTGGCGACTGTCAAGCCTTTGAGTCGCCGAGCAGCTGAATAGGGGAATAATGTTGACGCGCCCGCTGTTTAAAACGTTAGTCAAAGTTCCAAGTTAAAACTCCTTTATTTGTTGTTAAATCCGTAGAAAACAGTGAACAAAAACATTCTAAGCTTGAGCGGTCAGCAAAAGTCGACTTCCCCCATCACCCACTCATTCACAAAATTTCCCTCGGGCCGTGAACAGGTGATATAGCAATCACTATTACTGACACCACGTGACTCAAAGCTACGCCTATCCATAACAACCACGATAAGGTAGCGATTCAAGGAGGAGAGCCTGTGGGACTCCGGAGGCAGCCAACAGGTATCGACAGGCCAAGCGGACTGCGGCTCAGGCAGTGGCTGAAGCAAAAACTCGGGTGTGGGAGGAGTTCGGAGAGGCCATGGAAAAAGACTTTCGGACTGCCTCGAAGAGATTCTGGCAAACCGTCAGGCGTCTCAGGAGGGGAAAGCGGTGCTCTACCTGCACTGTGTATAGTGCTGGCGGAGCGCTGCTGACGTCGACTGAGAAAATTGTCAGGCGGTGGAAGGAATACTTCGAGGACCTCCTTAATCCCACTGACACGTCTACCGAGGAGGAAGCAGAGTCTGGGGATGAGGGGGGCGAGGTCACTGAGGCAGTTAAACAACTCCTTGGTGGCAGAGCCCCTGGTGTTGATGAGGTCTGCCCCGAGTTCCTGAAGGCTCTGGACGTTGTAGGGCTGTCCTGGTTGACACGCCTCTGCAATTTTTCGTGGAGATCAGGGGCAGTACCTGTGGACTGGCAGACCGGGGTGGTGGTCCCCATCTTTAAGAAGGGGGACCGGAGGGTGTGTTCCAACTATGTCTATGCCAGGGTGCTGGAAAGGAGAGTTCGTCCGCTAGTCGAACCTCGGATACAGGAGGAACAATGCGGTTTTTGTCCTGGTCGCAGAACACTGGACCAGCTCTTTATCCTCTCCAGGATGGTTGAGGGTGCATGGGAGTTTGCCCAACCAGTCTACATGTGTTTTGTGGACTTGGAGAAGGCATTCGACCGTGTCCCTCGGGGTGTCCTGTAGGAGGTGTTGCGGGAGTATGGGGTGTCTGGCCCATTGCTACAGGCCATTCGATCCCTATACAACTGTTGCAAGAGCTTGGTTCGCATTGCCGGCAATAAGTCGGACTCGTTCCCGGTGGGTGATGGGCTCCGCCAGGGCTGCCCTTTGTCTCCGGTTCTGTTCATAATTTTTATGGACAGGATTTCTAGGCGCAGCCAAGTGGCGGAGGGCTTTCGCTTTGGTGGCCTCAGAATCTCATCTCTGATTTTTGCAGATGATGTGGTTCTGTTGGCTTCATCGGGTGAGGGCCTCCAGCTCGCACTGGAACGGTTCGCAGCCGAGTGTGAAGCAGCGGGAATGAGGATCAGCACCTCCAAATCTGAGGCCATGGTTCTCAGCCGGAAAAGGGTGGAGTGCCCACTCCGGGTCGGGGATGAGTTCCTGTCCCAAGTGGAGGAGTTCAAGTATCTCGGGGTCTTGTTCGCGAGTGATGGGAGAAGGGAGCCGGAGATCGACAGACGGATTGGGGCTGCAGCTGCAGTAATGCAGACGCTGCACCGGTCCGTCGTGGTGAAGAGGGAGCTGAGTGTAAAAGCGAAGCTCTCAATTTACTGGTCGATCTACGGCCCTACTCTCACCTATGGCCACGAGCTGTGGGTAGTGACCGAAAGAACGAGATCGCGGATACAAGCGACAGAAATGAGCTTCCTCCGAAGGGTGGCTGGCCTCTCCTTTAGAGATAGGGTGAGAAGTTCGGCCATCCGGGAGGGGCTCAGAGTAGAGCAGCTGCTGCTCCACATCGAAAGGAGCCAGCTGAGGTGGTTCGGGCATCTGACAAGGATGCCCCCTGGGCGCCTCCTGGGTGAGGTGTTCCAGGCATGTCCCACCGGGAGGAGGCCCCGGGGCAGACCCAGGACACGCTGGAGAGATTATATCTCTCGGCTGGCCTGGGAACGCCTTGGTATTCCCCCGGATAAGCTGAAGGAGGTGGCTGGGGAGAGGGAGGTCTGGGCCTCTTTGCTTAGGCTGCTGCCCCCGCGACCCGGCCCCGGATAAAGCGGATGAAGATGGATGGATGGATGGAATAGGTAACTTCACATCTGAGCAGACAAGTATCACATGTGGAGTTCCCCATGGTTCCATCTTGGGACCCCTTCTGTTTAACATTTACATGCTCCCACTGGCACAGATTATAAAGAACAACAAAATAAACTACCACAGCTATGCAGATGACACACAAATATATATCACAATGTCACCAGGAGACCAAGGCCCTGTACAGGCTCTTGGTAAATGCATTGAAGAAATTAATGACTGGCTGTGCCACAATTTTCTCCAGCTAAACAAAAACAAAACTGAGGTAATAGTCTTTGGCGCCAAAGAAAAACGATTACAGGTCACCAGAGAACTTCAATCTATACACCTAAAAACCACAAACCAGGCGAGAAATTTGGGTGTAGTGATGGATGCAGACCTAAACTTAGAAAAACACATAAAGACAATAACAAAGTCAGCTTACTATCACCTCAAGAATATTTCAAGGATAAAAGATCTGATGTCTCAACAGGACCTGGAAAAACTAGTCCATGCATTCATCTTTAGTAGGCTTGATTACTGTAACAGCATCTTTACAGGTCTACCTAAAAAAATCAGTCAGACAACTACAGCTCATTCAGAACTCTGCTGCTCGAGTCCTCACTAAGACCAAAAAAGTGGACCACATCAGTCCAGCTCTGAGGTCTTTACACTGGCTGCCTGTCCGTCAGAGGATAGACTTTAAAGTTCTGATGCTGGTCTATAAAGCTCTGAATGGTTTAGGACCAAAATACATCAGTGACCTCCTGACCCAGTATGAACCTTCCAGATCCCTCAGGTCATCTGGATCTGGTCTTTTATCAGTTCCCAGAGTCAGAACCAGACACGGAGAAGCTGCATTCAGCTTTTATGCTCCTTATATCTGGAACAAACTCCCAGAAAGCCTCAGATCAGCTGAAACACTCAGTTTATTTAAATCCAGGTTGAAGACTCACCTGTTCTCAGCTGCATTTGAATAAAGCACCAAATCCACACTTTTAAGCTTAAATTTCAAAACTTACATTTAACTACTGATTTTATCTATTGTTCTGATTTTATCTGTTTTGATTTTATATACTGTTTTGTTTGTTGTTAGTTAGTTTGTTTGCTTGTTTTAATCAATTTTAAAGCGTGCTTTTTATTTGTCTTTGTTTCTAATGTCTCTGTAAAGCACTTTGAATCACCTTGTTGTTGAATTGTGCTATACAAATAAACTTGCCTTGCCTTGCCTTGCCTTCAAGCTCGGGTCCTCTACCAGAGGCCTGGGAGCTTGAGGGTCCTGCGCAGTATCTTAGCTGTTCCCAGGACTGCGCTCTTCTGGACAGAGATCTCCGATGTTGTTCCCGGGATCTGTTGGAGCCACTCGCCTAGCTTGGGAGTCACCGCACCACTGTTACCTTCACCCTCCACATCCTCTCGAGCTCTTCTCTGAGCCCTTGGTATTTCTTCAGCTTCTCGTGTTCCTTCTTCCTGATATTGCTGTCATTCGGAACCGCTACATCGATCACTACGGCCGTCTTCTTCTGTTTGTCTACCACCACTATGTCCGGTTGGTTAGCCACCACCATTTTGTCCGTCTGTATCTGGAAGTCCCACAGGATCTTAGCTCGGTCATTCTCCACCACCCTTGGGGGCATCTCCCATTTTGACCTCGGGACTTCCAGGTTATACTCGGCACAGATGTTCCTGTACACTATGCCGGCCACTTGGTTATGGTGTTCCATGTATGCCTTGCCTGCTAGCATCTTGCACCCTGCTGTTATGTGCTGGATTGTCTCTGGGGCATCTTTACACAGCCTGCACCTGGGGTCTTGCCTGGTGTGATAGACCCCAGCGTCTATGGATCTTGTACTCAGAGCTTGTTCTTGTGCTGCCATGATTAGTGCCTCTGTGCTGTCTTTCAGTCGAGCTTTGTCCAGCCACTGGTAGGATTTCTGGATATCAGCCACCTCCTCTATCTGCCGGTGGTACATACCGTGCAGGGGCCTGTCCTTCCATGATGGTTCCTCGTCTCCAACATCCACAATGATGGCGAAACAACTAGTAGCTCAGTGTAAATGACTGTTCAGCACAGAAATGAAGCCCAACAATCATGTTTTACAGTCCCGTGGTCTCAGCCTCAGATACTCAACTAATCAAAGTGATGTCATGACAAAAATGAATGACCAACAGAACATTTTTCTCCTTCATTTCTGTCAAACAATGCTATATGTAACGTGTCTCGCGGTTAGTATCATGGTTGCTAGGCAACCTGAACAGCGCGACGATGCGTATACCGTCCCATTTCACAAGCCTCTCACTTCCGCACTTCTCGTACTTATAGTACGCACCATACATAGTACGTGTAGTGCGCGTACTTCAAGCGTGCAGTCTCTTAATTGGGACACAGCCTTACTTTGTCTGTTGTTTTGATCTCCATCTTGCTCTGTGCGTCATTTGTTTAGAGCCTGCAGTGTTTGTATCCATGAGTATCTGGCAGTTAAGTTGGATTAAGTTATTTTTAATTTCCAGCAATGAAGCTGTTGTTCAGTCCAGCCTGATAATCTTACATTTGAGTCCTGACCTAACTGCCAGCCACACACAACACTTCATGACATTTAAAGCTTCCTTTCTATGTAACCTCAATATAACTATATATATCGGATGATGATATAACGTTTCATTTTACGCTATCGTTTATTTCGTGGTGTCGCAAAATAAACTCTTTGCGGCAATATTTTTTCATCGTTTTCATGGTCACTGTAGTGGCTATATTAATTTCTTAAGGTTCTCTATTTCTCTTACATTTAATATAACCACATTACAGACGGACAAGCACCTGTTTTTATGCGTTGTAGTTAGCAACAATGACGGTAACACCATTGCGTGTCCGCTTGTTCATGTTCCATATAAACCTTTCACAATAAAGCTCAAGATCCTGTTGAGACTTTTCAAAATAAACTGAATCACGTGAAAGAGCAGATTGGATGAGAATTAAAAAAGAGCCGCCAGGTGCTAAAAAATAAACCTTAGACTCAAACGCTAGAACAGGCTTTTCCCCGCAGAACGCTGTGCAATAAATACTCACAAAAAAAAAAAAAAAAAAACGTTATAAAACTTTTGTCTAAAAATGTATCGTTTCATGCATTGGTTAAAACACTCGGCTCCAGCTACATGACGCGCAGCTGGAAGCACTTCCCGCAAGACGAGCTGCACGAGATGCACAGAATTTACAGAAAATGTTACATTTTTGTGATTTATATCGTTATCGGGACGATAGAATTCTTATATCGGGATATGAGATTTTGGTCATATCGCACAGCCCTACTTCATGACATTTAAAGCTTCCTTTCTATGTAACCTCAATATTCCCATCAGTTTCCCCCTAAATATTTTATTATACAAGTTGTACTGATGAAAATACACAACAGATCATATTTTTTCTTTCTTTTGTTTTGCTTTGAGAATGAGCTGGCTATTCACAGTGAAAATCTTGTCCAACAGGTACAGCTGGGTCTTCCAGCATTTGGGTTGTACGTGAAGGAGAGGATCTTTCACTTTATAATCTTTTCACTGTGTCTGGAAACACAAAGTTCTTCTGCAAGGAAAAATGTGAGCGAGCAGAAAACATCCTCATTAAAACAGATGAAACCACAGCTCAGAGCGGCAGATACAGCATTAAATACAAAGATGCAGCTTCAGGAAGAGGAAGCCTGACTTTTACCAT
Organism: Astatotilapia calliptera; assembly: GCF_964374335.1. NCBI lineage: Eukaryota > Metazoa > Chordata > Actinopteri > Cichliformes > Cichlidae > Astatotilapia > Astatotilapia calliptera. The sequence goes on along the minus strand of NC_137427.1, from coordinate 37,430,971 downwards.
CACAAATATGAGAAAGTCTGACTCAGGAATGTACCGGTTTGGTTTGGGTAAATCTTCAGCTCCAGATTCATACTCAGACTTTGAGGTCAGAGTTTCAAATGGTGAGTTTCTACTAAAAGTTACTAAAGTCAAAATTGGGAAACCAATCACCTACTCTCATACCTCCATAAACTCTCAGGCCAAATACAGTCCTATTTAAACTCAGTCACTTTATTTATTTATTATATAATTCATGGATGTTCATCTATTTAACAGAAATTGCTAAAAACTCTAGAGTCTCCCGTGCACAGAGTGAGGGAGAAGAAATCTCATTTCCATGTGCCACTGCTGTCCAGGCACAGAGGAAGTTCCTTTGTAAGAATCCATGTGAGAAAGAAGGAAATATCTTCATTGACACAACTAATGACAAAGTTCAGAATGGCAGGTACAGCATTGAATACACAAAAGGATCTGGGTTTGAACTTCTAGCAACCATCAGACATCTGACCAAGTCTGACACGGGACAGTACAGGTGTGGTTACGGGGACCCTTTATCTCCTGATTCATATGACACTGAAATTATTTTGGTTGTAGATGGTAAGTTTCTTTTCAGAATAATAACAATTCTTGATATGTTCATCCTATAGCTTGTTGTTAAAATCTTGCAAATTAGGGATTAGATTAAAATTCATAGTAAAAGATGCCAGTCTTTCTACAATTCTCTCTGTTTTGTCCTTTTTCTGCCCGTCCTTTCCAGCACTGTAGCAATCAGAATTATTGTTTGAAGACCAGGAAAAATGCCCAACAGATTTATTTTACCAAGTGGACCATCCTGGCTTTTGATATACTGGTAGATGGTCAGGTGGCCAGGAGAGGAAAGAGGTGCAGTGCTTTCCCTGCACCTGTAAATTGTTATTATAATTTTTTAATTATGATTAAAATAATCCCACTATTGTCCTCTCTCACCTATTCACAGACATTTGGGACATTATTGGACACAATATTCATTGTAATTGGGTCTTTTTCAGTTACGTTGTTAAATATATATGCCCCCCTGGAAGCGATATTTATTTCTTTAAGAAAATTATAGACATGATGGTTACAGAGACAGTAGGTTTTCTAATTGGTGGAGGAGATTTAAATATACATCTATAACCAAAGCTAGATATTTCCAATAGAAAAGCACAGAATACCAAAACATTAATTAAGAATATAAATACATTGATGAAGGAGGTGGGACTAATTGATATATGGAGAAACTTGCATTATACCTATTTTTCCTCACCGCACTTGTTATACACAAGAATAAATTATTTTATTACCTTTGGGGAAAATAAAGATAGAATAAACACTTGTGAAATTGGAGCAATAGACTTAAGCGACCATGCACCAGTATACCTGTCCATTGATTTAAACCTGCAACCAAAACTCAATAATTGGAAATTAAATTCAAGCTTACTGAATGATTCACACTTCAAAGAACAAATTAAGAAAGAGATTCACTTCTATATGGAAACGAATGATAATGGTGAGGTGTCTCCTCCTATTCTGTGGGATACTTTAAAAGCTGTCCTGAGAGGGAAAATTATAGCAATATAAGCAATTATAAAAAAAAGATGAGAAATAAAAAATTAGAAGAGCTGCAAAATAAGTTAGAAGAATTAGAGAAAAGGCATAAAAGAAAAACAACACAGGATATATTGGAGGAAATCATCAAAACAAGAAATGAAATAAATGATTTGACTACATATGAAATTAAATTTTTTTTTATGTTTCTTAAACAAAGGTATTACGAGGGAGGATCTAAAGCAATGAATGTTTTAGCCTGGAAACTAAAAAAGTAAATAGCAGATAATACAGTTCACAAAATTAAACATCCAGTGACAAAATTAATAAAAAATAAACTAGGAGAAGTTCAGAGTGCATTTGAAACATTTTATAAGACTCTTTATGCTAATAAGACAGAGAGTAGTATAGTTGAAATGAACAGTTTTTTAGACTCTCTCGATTTACCAGTACTGAATGAAGAACAGAATAAAACTTCGATTGAAGATATAACAGAAAAGGAACTAAGAAGAGCAATAAGGAGCTAAAAGAAGAATTAATACCAGTGATGCTTCTCACACTGAATTGGGTCTTAAAGAAGGCTCAAGTACCTTCTAGCTGGAAAGAAGCAATTATCTCTGCTATCCCAAAAGAAAACAAGATAAATTAGAATGTGCGTCATATAGACCAATATCTGTTCTTAATCCAGATTATAAGATGTTTACATTTATCATGGCTAGACGATTACAAAAGTTCTTATCTAGTCTAATTCATAATGATCAAACAGGTTTTATTCGAGAGCGCCAAATACAAGATAATGTACGGCGGACACTACGAATTATTAACCATATTCGACAGAATAAAGTAGAAGCAATGGTAATCAGTATCGATTCAGCATTCGATTCAGTTAATTGGAACTTTCTTTATGGAGTCTTGCATAGATTTGGCTTGCATGAAATAATAATTAAGACAATACAGGCACTTTATGATAACCCTACGGCAAGGATTAAAATTAATGGCTACCTATCAAATAGTATTAAGCTGCAAAGAGGAACAAGGCAGGGCTGTGCGTGCTCACCATTATTATTCACGTTATATCTGGAACCATTGGCTCACTATATAAGGCAAAACAAAGAAGTAGAAGATATTAATATCCATGAGAAGGAGCATAAATTAGCCTGCTATGCAGATGATATTTTAATATTTTTGGGTCAACCATCAAACTCTCTACCTAAATTAATGCAGTTATTTGAATACTTTGGTCGACTATCAGGATATAAAGTTAATATGAGTAAAACACAATTGCTTAAGTACAACTATATTCCATCAGAAGAAATTAAAAATAAGTACCAATTAGCATTAAAAAACGCAGGCCATTTTTTGATTTTGACGGTGTTAACTACTAGAAGACTAGAGGAAATATTAGTTATACTAATGGAAACAAAAACACACTCCTTACATGCCTTTTGTATTTTTTTTCTGTTTTGCTTCCTTTTCTATTTTTCTTTCTTTTTTTTCTTTTTTCTTCTTTTCTTCTTTCATTCCTTTTGTATGGATATTTTAGTTGTTTAAATACAGAAAAAAGAAAAATGCATGTAGTGACAAATTGTTGAAGTTGATGATATTGTACAGTGATAACTAAATGTTAATTTTAAAAAAAGTAATTGGGTCTTTTTCAGTTTAAACCTTTTGCAAACATATATGAGATTCTTGACGGGTTCCAGTCTCACTTTAAAGAACAGTATTATGCTGTATTCCGTCTTGTTCTCTATGAAACATGTTTAAATGGAATCTTAGAAATTGAATTCAGATCTATGAAAGTGAATATAAATAAGTCTGCTTTCTGATTTTTCTATAATGGGCTCTGTGTTACAGTGGTGACTTACACTTCTACTCAGGTCTGCGCCTTCAAAGGATCAACAGCAGAAATACACTCCAAATTCAGATACCTATCGACTATAAATGACATAAAGACAAGAATCCAGAAAATGTTCTGGTTTACTACAGTCAAAGATAATGAGCCTGTGGACCTGAAAACAGATCCAGAGTATTCAGGTCGAGTTCAGTATCAGTGTGAAAACAATGACTGCACTCTGAGAATCTCAGACCTGAGAGAGAGCGACTCAGCTGAGTACAAGTTCATGCTCATAACAAACGATCCAGGAGGGAAATATACTGGATCACCTGGAGTCACTTTGACTGTTACAGGTAAAACAATATTTGACTGGAATTCACTTTAAACATTTCCATGTGTATCTGTGCAGATGTTGAGATATTTATGATATAATGTCATTGTTTTTTTTACTCCCAGATCCACAGCTCCAGGTACATGTGAGGAGATCAACAGTAAACTCTTATTCTAACTGGACAGAGCTGACATGTCACAACAACTGTCAGCTACCTGATCAATCTTCCTACATCTGGTACAGGAATGGACACAAACTTTCATCAGAAAAACAATATTTACAGCTGAACACATCTGATACTGTAGACAGTCTTTACTGTGCTGTGAAAGGATATGAGCGATTCCCTTCTCCAACAGTGTGTGAGTTCACTACTTTTTGTTTTATTAAAGGAATTATATTACATTTTTCTTTATTTACAGGAATGTGTTTGTATGCTACTTTAGTCAAAATCCTTTCTTTTAGGGGGTTTACAATGTTTTCTTTTTAGAATATAAATTTTTTAAATTTGTTTTTTATGACCATGTCGTCATTCTTATGTTTCCTCCTCCAGATGCTCCAAAGCTTCCCTCTGTGTCAGTGAGTCCCTCTGCTGAGATAGTGGAGGGCAGTTCAGTGGCTCTGACCTGTAGCAGTGATGCTAACCCAGCAGCTAGTTACACCTGGTACAAGGAGGATGTCATCAGCCCTCTCAGGTACCAACATGTTTTCAGATCCATCCGGCCTTCTCAATCTGGAAAGTATTACTGTACAGCTGATAATGGCCTCGGACAAAAGAGATCTGAAAGCAGAACTATTGATGTGAAATGTGAGTAAAATACATTTATAAGCTTTAAATTCTTTGTTCTCAGTTGAACAGTTAACATCAACTTTAGAGATAAGACTTAATTCATCATCATATTTCCAAGATGGCGGCGCGTGAACAACGCGAGGCTCAGTGTCTCTCCAGAATCTGCTATTTAGCGGTTTTTTTAATCTACTTTTAACCGGATTATTCGTCCAGAATTGCTGTGCGTTGCTGACCTACAGCAGACAAGAGCTTCTGGACATCTGGACTCACAACTCCAACAGTTTTATCGCCGATCTCCGACTCATCCCAGAGATCTCCAGAACACCGGAGGCTGCCCACTCTCCCCGGCTGGGCGGAAGTGCACGCAGACGGCGCCGAGATCGTAAACAAAGGCGAGGTAGGCGCGGAGGGCTACGGGCTAAGCTAAAGCTAACACCACACCGGCTGCCTTTACCCAGTATTTTTCTCGCCAATGTCCGTTCTCTGGCAAACAAAATGGATGAGATACGGCTCTCCATCACTAACAACAGACGGATTATGGACTCAAATGTCATGTTTTTCACCGAAACATGGCTGAACAACAGCTGTCCGGACAATGCTATCGAGTTAGCAGGACGCCACACACACCGAGCCGACAGGCTAGCAGATGACTCCGGCAAGACCAGAGGTGGAGTTTGTGCATTTATATTAACAATGCTTGGTGCATGAACTCCACTACTACTGAGAGTCACTGCTCACCTAATGCGGAGTTTTTAATGGTCGAATGCAGACCTTATTATCTCCCCAGAGAATTCACTTCGATCATACTCACTGCCGTGTATATACCCCCCGACGCTAATGCTAGGTTGGCCATGAAAGAACTTTCTGCAGCCATTAACAAACACCAGAATAAACACCCCGAGGCTGCTTTTATTGTTGCTGGCGACTTCAACCACACCAACTTAAAGACAGTCCTCCCCAGATTCCACCAACATGTCTCCTGCCACACCAGAGGAGACAAGACTTTAGACCATGTGTATTCCAACCTGGCTGGAGCCTACAAAGCCACACCCCTCCCCCACATTGGACAATCGGACCATCTCTCCCTGTTCCTCACACCTCGGTATTCACCACTCATCCAACGTGTGAAACCTGCTGTGAGGACAATTAAAGTGTGGCCAGAGGGGACAGACGCAGTGCTCCAGGACAGATTTAAAAACACAGACTGGAATATGTTCACCCACACAGACCTGGACCAGTACGCCTCATCTGTACTGGATTACATCTCCAAAACCACAGACAGTGTCACCACCCAGAAACGGATCACCATGTACCCCAACCAGAAGCCTTGGATGAACTGGGATGTTCGTCTCCTCCTGAAGGCCCGCAACACTGCCTTTAGGTCAGGAGATGCACACGCCTACAGTACAGCCAGGGCTAATCTAAAGAAGGGCATCAAAAAAGCCAAACACCATTACAAAAAGAAGGTAGAAGAACACTTCTCCAACTCCAACCCCCGACGCATGTGGCAAGGACTCCAGACCATCACAGACTACAGGACCACCAAACCCTCCCCCGCATCCTCTGATGTCTCCTTCCTCAACGAGCTCAACAACTTTTATGCTCGTTTTGAGCGAGGGAACCCCACAACCACAACCAAAGCAGACATGACGCCAGACCACCAACCTATGACTCTCTCCCCCACCGATGTAGGAGCGGTGCTGAGCAGGATCAATGTCCACAAGGCTGCAGGCCCTGATGGCATCCCCGGGCGTGTTCTCAGAGCGTGTTCTGGGGAGCTTGCAGGAGTGCTCACAGACATATTCAATCTGTCCTTGGCCCACGCTGTGGTACCGGCCTGCTTCAAATCCACCTCCATCGTCCCGATACCCAAAAACTCCAACCCATCTTGCCTCAATGACTACCGCCCAGTAGCACTCACCCCCATCATCACTAAGTGCTTAGAGCGACTGGTCCTAGCACACTTCAAATCCTGTCTCCCCCCCACCCTGGACCCCCACCAATTCGCATACCGCCGGAACAGGAGCACAGAGGATGCAGTCTCCATCGCAATGCACTCTGTCCTCTCACACCTGGACAACAACAACACCTACGCCAGAATGCTGTTTATAGACTTCAGTTCAGCATTCAATACAATCCACCCCTCACAACTCATCAGGAAACTGACAGACCTGGGTATCAGTTCCCTCATCTGCAAATGGTTACTGGACTTCCTGACCAACCGCCCCCAACATGTCCGGCTGGATAACCGCTGCTCATCTACCATCACAATGAACACCGGTGTACCACAAGGCTGTGTGATGAGCCCTTTCCTCTACTCCCTCTTCACCCACGACTGCAGACCTGCTGATGGTTCCAACACCATCATTAAGTTTGCAGATGACACCACGGTGATTGGCCTCATCAGTGACAACGATGAGGCCGCCTACAGGGAGGAGGTGGATCGTCTGGCTGAGTGGTGCGACAGAAACAACCTGCTGCTTAACACCGAGAAGACCAAGGAGCTCATCGTGGACTACAGGAGGAATGCTGACCCACATCCACCCATCCACATTAAGGGGACGGCTGTGGAGCGTGTGAGCAGCTTCAAGTTCCTGGGAGTCCACATCTCCGAGGATCTCACCTGGACGACCAACTGCTCCAAGCTGGTCAAGAAGGCTCACCAGCGCCTCTTCTTCTTGAGGACTCTGAGGAAGAACCACCTGTCCTCAGACATCCTGGTGAACTTCTATCGCTGCACCATCGAGAGCATCCTGACCAACTGTATAACAGTCTGGTACGGGAACTGCTCTGCCTCGGACCGGAAGGCGTTGCAGAGGGTCGTGAAAACTGCCCAGCGCATCGCCGGAGCACCACTTCCTGCCATAAAAGACATCTACAGGAAGCGGTGTCTGAAAAGGGCTGGGAAAATCATCAAAGACCCCAGTCACCCATCACATGGACTCTTCACCCTCCTGCCCTCTGGGAGGCGCCACAGGAGCCTCCGGACTAAGACCACCAGGTACCGGAACAGCTTCTTCCCCACAGCTGTCAGACTCCTGAACTCTGCCTCCTGACATCTGACCCACGTTAACTCATGGACTGAACATACACACACCCACAATGGACAACTGTACCCTCAAACACAATAATAACATGGACTGAACCACCACTCACAACCACTAGCACTTTATATAGCCTCTGTAGAAACTATCTACACCCTCACTTATCTTAACTGCACTACTGTATAGCTCTGTGTAAATAATCATTCTGTACATTCGATAATCTTTAATCCTACAACTGTTTACAACTTGCATAGTTCCCATTTCTGTATAGCTGTATATCCCAGATTCTGTAAAGTTATTTATTTCATTTCATATTCTGTATAGTTTTTCATATTTATATCCTGTTCATATCCTGTACATAGCTTGTACTCACTACAGCCTGTACATACTTATAGTTATAGAATATTCACAACATACTTCATACCGTGTACATTATAACATACCATAATAGACCCATTTCTGTAATATACTCACATATCTATATTATTGCTAATATATATTGTAATATATCTATATCACTAAAGCACTTCTGGATGGATGCAAACTGCATTTCGTTGCCCTGTACCTGTGCATGTGCAATGACAATAAAGTTGAATTCTATTCTATTCTATTCTATCATGAAGAGTGAAAACAGATTTACTGCACAATCATGTCTGTTTATTACAATATAAGGAAGTTTGACAAAGAAATAGGAAGGTTTCTACATATTATTATTTTATAATTTTTGTTGTGAGAAGCCTGCAAAGACTTGAGTATATTTATAACCAACCATGTTGTCATTCTTATGTTTCCTCCTCCAGATGCTCCAAAGCTTCCCTCTGTGTCAGTGAGTCCCTCTGCTGAGATAGTGGAGGGCAGTTCAGTCACTCTGACCTGTAGCAGTGATGCTAACCCAGCAGCTAACTACACCTGGTACAAGGAGGATGTCATCAACCCTCTCAGTTACCAAAACCAACATGTTTTCAGCTCCATCCTGCCCTCTGACTCTGGAAAGTATTACTGTACAGCTGATAATGACCTGGGAGAAAAGAGATCTGAAAGCAGGACTATTGATGTGAAATGTGAGTAAAATACATTTATAAGCTTTAAATTCTTTGTTCTCAGTTGAACAGTTAACATCAACTTTAGAGATAAGACTTAATTCATCATCATGAAGAGTGAAAACAGATATACTGCACAATCATGTCTGTTTATTACAATATAAGGAAGTTTGACAAGGAAATAAGTAAGGTTTCTGAATGTTACCTTTTATAATTTTTGTAGCGTTGTGAGAAGCCTGCAAAGACTTGAGTATATTTATAACCAACCATGTTGTCATTGTCCTTATTTCTCCTCCAGATGCTCCAAAGCTTCCCTCTGTGTCAGTGAGTCCCTCTGCTGAGATAGTGGAGGGCAGTTCAGTCACTCTGACCTGTAGCAGTGATGCTAACCCAGCAGCTAACTACACCTGGTACAAGGAGGATGAAAATTTACCAAAAGCATTTGGACCGAACTTCACCGTCACCAAGTTCGGACCTGAACACAGTGGGCGTTATTACTGTGAAGCACAGAACAAGCTGGGACGTCATAACTCCACCTTACAGCAGACCATTGTGCCAGGTAATCATTTATATTTACATACTGGATACACTCAGAAAGGAGTGCAGTCAAAAAGTCAGGCACAATCTACATTCATGCACTATGGCTAATTATTGGATGGCACTAGAATTTATAATAACAGATCACTGTCAAAATACCTCAGCACAGATAGAACTGTATTACTACCTAAATGTACACATGTGCAAGTATTTATTTTGCCAAGACGTTTCCCCTTCAGTGTTGTATGGACTCATAGTGTTGCTACAGATAATTAAACCAGAGCTGATTTTAAAAACTTTGCTCTTTTGAATCTACACTAATCCATCATCATCTTTAAAAGCATATGTTTGTATGGTGTCTGTCCTGTGAGGGCCAAATATCTCAAAATAATCATTAATGAGTTCAGAAAACCAGGCCTGCAACTTGATTTACAAAGATAATTTAAATATATTAAAAAGAAAATACCAGCTGCACCTGTAACTGTTCAACTTGCCTGTGTGGTTAAACAGAATATGGCAGGAGTCCCACTGTCTGCTGTCAAGGCTTTCCTTATTCATGTGCTAAAGAGTCCTAAGAATCAACATTGTAACTTATCTATCACGATGACAAGAACCATGTTTATTGCTAATGCTAGTCCTGTTTCCATGCAAAAAGCAGATTGTAACTGATCTCAGAATACTGAAAGCAGAGCCAGTGACATTTTAACCTCCTGTTAAAAACCAGGGATTTATCCATAATGCCCATGTGCACCCAGCCAGATAAAGCTGCAGGCCACTCAGCTTGAAGTGATTTTTAATCGAATGCAGACGAGGCTATGAAATTAAGATGTGCTACAGTTTTCAGTGGAATAAGGGGCGCGCCCAGTTAACCCTGTTTTCAGAGACAATAGCCAACTGCTGCCACTGTAAAGAATGAATGTTTATTGTAGGGTTTTTACTTTACAGTATAAAGTGCATTGAGACAACTGAAATGAGACCTCTAAAAGTTGATTCTGTTCATCTGGACGTAGCGTTTTGTGGGAGAAACGTTTCGTCACTCATCCAAGTGACTTCTTCAGTCTCAGCTGACTGCAGGTTTCAATCTTATAAACAGTACATTTGCATAATGACTGAAACCAGCCCACTGAAGGAACAATGGGCTGGGAGGTCAGTTCCTTAATCATAATTATGCAAATTCTCATGACCATTCATCAGCAACCACTGACCAATATCAGCTTTTAGATGTCCCCCATTACTGATGTAAATCTCACAGTCTAAGAAAGCTAACCTGCCACTTTTCATATCCTCCCTTTTGAATTTGATGTGTCGGTCCACCGAGTTAATGTGATCCGTGAAATGTGGTACGTCCTGAGATTTGATTTTCACCCAGGTGTCATCCACATATCTGAACCAATGGCTTGGTGGTGTTCCAGGGTAGGATAGCAAAGCCCTCTTTTCCATTTCTTCCATGTACAAATTGACCACGATGGGTGAAACTGGTGAGCCCATGGCACACCCATGTTTCTGCCTGTAGAACTGACCCTTGAAGACACACATGAAAACACAGTTCCAAAAGCAAACACACTTGGTCGATGCTGAGAGGGGTCCTGTTGCTGAGGTTGGTGTCATCCTGTAATCTCTTACAGACTACCTCCAACGCTTCCGGGACTGGGATGCAAGTGAAGAGAGATGTAACGTCGTAAGAGATCATGGTTTCATCTGCCTCCATAATGACATCTCTCACCTTCTCAACACAATCCAGGGTGTTCTGGATGTGGTGTTCAGAGCTGCAAATCTTAATTTACATAATTAAGATTAAGGAACTGACCTCCCAGCCCAGTGTTCCTTCAGTGGGCTGGTTTCAGTCATTATGCAAATGTACTGTTTATAAGATTGGGGAAACCTGCAGTCAGCTGAGACTGAAGAAGTCACCTGGATGAGTGACGAAACGTTTCTCCCACAAAACGCTAAGTCAAGATTAACAGAATCAACTTTTGGAGATTTACTTTCCTGGGTGATTAAGAATGCATCAAGACGAAACTGACATGAGAGAAAATTTTTGATAAAACACTGTTTGAGATTAACAGAGTGAGGTCACGTTACTCTGCTGTGTTTAAATAGATTTCTATTTTTATTTTTCACTGGAGAAGAACTTGGCTTCTGTAGCCTAAAACTCCAACACTGTTCAGGCCATACACAGGTCGAACGTTATGGAATACTCAATTAACTATTAGTGCTTTACTTTGATCTTGATCAGGAGCAAAGAAGATAAAAGCTGCTGGAGTAACTGCTGCTGTTCTCCTGTCTGTCACATCCCTCCCTGTCTTCCTTTGGATTCGGTGAGCAGATCTGTTGCATTAAACTTTTACTTTTCAGTCATTGTGTTGTTCTTTTGTTCATTATCATTTCATTCCTCAGAAAAAAGAGGAATTCCAAGGAATCATCCAAGACTGAAGGCAGAGCAGACAACAAAGAACAGGTGAAACCAGAAATATAATTGCAGTAAAAAAAAAATCATCATTCACCATTCTAATCTAAGATCATTTTTTTCTATGCAGTGTCTCTCTGATCAGGAGGAGCCACAGGAACAGGATGATCTTCAGTATGCCAGCATCCACTTCTCTAAAAACCAGGCAGATCCTCTCTACAGCAACAGCAGTTCAGCCCCACAGACACCTGGAGGAACAGAAAGTTACACTTAAAAACTGAAAACTATTTAATAATAATAATAATAATAATAATAATGAATAATAATTTGAATGAAAGAGTCCAGGCAACTAATCAGTCTTCCTACACACATGTGATTGTATCACATCATCTCAACGAGAATAATGTCTTTAAGTTGTTGAACTTCATGCAGATCGTACATGATTTAATTACGCTCACCGCAGAAACATAAAATAATATTTTTAATTACAAGTTTGACTCTTGTTAATATAAAAACCACCTACTTTCACTTTTTTGAGTTTACTGTGTTACACCGCTGTTAAATTAAATTAAAAAGTACAGCCCTGTGGTGAGCAGCTCCTCACATAATACGATGAGCCTCGCTAGAAGATTCAAATGAATATCTGGGAAATGCATTGCCTGCTTTAGCGTTCTTCTTTTGTTTTTAAGCTTGTTTTTTTCACCATCATAATATAATTTCATGCTACATACTCAGAATCAACTAATTTCTGTCTATGAACCAAAAGCCATTGATGAAGAGGATCCATCCAGACTGCACCCTGCAGTCAACAAGATGTGGTCAACAAAGCCATAATTCCCATTAGCAGAAAGAAGCTGCATCATGGGAGGTTTGGTCTGTTCACTCAGTGAGCATCACAATTTAGCCAGCATGGTGGCTACTGGAGCTAGTTTCATTTTCACAAACCAAAATAATCTTTTGCTGCTCTTTTTCTTTCCTCATCACTTGTAGAAAAATACACGTATGTGATCAAACATGATTATCATAGTCTGTTTTCTGATGTTTGATATCCTGATGTATTATTATCATAATCACATTTATTTCAAACTGCACAAAGAAATTGACTTTTTAAAACGATTAACTTTTTTAACAAATCATTAAATAACACCTGATTTTTCAATAGCACTTCATTACTCTGATGTCTCACAGTGATATATATGGTTTATAAAACATTATTCTGCTACACCTCAACTTCTATGTGACTTTAATTTTCCATGGTGCTTTTTTTGCATCAATAAAATTGTATAATATCAGCTTATGTCATGTTAATGCTGACTGGCTATTTGATATAACAGATCCAAACAGAGCACACTGTCTGGATCTAGGTAAAATGGTGAAATGTGTTTGTTTTGAAAGAAAATTACAAAAATAACATTAAATTCCTTACAAAAAAATATAAATTATAGTGATTAACAGAAATATTCACAACAAATTCTCTGTAAAAACTCCCTTATGTATTGTCACAAACTGGGTCAAAGGGCAAAGAGAGAGTTCATAGGTACATCTTTAACTGAACTCTTTGTGTCATGATAGTCCCATACAGTAGAAGACAAATTACTAAAATCATTTAACTACATTTATTTCTAAATTTACTGCTATATTTTGTGTTCTGTGCAAATGAACGCTGTCAAAACCACCAACACAAAGCACCAAAAAGTGCCTTGAAACGTAAACAACATACATTATTAAAGTGACAGAACTTCAGGTTACAAAAAGACACAATCACTAATTAGTGAGATACACGAGTCTCACAATAAATCCACACATGTTGGGATTTATCATAAAGACAACACTAAATGCATTTGTACAGCTAGCTTTCTTCATAGACAAAAATAGACACGTGTTTGGATAAGAAAAAATAACTTCACCAAACATGGTGGAGGAATTATTATGGTATGTGTGGCTGCCAGTGTTGATGATGTGACTGTGGATATAAGCAGCAGACTGAATTCTGAGTACAGGTATACACTCTCTTCTCAGATTCAGCCAAATGCTGCAAAACCAATTGGATGGTCCTTCAGATTGCAAATAGATAATGAATCAAAGCATATTACAAAACCAACAGGAGAGTTTCTCAGTATTCATCAATGGCAAAGTCACCAGCTGATCTTAACACCTAGGAGCATCCTTTTCAGTTACAGAAGACAAAACTGAAGTCAGAGAGACCCACAAAGAAACAGCTACTAAAGGTGGCTGCAAGAAAGACCAGGCAAAGTGTCTCAAGAGAGGAAACTCTTAAAGTGTTCCTGATTTTTTTCTTTCTTTCTTTTGTTTTACTGCCCTCTAGTGATAAAATGTTAGCTTGGAGCAGGGGTGGCCAACCCGCGGCTCTCGAGCCGCATGCGGCTCTTTGCCTGGTTTCATGCGGCTCTTACGTTCATATCAAAGTTTGTGTTTTGATTTTTTTTATGTTGTTGTTTTAAAATGTGCGCGTTCGCTTCGCTTGAGTTCAATACGGTATTTTCATCAAATGTGCATGTGTGTGAGATGAAAATACCGCAAAGTTTCCCAGTAGGAGCAAGTTCGCCCTTAAAATGGCAGGAAAAAAATGCACAGCAAAAAGAAAATATGAAGATGAACACAGGACGTTTTTAACAGAGTGGGAGAGTTTATATTTTTTTGTTGAACGCAATGGTAAGCCATTCTGCCTTATATGTCAGACGTCATTAGCACATTTCAAAGCTTCAAATCTTCAGCGCCACTTCAGCTCACTCCATGCTAACATCGACCAGGAATTTCCAAAAGGGACTGAACTTCGCAAGCACGAGTTGGCCACTTTGAAAAGTCAGGCAGAAAAGCAGATACAGTTTTTCCAAAAATTTACGAAGCGGTCAGAGACCATAACGCTCGCATCCTATCAGCTGGCTTGGAACATTGCACGGGCTAAAAAGCCATACAATGAAGGGGAGTTCGTTAAAAAATGCCTCAGTGATGTTGTTGAAATCTTGTCTCCTGAAAACGACAAATTAAAACGCATGGTATCAGACGTCCAACTGTCCCGCCACACTGTTGAACACAGAATATCGGACATTAACACGGCTATTGAATCACAGTTGCACTCTGACCTTCAAGCATGTGAGCATTTTAGTGTCGCATTGGATGAGAGTTGTGATATACAAGACAAGCCTCAGTTGGCAATATTTGCACGGTCTGTTTCAAACGATTGTGTGATCAAAGAAGAACTCCTGGATATTGTGCCATTAAAAGACAGAACCCGTGGCATAGATGTGAAAGAAACCATGATGGCTGCATTTGAAAAAGCAAATCTGCCCATAACAAAATTAACTGCAATAGCCACGGATGGAGCACCAGCCATGATGGGATCTGTGAACGGGCTTGTGGGGCTGTGCAAAGCTGACCAAACTATTCCTGACTTTTGGAATTTCCACTGCATCATCCACATGGAGCAACTCGTGTCTAAATCATTGAATTTAGATAACGTCGTGAAGCCTGTGATGGAAATCGTCAACTATATCCGCACACATGCGCTTAACCACAGGCAATTCAAGAATCTCATCGCTGAGCTGGACCAAGGGCTTCCAGGTGACCTGCCGCTGCACTGCACTGTGAGGTGGCTGTCAAAAGGCCAGGTACTCTCTCGCTTCTTTGAGCTTTTGGATGCCGTGAAACTGTTTATGGAAAAGAAGGACAAGGACTATCCCGAGCTCTCGGACCTCAAGTGGATTATGGATCTGGCCTTTTTGGTCGACATGCTGTGTCACTTGGACAGACTGAACCTGACCCTGCAGGGTAAGTTAAAAATGCTCCCTGACCTAGTGCAAAGTGTGTTTGCGTTTGTCAACAAACTGAAGCTGTTCAAGACACATATTCAAAAGGGAGATTTAACGCATTTTCCCACTCTGCTAAAAGCCAGCGGGCAAGTCGCCAGTGCTGCCCTGAGTAAGCAAAGAGCCAGATATGCAACGCTGATTGAAAACTTGCACGAAAGCTTCGTGACCCGGTTCCATGATCTACAATTGAAAAGGCCACAGATTACGTTCCTCATCGACCCATTTAATGCAGAGACCGGCTGTTTGAAAGTCCCGCTAGTCACAGATGAAGCTGCGGCTGAGTTGGAGATGATCGATCTTTGTGAAGAGGACCAATTGAAACCTGCTTTAAGGGAAGGGACCATTGAGTTCTGGAAAAGTGTGCCAATGGAAAAATACCCCAATGTCAAACGGGCTGCGCTTAAGATACTGTCAATGTTTGGGTCAACATACGTCTGCGAGTCTGTGTTTTCTACCCTAAAACATGTGAAATCAAAGCATCGATCTGTTCTGACTGACACACATGTGAAAGAATTGCTTCGAGTGACAACAACGGAATACAAGCCAGATTTAAAGAGGATTGTTCAAGGCAAGGAATGCCAGAAGTCCCACTAAACAACATGCATTATAAAAGTAAATGCTATTGTAGATTATTATATTTTTGTTTGTGGACTTGGTTGAACTGAGAGTTTGTGTGTGTGAGACAGTGCACACAATGTTCATTGTTGAAAATGACTGGCCTGTGGTTTTAGTACTGTAGGAGTCCATTTCTGTCATTATCATGTTGGTGTGTGACATTTACAATAAATCTGGCTGAGCAGAGATGTGTGTATTTTGTGTGTGTGTGTGTGAGAGAGAGAGAGAGAGAGAGAGAGAGAGAGAGAGAGAGAGAGGAAAGGATGGGTGATGTTCATGTGTGCCCATGCGTATGATGTGGCTCTTTGCGGTAACACAGTAAAAAAAAAGTGGCTCTTGGTCTCTGACTGGTTGGCCACCCCTGGCTTGGAGCTTTGAGTTTCATCTCTCAGTACTCTCTCTCCCTGAGTGAAAAATCCTTTAAAGAATTTGGCCATTCAAAATAAATAAACTTGTTTGTATATTGATAACAAACACCTTAAGGTCTGATTTAATTCCACAGTAAACACAGACCTTGCCCCAAATCCCCCCTAACCAGGCTAGCCCACAGGTCACATGACCACTACTTAACTAGAAACCATGCTTTTTTTTCTTCCCCTGTCATATATAATGAGTAATACATACAAATCATTTCAGTACATAGGTATGATCCCCAATGTCCTGTTCGGAGAACAATTACTTTCTAGCTGTCTGATTGGATTTTTGTTTTTAATAAATCAGTCTCATGATTGTGAGCCCCACCTAATGTGTAAACAAATGGAAGGCAGGCAGGGTAGTGAGGTGAGGAGACCAAAGACATTACTGCCAGGCAACCCTACATCTGATATGGCTCCCCAGTACCATTCCAGCCTTCCACTAGCACCTATAGTGGATCCTGTTGTGTCATTTGTAAGTATAATTGTCTTTATGTAGGTGAGTGCTAAGCTAGTGCTATGTAGGGCAGCAGATATCGATTGTTCAGATAAGAAATACTTATGTCTTATTAATGAGCAATAATAAAAAAAGAGAGTCTTTTAAAATGAATTGCTCATTGACTTCCATTTCAGACATTGCAATGTTTTAAATTTTAACTGGATATAATGGTTGTCAAAAACAACAACAACAACAACAACTAAACCCCTTTAGGTAATTTAATACCAACCATATCAATTTTTTTTAAAGAAAACCATTTTTAAAGCAAAAAAATCAAAGATCAAAGTCATTGCAATCTAAACTAAGACATAAAAATGTACATTTATCTTCTTAGACAGCTTTCTGACATTAATGAGGTAGATTAGGCATGTTCTCATTTTTATGAGTTTTTGTGAATGTGTGTGTCTGCAGGTTTAAGTGTACAAGTAAATAAAGGAGTTTGTGCCTGTAACCCTTTAAAGGAGTATCTGGTGGCTGCAATGAAGAAAAGCAAGCAAACAAAAAAAATATTAACACAATTTATATAGCACACTATTTTACATTATTTTACTTTCAATCTAAAAAATGTTTGAAATGAATATGGTCTAATACACCCCAAGCCCTCCTTTAAACTCACCACTGTTTGCTGCAGGTACTGCTACAGCACTCCTACTCTGGAGTTTATCACATCAGTGCACTCCTGAACAGCGGACTTATTTTTGAACAGTAATAATAATTTTTTGCACATCAGGTCATCCTGCATACTAAGCCAACATATTGAGGTCATAGTTCTTTTGCACACATCTCTGTTTCACACTTTAATATTGTCTTCGTTTTGTCTTCATTTATTTATTTGTACTATTTGTATTTTATATGTTCTATTTCTATTGTATATATTAATTGGCATCTCTGTGGGCACAGCAAAGAAAGAATTTCATTGCACAGAGAAATCCCTTTTTTTCTTTGAATACATGACAATAAACACTTTGAATCTTGAATCTCTTGAATCTACAGAGCTGCGTGTTAAACTAAGATAAGATGAACAAACAACTTCTGTTGAGAATTTTTTATAATCGAATTATTCAAATTACTCCGTGAATTGTTGCAGACCCATGCATTAAAAGATGTGAGACAGGTGGAGGACGATCCCACTCAGTGGCAGACCGGCTGTCATCCCATCCCATTGACCCAGCACCCAAGGGAGGCCATAGCTTCAAGGAGTACAGCAAAGGGCCACATTTCAGCCTGACAGCTTGATCATGGGGAACTCTCCAGATTGTAAGTTACCAGAATTCTGGAGATGTCATAGGATCCAGTAAATATTCCAGTAAAAGCTGACGTACTGAAGCAACTTCTTTACTCAAAGAATATGACATTTAGAAAACCGTCACTCCCTTCTTGCTTCCTCTTCTGTAGTGCTAGCCAGATTTTGCTAGAAAATTTTAAATTGGATCTATTTAAATATTACAGCTTCCCATCCCACAGCCAAATAAAGGAGATGTGGAAATTTTTTTTAGTCTGTTACAGATAAAAGATAAGTTTATTGTATTTATGTGTTCTGTCTTGCAATGTAAGAGACGCAGCAGCAGATTAGAATCAAGTATAGAAAGACTTTATATATTTTCTACATCACCAAATTAATACATGGATATTCCCTGGACAACGTAACACAAAGTTTGCGCTCCATTCACAGGTTTTAGCAAAGTACACATAGCAACCTCCACATATAAAACATATTCCACCAGTAGAGAATCTGTAATGCACATAAAACAAATATAAGAGACTGTCGTCAATCGCAGAACAGTAACCAGACTCCTCTATGGCTCTGTGGCTGAAGAGTTCACTATATACAACACTTACTCATCATCAAGCCAGTCTATATCTGGAAAGAAATGTTTCAATATTCACCTCTCAGACTCACCAACATGGCCACCCACTGATGGCTCCAACCCTGGCGAGCTGCTCCCCCCATCACCCTCTCTCCACATTCCCCAAGTAAGGACTGATTGAAATCTCAACACTCTGTTCACTTTTCAACATACATCAAGATTTATACACCTGAGTCACAAACCCAGAATCCCTGTGATGTCCCCATTTTTACTTTATAATGAATATTATTACTATGGAAGGAGGAAATGCGCGCGCGTGCACACACACACATATTATAAACCCTCTGGTGACTGTTAACATATATGTGTAACGAGTATTTGAACCATTCTGCTTGATTTAGCTGCTGTCAAGTTTTAGCAAACAATAGCTGTAGGGCTCAAGTGTTGGACTGGGCATGACAGAGAGAAGCAGAGTGTAAATGGTAAATGGCCTGTATTTATATAGCGCTTTACTAGTCCCTAAGGACCCCAAAGCGCTTTACATATCCAGTCATCCATACATTCACACTCACATTCACACACTGGTGATGGCAAGCTACATTGTAGCCACAGCCACCCTGGGGTGCACTGACAGAGACGAGGCTGCCGGACACTGGCGCCACCGGGCCTTCTGACCACCACCAGTAGGCAACGGGTGAAGCGTCTTGCCCAAGGACACAACGACCGAGACTGTCCAAGCCGGGGCTCGAACCGGCAACCTTCCAATTACAAGGCGAATTCCCAGCTCTTGAGCCACGATTGCCCGTAGTTTGAGATTCTTTCTTCCCTTAGAGAAATCACACAGGCTGGCGGCCTTACTGCAGACAATAATAAAAGGCACTAATTTACATGAGGAACAGATCATCAGAGAGAGCAAAACGAAACAAGTCTACCACCCACTAATGATGTGTCGGTCGCGAACGAAATGGCTCTTACACAGACACAGAGAGAGGTATGAGTTTTCTTCAGTGTATTTCTGACATTCAGGATTTCTCTTGAACAAATGGCCATAATTTCCTAACCGTAGGGGCTAGAACGGTCATTCTGACACCGTTTTGTTCAGAAGGGATGGGGGAATCTTCAGGTGTTCATAATTCATAAATAAAGTATAAATTATTGAAGATATATGACTTGTAATACACTGTAACTAAGTAGAGGCGAAGCAAAAACTGCCTTGACTTGCCCTCAAACAACATTTTGTAAATCGAAATCTATACCAGCATCAAAATCATTCTTTCACCGTAAGAAACAGCAGGGGTTGGTGAACAGTCATGGAAATTTTCAGGGCTCTGTTGAAATCCATCAAAAAGATATGACGAGAGAAAAAAGTGCCTCATTTACAGAGTTTGAAATCTGAAGAAATCTGAGCGAGAGACAAATTTCCTACCCTCAAAAAAATGTAATTCATGACCAAACGGTAACAGATGAGAAACAAATTCTTGAATTGTGAGCGTCAGGAGTGTCTGAAGATATATTGGCACAAGCCTCATGTCTCAACTTTGCTTTGTTAAGCAGATATGACAATTTGAAAATGTGTCTCATTAGAGAAATCCAGCGGTGATTTTGAACAAACTCTCCATTGACTGTCTATGGAGAGTTTTCAGACTTTGTGTTGACATTTTCTGAAAGCCAGCAAAAATACCTACGTTTTGATGTATAATTTGTGGGGGTTGAGTGGAAATTGAGCGAGTAGTAAGAAGTTGTTGGGACATGAAGAGAAAATTCAAAAAGCTCAAGTGTCCACTCTGAGTTAATTGCACAGCAACCATAACAACGCATGTATTTTCTGAAAAATCACAAAGCTGCAACTGAAAACTTAAAGAGGCATTAAATTAAAATGGTAACAGATATGAAAAAGCTGAATCATACATGAATGGCCCAATAATCTGAGAATGTTTTAAAGTTTGAATGGAGTTTCTACGTGAAAGTATAAGGATGTAGTTAAGTTTCAAAATCAAGCAAGTTTTAGCAGAATTTTGGAAGTTTTCCATTCATTTTCCATGCCTGTGAGGCATTCACACAACTACACACTCCAAACACGATGAACCAGCGGTCCCCAACCCCTGGGCCTCGGACCGGTACCGGTCCGTGAGTTGTTTGGTACCGGGCCGCGAGAGTTGAGGCTCAGGTGTGAAATGTCTGGTTTTCAGGGTTTTTATTGGTTTTCAGCGTTATTTTGTTATCGTTTTTATCGTTAACTTGGTTTTCCTGGGTCTTTTCACGTGTGTTATGAATAAAAAAAAAATTTCGGTACCAGTACTAGTTTTATTTTGTTGTATTTCTCCGCGACACCTTAAAGGCCGGTCTGTGAAAATATCGTCGGGCATAAACCGGTCCGTGGTGCAAAAAAGGTTGGAGACCGCTGCGCAAAACTCGCTCTCTCTCTTTTTCTGCTCTCTCTCTCTTTCTCCTAAAACTTCCCCTGGTTTTTTTTTGGGTTTTTTTTGGCGGGGTGTTGCTCATAAGCAGAGAGTGCTGTCCTTAGACAGTAAACGTGAGCGTATATATTGTCTATCATGACTCTGGTTTTACGTGGCCTATCAATACAGTTTATAAATTGGTATATATCACCTTGTTGCTTTGTCTTTAAGGGGTAATGTGATTGGCTTACCACGACTATTTTATTCTTCCTCAGTCAAACAGCAGCACTCATGCCATTGTTTTGCCCCCTTAGCTACAGGTGTTGTGCTAGACAGTGATCGTGATTACCGTCCGCGGGAGCGTGCAGCTGCTTAAAGCTGTAGCGTCCAGATTACTTACAGCTACTTCCCCGTTAGTAACGCTGTTACTCGTAACGCCGTTATTCCCATCACTGACTACCACACACCAAATCTGGTCGTTGATACGACCTGGCTTGTGTAGCCACTAGATAACAAAAGCTCAACACTGTGCTTAGCATCCTGGAGCACTTCTGTTGTGTTTTGTACGTGTTTTGGAGTTTGTACGTGCTTCGGGGGTTTGAAGATATTTGTAGCTTATTTTAGGAGTTAGAAATGTGTGAGATAGAATGTAGAATAGTGTAGAGACACTGACACTGCCCTGAACGTGTCATAAAATTAGGAGTAAACTTGATATTGTATTTGTTTTAAATGTTATATACCTATGTGGTATGTGACTTTTGTTGCCATGATGCCAGGTCTCTCTTGGAAATGAGATTTTTAATCTCAATGAGATTTTTTTTACCTGGATAAATAAAGGATTAATAAAAAAGGAGACCTTCCCCCACCTTGAGCTAAAAAAGTAAGCCAGAGAGAAGTTATAGCTGAGTGGAAATTCCCCAGGGGATGCCTGGTGTTTGTAACCTGATAATTGTGGTCTGGAGGGGAGACACATCACAAGTGAGTGAGTGAGACGGTAGACAGCAGTGAGGAGGAGAGTGCGAGTGCATCGCAAAAACACATCTGGCTGCAGTTTGAAGAAGAAACAGATACTAACTAAGAGGGGAAACCTCTTGAGGTTTGTCCTCAAGGCCTGGTTCCCACTGGATTCTTGGCTGACTCATCAAACGAAGACTTAACTACATTACTTAAAAACCACTTCATCTCTCCATTCCTCGTGAGAGAGTTAGAGCAGGATTGTAAACATGTTCCTTATTTTGGTCCTCAGACTTGACTTTGCTTCTTCTTAAACACAACACTGAACTTTAAGCTCTTTCAGATTAATCACATATACAGAGGGTACAGTCAGGTGTATGTTAACAGTTTCTGCTTTTACTTACAGACCTCAGGAAAAAGCCACGTTTGACAGCTCTTTGAAGACAGCTCCATTGTGGATTGTATTTAAAGGTGTTGCTGGGACTCATTTACTTCAAATACACATTATCAACCAGCAGTTATGTTTTATGGACTTGGAGAGATGAGAGGAACAGCTGTAAGTTTAATTGCTGCAACCTGTGGACTTCTTGTCCTTCTCAGTTTAACAGGCAAGTCTACTTTACAGTATTTATTGTAATGTCAAACAGAAGTGATACAGGAAAAATATTTATGCAACCACTTTTACTTTTTTCTTTAAAAGAAAAAGAAAAAAAAAGAATTTTTTTACAGACAACCCCAAATCAAAAGAGTTAGGACGGTATGTTATGAAAATGAAACTGAAAACAGTATTCCAATAGTTCTTGCAACACATTTAAAAAAAAAGTTGGAACGTCCTTTAGAAAAGGAGCTTAATCTTTTAACATTTTTTATTATAAGAATGTATTATTTTTCAGTCTTTTCTCCATGTTTCTTAGTTTCCTCAGTCATATTTCCCTCTGTCTCTCGCTTTCTCTTTGTGTTCTCACTCTCGCTGTCTCTCTGTTTTTAGTCAGACTCTCATTGTGTGTTTCTCATACTTCCCAATTTATGTTGACAGTCTCTTGTCCCGTGTACATTGTGTTCAATTTTGCTTCCAAAGTCTCGTCAGTTAATTTTTTTCAGCTGTGTTCCCCAGATGTGGCAGGCAGGTAGGTTAGGACCCAAATGTAAGACTCTCTGTCCTGATTCTCTCCTGTATATTGGCTCTCTCACTCTGTCTGTTGTTTTGATCTCCCTCTTGCTCTGTGCATCATTTGTTTAGAGCCTGCAGTGTTTGTATCCATGAGTATCTGCCAGTTAAGTTGGATTAAGTTATTTTTAATTTCCAGCAATGAAGCTGTTGTTCAGTCCAGCCTGATAATGTTACATTTGAGTCCTGACCTACCTGCCAGCCACACACAGCACTTCATGACATTTAAAGCTTCCTTTCTATGTAACCTCAATATTCCCATCAGTTTCCCCCTAAATATTTTATTATACAAGTTGTACTGATGAAAATACACAACAGATCATATTTTTTCTTTCTTATGATTTGCTTTGAGAACGAGCTGGCTATTCACAGTGAAAATCTTGTCCAACAGGTATAGCTGGGTCTTCCAGCATTTGGTTTGTACGTGAAGGAGAGGATCTTTCACTTTATAGTTTTTTGACTGTGTCTGGAAACACAAAGTTCTTCTGCAAGGAAAAATGTGAGCGAGCAGAAAACATCCTCATTAAAACAGATGAAACCACAGCTCAGAGCGGCAGATTCAGCATTGAATACAAAGATGCAGCTTCAGGAAGAGGAAGCCTGACTTTTACCATCACAAATATGAGAAAGTCTGACTCAGGAATGTACCGGTATGGTTTGGGTAAATCTTCCGCTCCAGATTCATACTCAGACTTTGAGGTCAGAGTTTCAAATGGTGAGTTTCTACTAAAAGTCAAAATTGGGAAACCAATCACCTACTCTCATACCTCCATAAACTCTCAGGATAAATACAGTCCTATTTAAACTTAGTCACTTTATGTATTTATTATATAATTCATGGATGTTCATCTATTTAACAGAAATTGCTAAAAACTCTAGAGTCTCCCGTGCACAGAGTGAGCAGGTACAGCATTGAATACACAAAAGGATCTGGGTTTGAACTTCTAGCAACCATCAGACATCTGACCAAGTCTGACACGGGACAGTACAGGTGTGGTTACGGGGACCCTTTATCTCCTGATTCATATGACACTGAAATTATTTTGGTTGTAGATGGTAAGTTTCTTTTCATAATAATAACAATTCTTGATATGTTCATCCTATAGCTTGTTGTTAAACAAACAAAATGTTGCAAATTAGGGATTAGATTAAAGTTCATAGTAAAAGATGCCAGTCTTTCTACAATTCTCTCTGTTTTGTCCTTTTTCTGCCCGTCCTTTCCAGCACTGTAGCAATCAGAATTATTGTTTGAAGACCAGGAGAAATGCCCAACAGATTTATTTTACCAAGTGGACCATTCTGGCTTTTGATATACTGGTAGATGGTCAGGTGGCCAGGAGGGGACAGAGGTGGAATGCTTTCCCTGCACCTGTAAATTGTTATTATAATTTTTTAATTATGATTAAAATAATCCCACTATTGTCCTCTCTCACGTATTCACAGACATTTGGGACATTATTGGACACAATATTCATTGTAATTGGGTCTTTTTCAGTTTAAACCTTTTGCAAACATATATGAGATTCTTGACGGGTTCCAGTCTCACTTTAAAGAACAGTATTATGCTGTATTCCGTCTTGTTCTCTATGAAACATGTTTAAATGGAATCTTAGAAATTCAATTCAGATCTATGAAAGTGAATATAAATAAGTCTGCTTTTTGATTTTTCTATAATGGGCTCTGTGTTACAGTGGTGACTTACACTTCTACTCAGGTCTGCGCCTTCAAAGGATCAACAGCAGAAATACACTCCACATTCAGATACCTATCGACTATAAATGACATAAAGACAAGAATCCAGAAAATGTTCTGGTTTACTACAGTCAAAGATAATGAGCCTGTGGACCTGAAAACAGATCCAGAGAATTCAGGTCGAGTTCAGTATCAGTGTGAAAACAACGACTGCACTCTGAGAATCTCATACCTGAGAGAGAGCGACTCAGCTGAGTACAAGTTCATGCTCATAACAAACGATCCAGGAGGGAAATATACTGGATCACCTGGAGTCACTTTGACTGTTACAGGTAAAACAATATTTCACTGGAATTCACTTTAAACATTTCCATGTGTATCTGTGCAGATGTTGAGATATTTCCGATATAATGTCATTGTTTTTTTTTACTCCCAGATCCACAGCTCCAGGTACATGTGAGGAGATCAACAGTAAACTCTTATTCTAACTGGACAGAGCTGACATGTCACAACAACTGTCAGCTACCTGATCAATCTTCCTACATCTGGTACAGGAATGGACACAAACTTTCATCAGACGAACAATATTTACAGCTGAACACATCTGATACTGTAGACAGTCTTTACTGTGCTGTGAAAGGATATGAGCGATTCCCTTCTCCAACAGTGTGTGAGTTCACTACTTTTTGTTTCATTAAAGGAATTATATTTAATTTTTCTTTATTTACGGGAATGTGTTTGTATGCTACTTTAGTCAAAATCCTTTCTTTTAGGGGGTTTACAATGTTTTCTTTTTAGAATATAAATTTTTTTAATTTGTTTTTTTACGACCATGTCGTCATTCTTATGTTTCCTCCTCCAGATGCTCCAAAGCTTCCCTCTGTGTCAGTGAGTCCCTCTGCTGAGATAGTGGAGGGCAGTTCAGTGGCTCTGACCTGTAGCAGTGATGCTAACCCAGCAGCTAGTTACACCTGGTACAAGGAGGATGTCATCAGCCCTCTCAGGTACCAAAAACAACATTTTTTCAGATCCATCCGGCCTTCTCAATCTGGAAAGTATTACTGTACAGCTGATAATGGCCTGGGACAAAAGAGATCTGAAAGCAGAACTATTGATGTGAAATGTGAGTAAAATACATTTATAAGCTTTAAATTCTTTGTTCTCAGTTGAACAGTTAACATCAACTTTAGAGATAAGAGTTAATTCATCATCATGAAGAGTGAAAACAGATTTACTGCACAATCATGTCTGTTTATTAAAATATAAGGAAGTTTGACAAAGAAATAGGAAGGTTTCTACATATTATTATTTTATAATTTTTGTTGTGAGAAGCCTGCAAAGACTTGAGTATATTTATAACCAACCATGTTGTCATTCTTATGTTTCCTCCTCCAGATGCTCCAAAGCTTCCCTCTGTGTCAGTGAGTCCCTCTGCTGAGATAGTGGAGGGCAGTTCAGTCACTCTGACCTGTAGCAGTGATGCTAACCCAGCAGCTAACTACACCTGGTACAAGGAGGATGTCATCAACCCTCTCAGTTACCAAAACCAACATGTTTTCAGCTCCATCCTGCCCTCTGACTCTGGAAAGTATTACTGTACAGCTGATAATGACCTGGGACAAAAGAGATCTGAAAGCAGAAACATTGATGTGAAATGTGAGTAAAATACATTTATAAGCTTTAAGTTCTTTGATCTCAATTGAACAGTTAACATCAACTTTAGAGATAAGAGTTAATTCATTATCATGAAGAGTGAAAACAGATTTACTGCACAATCATGTCTGTTTATTACAATATAAGGAAGTTTGACAAGGAAATAAGTAAGGTTTCTGAATGTTACCTTTTATAATTTTTGTAGCGTTGTGAGAAGCCTGCAAAGACTTGAGTATATTTATAACCAACCATGTTGTCATTGTCCTTATTTCTCCTCCAGATGCTCCAAAGCTTCCCTCTGTGTCAGTGAGTCCCTCTGCTGAGATAGTGGAGGGCAGTTCAGTCACTCTGACCTGTAGCAGTGATGCTAACCCAGCAGCTAACTACACCTGGTACAAGGAGGATGAAAATTTACCAAAAGCATTTGGACAGAACTTCACCGTCACCAAGTTCAGACCTGAACACAGTGGGCGTTATTACTGTGAAGCCCAGAACAAGCTGGGACGTCATAACTCCACCTTACAGCAGACCATTGTGCCAGGTAATCATTTATATTTACATACTGGATACACTCAGAAAGGAGTGCAGTCAAAAAGTCAGGCACAATCTACATTCATGCACTATGGCTAATTATTGGATGGCACTAGAATTTATAATAACAGATCACTGTCAAAATACCTCAGCACAGATAGAACTGTATTACTACCTAAATGTACACATGTACAAGTATTTATTTTGCCAAAATGTTTCCTCTTCAGTGTTGTATGGACTCATAGCGCTGCTACAGATAATTAAACCAGAGCTGATTTTAAATACGTTGCTCTTTTGAATCTACACTAATCCATCATCATCTTTAAAAGCATATGTTTGTATGGTGTCTGTCCTGTGAGGGCCAAATATCTCAAAATAATCATTAATGAGTTCAGAAAACCAGGCCTGCAACTTGATTTACAAAGATAATTTAAATATATTAAAAATAAAATACTGGCTGCACCTGTAACTGTTCAACTTGCCTGTGTGGTTAAACAGAATATGGCAGGAGTCCCACTGTCTGCTGTCAAGGCTTTCCTTATTCATGTGCTAAAGAGTCCTAAGAATCAACATTGTAACTTATCTATCACGATGACAAGAACCATGTTTATTGCTAATGCTAGTCCTGTTTCCATGCAAAAAGCAGATTGTAACTGATCTCAGAATACTGAAAGCAGAGCCAGTGACATTTTAACCTCCTGTTAAAAACCAGGGATTTATCCATAATGCCCATGTGCACCCAGCCAGATAAAGCTGCAGGCGACTCAGCTTGAAGTGATTTTTAATCGAATGCAGACGAGGCTATGAAATTAAGATGTGCTACAGTTTTCAGTGGAATAAGGGGCGCGCCCAGTTAACCCTGTTTTCAGAGACAATAGCCAACTGCTGCCACTGTTTATTGTAGGCTTTTTAATTTACAGTATAAAGTGCATTTAGACAA
This sequence comes from Astatotilapia calliptera, assembly GCF_964374335.1. Lineage (NCBI taxonomy): Eukaryota > Metazoa > Chordata > Actinopteri > Cichliformes > Cichlidae > Astatotilapia > Astatotilapia calliptera. Next base: position 37,402,944 of record NC_137427.1, on the reverse strand, counting down.
CTGAAATGAGACCTCTAAAAGTTGATTCTGTTCATCTGGACGTAGCGTTTTGTGGGGGAAACGTTTCGTCACTCATCCAGGTGACTTCTTCAGTCTCAGCTGACTGCAGGTTTCCCCAACCTTATAAACAGTACATTTGCATAATGACTGAAACCAGCCCACTGAAGGAACAATGGGCTGGGAGGTCAGTTCCTTAATCTTAATTATGTAAATTCTCATGACCATTCATCAGCAACCACTGACCAATATCAGCTTTTAGATGTCCCCCATTACTGATGTAAATCTTACAGTCTAAGAAGGCTAACCTGCCACTTTTCATATCCTCCCTTTTGAATTTGATGTGTCGGTCCACCGAGTTAATGTGATCCGTGAAATGTGGTACGTCCTGAGATTTGATTTTCACCCAGGTGTCATCCACATATCTGAACCAATGGCTTGGTGGTGTTCCAGGGTAGGATAGCAAAGCCCTCTTTTCCATTTCTTCCATGTACAAATTGGCCACGATGGGTGAAACTGGTGAGCCCATGGCACACCCATGTTTCTGCCTGTAGAACTGACCCTTGAAGACACACATGAAAACACAGTTCCAAAAGCAAACACACTTGAGCAAACACACTTGGTCGATGCTGAGAGGGGTCCTGTTGCTGAGGTTGGTGTCATCCTGTAATCTCTTACAGACTACCTCCAACGCTTCCGGGACTGGGATGCAAGTGAAGAGAGATGTAATGTCGTAAGAGATCATGGTTTCATCTGCCTCCATAATGACATCTCTCACCTTCTCAACACAATCCAGGGTGTTCTGGATGTGGTGTTCAGAACTGCAAATCTTAATTTACATAATTAAGATTAAGGAACTGACCTCCCAGCCCAGTGTTCCTTCAGTGGGCTGGTTTCAGTCATTATGCAAATGTACTGTTTATAAGATTGGGGAAACCTGCAGTCAGCTGAGACTGAAGAAGTCACCTGGATGAGTGACGAAACGTTTCTCCCACAAAACGCTAAGTCAAGATTAACAGAATCAACTTTTGGAGATTTACTTTCCTGGGTGATTAAGAATGCATCAAGACGAAACTGACATGAGAGAAAATTTTTGATAAAACACTGTTTGAGATTAACAGAGTGAGGTCACGTTACTCTGCTGTGTTTAAATAGATTTCTATTTTTATTTTTCACTGGAGAAGAACTTGGCTTCTGTAGCCTAAAACTCCAACACTGTTCAGGCCATACACAGGTCGAACGTTATGGAATACTCAATTAACTATTAGTGCTTTACTTTGATCTTGATCAGGAGCAAAGAAGATAAAAGCTGCTGGAGTAACTGCTGCTGTTCTCCTGTCCGTCACATCCCTCCCTGTCTTCCTTTGGATTCGGTGAGCAGATCTGTCGCATTAAACTTTTACTTTTCAGTCATTGTGTTGTTCTTTTGTTCATTATCATTTCATTCCTCAGAAAAAAGAGGAATTCCAAGGAATCATCCAAGACTGAAGGCAGAGCAGACAACAAAGAACAGGTGAAACCAGAAATATAATTGCAGTAAAAAAAAAATCATCATTCACCATTCTAATCTAAGATCATTTTTTTCTATGCAGTGTGTCTCTGATCAGGAGGAGCCACAGGAACAGGATGATCTTCAGTATGCCAGCATCCACTTCTCTAAAAACCAGGCAGATCCTCTCTACAGCAACAGCAGTTCAGCCCCACAGACACCTGGAGGAACAGAAAGTTACACTTAAAAACTGAAAACTATTTGAATGAAAGAGTCCAGGCAACTAATCAGTCTTCCTAGATTGTATCACATCATCTCAACAAGAATAAATGTAACAAAGTTGTTGAACTTCATGCAGATCATACATGATTTAATTACGCTCACCACAGAAACATAAAATCTTTATTTTATCTTTTCAAATTACAAGTTTGACTCTTGTTAATATAAAAACCACCTACTTTAACTTTTTTGAGTTTACTGTGTTACACTGCTGTTAAATCAAATTAAAAAGTACAGCCCTGTGGTGAGCAGCTCCTCACATAATACGATGAGCCTCGCTAAAAGATTCAAATTAAATATCTGGGAAATGCATTGCCTGCTTGAGCATTCTTCTTCTGTTTTTAAGCTTGTTTTTTCCACCATCATAATATAATTTCATGCTACAGACTCAGAATCAACTAATTTGTGCCTATGAACCAAAAGCCATTGATGAAGAGGATCCATCCAGACTGCACCCTGCAGTCAACAAGATGTGGTCAACAAAGCCAAAATCCCCATTAGCAGAAAGAAGCTGCATCATGGGAGGTTTGGTCTGTTCACTCAGTGAGCGTCATAATTTAGCCAGCATGGTGGCTACTGGAGCTAGTTTCATTTTCACAAACCAAAATAATCTTTTGCTGCTCTTTTTCTTTCCTCATCACTTGTAGAAAAATACACGTATGTGATCAAACATGATTATCATAGTCTGTTTTCTGATGTTTGATATCCTGATGTATTATTATCATAATCACATTTATTTCAAACTGCACAAAGAAATTGACTTTTTAAAACGATTAACTTTTTTAACAAATCATTAAATAACACCTGATTTTTCAATAGCACTTCATTACTCTGATGTCTCACAGTGATATATATGGTTTATAAAACATTATTCTGCTACACCTCAACTTCTATGTGACTTTAATTTTCCATGGTGCTTTTTTTGCATCAATAAAATTGTATAATATCAGCTTATGTCATGTTAATGCTGACTGGCTATTTGATATAACAGATCCAAACAGAGCACACTATCTGGATCTAGGTAAAATGGTGAAATGTGTTTGTTTTGAAAGAAAATTACAAAAATAACATTAAATTCCTTACAAAAAAAATATAAATTATAGTGATTAACAGAAATATTCACAACAAATTCTCTGTAAAAACTCCCTTATGTATTGTCACAAACTGGGTCAAAGGGCAAAGAGAGAGTTCATAGGTACATCTTTAACTGAACTCTTTGTATCATGATAGTCCCATACAGTAGAAGACAAATTACTAAAATCATTTAGCTACATTTATTTCTAAATTTACTGCTATATTTTGTGTTCTGTGCAAATGAACGCTGTCAAAACCACCAACACAAAGCACCAAAAAATGCCTTGAAACGTAAACAACATACATTATTAAAGTGACAGAACTTCAGGTTACAAAAAGACACAATCACTAATTAGTGAGATACACGAGTCTCACAATAAATCCACACATGTTGGGATTTATCATAAAGACAACACTAAATGCATTTGTACAGCTAGCTTTCTTCATAGACAAAAATAGACACGTGTTTGGATAAGAAAAAATAACTTCACCAAACATGGTGGAGGAATTATTATGGTATGTGTGGCTGCCAGTGTTGATGATGTGACTGTGGATATAAGCAGCAGACTGAATTCTGAGTACAGGTATACACTCTCTTCTCAGATTCAGCCAAATGCTGCAAAACCAATTGGATGGTCCTTCAGATTGCAAATAGATAATGAATCAAAGCATATTACAAAACCAACTGGAGAGTTTCTCAGTATTCATCAATGGCAAAGTCACCAGCTGATCTTAACACCTAGGAGCATCCTTTTCAGTTACAGAAGACAAAACTGAAGTCAGAGAGACCCACAAAGAAACAGCTACTAAAGGTGGCTGCAAGAAAGACCAGGCAAAGTGTCTCAAGAGACGAAACTCTTAAAGTGTTCCTGATTTTTTTCTTTCTTTCTTTTGTTTTACTGCCCTCTAGTGTTAGCTTGCAGCTTTGAGTTTCATCTCTCAGTACTCTCTCTCCCTGAGTGAAAAATCCTTTAAAGAATTTGGCCATTCAAAATAAATATACTTGTTTGTATATTGATAACAAACACCTTAAGGTCTGATTTAATTCCATAGTAAGCACAGACCTTGCCCCAACCCCCCCCTAACCAGGCTAGCCCACAGGTCACATGACCACTACTTAACTAGAAACCATGCTTTTTTTTCTTCCCCTGTCATATATAATGAGTAATACATACAAATCATTTCAGTACATAGGTATGTCCCCCAATGTCCTGTTCGGAGAGCAATTACTTTCTAGCTGTCTGATTGGATTTTTGTTTTTAATAAATCAGTCTCATGATTGTGAGCCCCACCTAATGTGTAAACAAATGGAAGGCAGGCAGGGTAGTGAGGTGAGGAGACCAAAGACATTACTGCCAGGCAACCCTACATCTGATATGGCTCCCCAGTACCATTCCAGCCTTCCACTAGCACCTATAGTGGATCCTGTTGTGTCATTTGTAAGTATAATTGTCTTTATGTAGGTGAGTGCTAAGCTAGTGCTATGTAGGGCAGCAGATATCGATTGTTCAGATAAGAAATACTTATGTCTTATTAATGAGCAATAATAAAAAAAGAGAGTCTTTTAAAATGAATTGCTCATTGACTTCCATTTCAGACATTGCAATGTTTTAAATTTTAACTGGATATAATGGTTGTCAAAAACAACAACAACAACAACAACAACAACAACAACAACAACAACAACTAAACCCCTTTAGGTAATTTAATACCAACCATATCAATTTTTTTTTAAGAAAACCATTTTTAAAGCAAAAAAATCAAAGATCAAAGTCATTGCAATCTAAACTAAGACATAAAAATGTACATTTATCTTCTTAGACAGCTTTCTGACATCAATGAAGTAGATTAGGCATGTTTTCATTTTTATGAGTTTTTGTGAATGTGTGTGTCTGCAGGTTTAAGTGTACAAGTAAATAAAGGAGTTTGTGCCTGTAACCCTTTAAAGGAGTATGTGGTGGCTGCAATGAAGAAAAGCAAGCAAACAAAAAAAATATTAACACAATTTATATAGCACACTATTTTACATTATTTTACTTTCAATCTAAAAAATGTTTGAAATGAATATGGTCTAATACACCCCAAGCCCTCCTTTAAACTCACCACTGTTTGCTGCAGGTACTGCTACAGCACTCCTACTCTGGAGTTTATCACATCAGTGCACTCCTGAACAGCGGACTTATTTTTGAACAGTAATAATAATTTTTTGCACATCAGGTCATCCTGCATACTAAGCCAACATATTGAGGTCATAGTTCTTTTGCACACATCTCTGTTTCACACTTTAATATTGTCTTCTTTTTGTCTTCATTTATTTATCTGTACTATTTATATTTTATATGTTCTATTTCTATTGTATATATTAATTGGCATCTCTGTGGGGACAGCAAAGAAAAAATTTCATTGCACAAAGAAATCCCTTTTTTTCTTTGAATACATGACAATAAACACTTTGAATCTTGAATCTCTTGAATCTACAGAGCTGCGTGTTAAACTAAGATAAGATGAACAAACAACTTCTGTTGAGAATTTTTTATAATCGAATTATTCAAATTACTCCGTGAATTGTTGCAGACCCATGCATTAAAAGATGTGAGACAGGTGGAGGACGATCCCACTCAGTGGCAGACCGGCTGTCATCCCATCCCATTGACCCAGCACCCAAGGGAGGCCATAGCTTCAAGGAGTACAGCAAAGGGCCACATTTCAGCCTGACAGCTTGATCATCTGGATGGGGAACTCTCCAGATTGTAAGTTACCAGAATACTGGAGATGTCATAGGATCCAGTAAATATTCCAGTAAAAGCTGACGTACTGAAGCAACTTCTTTACTCAAAGAATCTGACATTTAGAAAACCGTCACTCCCTTCTTGCTTCCTCTTCTGTAGTGCTAGCCAGATTTTGCTAGAAAATTTTAAATTGGATCTATTTAAATATTACAGCTTCCCATCCCACAGCCAAATAAAGGAGATGTGGAAATTTTTTTTAGTCTGTTACAGATAAAAGATAAGTTTATTGTATTTTTTGACCGAACAGGTACTCTTGTGTGTTCTGTCTTGCAATGTAAGAGACGCAGCAGCAGATTAGAATCAAGTATAGAAAGACTTTATATATTCTCTACATCACCAAATTAATACATGGATATTCCCTGGACAACGTAACCCAAAGTTTGCGCTCCATTCACGGGTTTTAGCAAAGTACACATAGCAACCTCCACATATAAAACATATTCCACCAGTAGAGAATCTGTAATGCACATAAAATAAATATAAGAGACTGTCGTCAATCGCAGAACAGTAACCAGACTCCTCCATGGCTCTGTGGCTGAAGAGTTCACTATATACAACACTTACTCATCATCAAGCCAGTCTATATCTGGAAAGAAATGTTTCAATATTCACCTCTCAGACTCACCAACATGGCCACCCACTGATGGCTCCAACCCTGGCGAGCTGCTCCCCCCATCACCCTCTCTCCACATTCCCCAAGTAAGGACTGATTGGAATCTCAACACTCTGTTCACTTTTCAACATACATCAAGATTTATACACCTGAGTCACAAACCTAGAATCCCTGTGATGTCCCCATTTTTACTTTATCATGAATATTATTACTATGGAAGGAGGAAATGCGCACGCGTGCACACACACACACACACACACACACACACACACACACACACACACACACACACACACACACACACACACACACACACACACACACACATTTTATAAACCCTCTGGTGACTGTTAACATATATGTGTAACGAGTATTTGAACCATTCTGCTTGATTTAGCTGCTGTCAAGTTTTAGCAAACAATAGCTGTAGGGCTCAAGTGTTGGACCGGGCATGACAGAGAGAAGCAGAGTGTAGTTTGAGATTCTTTCTTCCCTTAGAGAAATCACACAGGCTGGCGGCCTTACTGCAGACAATAATAAAAGGCACTAATTTACATGAGGAACAGATCATCAGAGAGAGCAAAACGAAACAAGTCTACCACCCACTAATGATGTGTCGGTCGCGAACGAAATGGCTCTTACACAGACACAGAGAGAGGCATGAATTTTCTTCAGTGTATTTCTGACATTCAGGATTTCTCTCGAACAAATGGCCATAATTTCCTAACCGTAGGGGCTAGAACGGTCATTCTGACACCGTTTTGTTCAGAAGAGATGGAGGAATCTTCAGGTGTTCATAATTCATAATTAAAGTATAAATTATTGCACATATATGACTTGCAATACACTGTAACTGAGTAGAGGCGAAGCAAAAACTGCCTTGACTTGCCCTCAAACAACATTTTGTAAATCTAAATCTATATCAGCATCAAAATCATTCTTTCACCATAAGAAACAGCAGGGGTTGGTGAACAGTCATAGAAATTTTCAGGGCTCTGTTGAAATCCATCAAAAAGATATGACGAGAGAAAAAAGTGCCTCATTTAGTTGAAGTTGAGTTTGAAATCTGAAGAAATCTGAGCGAGAAACAAATTTCCTACCCTCAAAAAAATGTAATTCATGACCAAACGGTAACAAGTGAGAAACAAATTCTTGAATTGTGAGCGTCAGGAGTGTCTGAAGATATATTGGCACAAGCCTCATGTCTCAACTTTGCTTTGTTAAGCAGATATGACAATTTGAAAATGTGTCTCATTAGAGAAATCCAGCGGTGATTTTGAACAAACTCTCCATTGACTGTCTATGGAGAGTTTTCAGACTTTGTGTTGACATTTTCTGAAAGCCAGCAAAAATACCTACGTTTTGATGTATAATTTGTGGGGGTTGAGTGGAAATTGAGCGAGTAGTAAGAAGTTGCTGGGACATGAAGAGAAAATTCAAAAAGCTCAAGTGTCCACTCTGAGTTAATTGCACAGCAACCATAACAACGCATGTATTTTCTGAAAAATCACAAAGCTGCAACTGAAAACTTAAAGAGGCATTAAATTAAAATGGTAACAGATATGAAAAAGCTGAATCATACATGAATAGCCCAATAATCTGAGAATGTTTTAAAGTTTGAATGGAGTTTCTACGTGAAAGTATAAGGATGTAGTTAAGTTTCAAAATCAAGCAAATTTTAGCAGAATTTTGGAAGTTTTCCATTCATTTTCCATGCCTGTGAGGCATTCACACAACTACACACTCCAAACACGCTGAACCAGCGGTCCCCAACCCCTGGGCCTCGGACCGGTACCGGTCCGTGAGTTGTTTGGTACCGGGCCGCGAGAGTTGAGGCTCAGGTGTGAAATGTAAATAATTTTTTTTTCGGTACCGGTACTAGTTTTATTTTGTTGTATTTATCCGCGACACCTTAAAGGCCGGTCCGTGAAAATATTGTCGGGCATAAACCGGTCTGTGGCGCAAAAAAGGTTGGGGACCACTGCGCTAAACTCAAAACTCGCTCTCTCTCTTTTTCTGCTCTCTCTCTTTCTCCTAAAACTTCCCCTGTATATGACTCTGGTTTTACGTGGCCTATCAACACAGTTTATAAACTGGTATATATCACCTTGTTGCTTTGTCTTTAAGTGGTCATGTGATTGGCGTACCACGACTACTTTATTCTTCCTCAGTCAAACAGCAGCACTCATGCCAGTTTTGCCCCCTTAGCTACAGGTGTTGTGCTAGACAGTGATCGTGATTACCGTCCGCGGGAGCGCGCGCAGCTGCTTAAAACTGTAGCGTCCAGATTACTTACAGCTACTTCCGAGTTAGTAATGCTGCTACTCGTAACGCCGTTATTCCCATCACTGACTACCACACACCAAATCCGGTCGTTGGTACGTCCTGGCTTGTGTAGCCACTAGATAACAAAAGCTCAACACTGTGCTTAGCATCCTGGAGCACTTCTGTTGTGTTTTGTACGTGTTTTGGAGTTTGTACGTGCTTCGGGGGCTTGAAGATATTTGTAGCTTATTTTAGGAGTTAGAAATGTGTGAGATAGAATGTAGAATAGTGTAGAGACACTGACACTGCCCTGGATGTAATAAAGGCCTGAACGTGTCATAAAATTAGGAGTAAACTTGATATTGTATTTGTTTTAAATGTTATATACCTATGTGGTATATGACTTTTGTTGCCATGATGCCAGGTCTCTCTTGGAAATGAGATTTTTAATCTCAATTAGATTTTTTTTACCTGGATAAATAGAGGATTAATAAAAAGGAGACCTTCCCCCACCTTGAGCTAAAAAAGTAAGCCAGAGAGAAGTTATAGCTGAGTGGAAATTCCCCAGGGGATGCCTGGTGTTTGTAACCTGATAATTGTGGTCTGGAGGGGAGAAACATCACAAGTGAGTGAGTGAGACGGTAGACAGCAGTGAGGAGGAGAGTGCGAGTGCATCGCAAAAACACATAAATATCATAGACACTCATAAACAAAGCAGCATCTGGCTGCAGTTTGAAGAAGAAACAGATACTAACTAAGAGGACAAACCGCATATGCCCATCCAAGCTGAGTCAGCTTGGATGGGCATATGCGGTTTGTCCTCAAGGCCTGGTTCCCACTGGATTCTTGGCTGACTCATCAAACAAAGACTTAACTATATTACTTAAAAACCACTTCATCTCTCCATTCCTCATGAGAGAGTTAGAGCAGGATTGTAAACATGTTCCTTATTTTGCTCCTCAGACTTGACTTTGCTTCTTCTTAAACACAACACTGAACTTTAAGCTCTTTCAGATTAATCACATATACAGAGGGTACAGTCAGGTGTATTTTAACAGTTTCTGCTTTTACTTACAGACCTCAGGAAAAAGCCACGTTTGACAGCTCTTTGAAGACAGCTCCATTGTGGATTGTATTTAAAGGTGTTGCTGGGACTCATTTACTTCAAATAAACATTATCGACCAGCAGTTATGTTTTATGGACTTGGAGAGATGAGAGGAACAGCTGTAAGTTTAATTGCATACAACTCCAAATCAAAAGAGTTAGGACGGTATGTTATGAAAATGAAACTGAAAACAGTATTCCAATAGTTCTTGCAACACATTTAAAAAAAAAGTTGGAACATCCTTTAGAAAAGGAGCTGAATCTTTTAACATTTTCTATTATAAAAATGTATAATTTTTCAGTCTTTTCTCCATGTTTCTTAGTTTCCTCAGTCATATTTCCCTCTGTCTCTCGCTCTCTCTTTGTGTTCTCACTCTCGCTGTCTCTCTGTTTTTAGTCAGACTTTCATTGTGTTTCTCATACTTCCCAATTTATGTTGACAGTCTCTTGTCCCGTGTACATTGTGTTCAATTTTGCTTCCAAAGTCTCGTCAGTTAATTTTTTTTCAGCTGTGTTCCCCAGATGTGGCAGGCAGGTAGGTTAGGACCCAAATGTAAGACTCTCTGTCCTGATTCTCTCCTGTATATTGGCTCTCTCACTCTGTCTGTTGTTTTGATCTCCATCTTGCTCTGTGTGTCATTTGTTTAGAGCCTGCAGTGTTTGTATCCATGAGTATCTGCCAGTTAAGTTGGATTAAGTTATTTTTAATTTCCAGCAATGAAGCTGTTGTTCAGTCCAGCCTGATAATGTTACATTTGAGTCCTGACCTACCTGCCAGCCACACACAGCACTTCATGACATTTAAAGCTTCCTTTCTATGTAACCTCAATATTCCCATCAGTTTCCCCCTAAATATTTTATTATACAAGTTGTACTGATGAAAATACACAACAGATCATATTTTTTCTTTCTTATGATTTGCTTTGAGAACGAGCTGGCTATTCACAGTGAAAATCTTGTCCAACAGGTACAGCTGGGTCTTCCAGCATTTGGGTTGTACGTGAAGGAGAGGATCTTTCACTTTATAGTTTTTTGACTGTGTCTGGAAACACAAAGTTCTTCTGCAAGGAAAAATGTGAGCGAGCAGAAAACATCCTCATTAAAACAGATGAAACCACAGCTCAGAGCGGCAGATTCAGCATTGAATACAAAGATGCAGCTTCAGGAAGAGGAAGCCTGACTTTTACCATCACAAATATGAGAAAGTCTGACTCAGGAATGTACCGGTATGGTTTGGGTAAATCTTCAGCTCCAGATTCATACTCAGACTTTGAGGTCAGAGTTTCAAATGGTGAGTTTCTACTAAAAGTCAAAATTGGGAAACCAATCACCTACTCTCATACCCCCATAAACTCTCAGGCTAAATACAGTCCTATTTAAACCAGTCACTTTATTTATTTATTATATAATTCATGGATGTTCATCTATTTAACAGAAATTGCTAAAAACTCTAGAGTCTCCCGTGCACAGAGTGAGGGAGAAGAAATCTCATTTCCATGTGCCACTGCTGTCCAGGCACAGAGGAAGTTCCTTTGTAAGAATCCGTGTGAGAAAGAAGGAAATATCTTCATTGACACAACTAATGACAAAGTTCAGAATGGCAGGTACACCATTGAATACACAAAAGGATCTGCGTTTGAACTTCGAGCAACCATCAGACGTCTGACCAAGTCCGACACGGGACAGTACAGGTGTGGTTACGGGGACCCTTTATCTCCTGATTCATATGACACTGACGATATTTTGGTTGTAGATGGTAAGTTTCTTTTCAGAATAATAACAATTCTTGATATGTTCATCCTATAGCTTGTTGTTAAAATCTTGCAAATTAGGGATTAGATTAAAATTCATAGTAAAAGATGCCAGTCTTTCTACAATTCTCTCTGTTTTGTTCTTTTTCTGCCCGTCCTTTCCAGCACTGTAGCAATCAGAATTATTGTTTGAAGACCAGGAAAAATGCCCAACAGATTTATTTTACCAAGTGGACCATCCTGGCTTTTGATATACTGGTAGATGGTCAGGTGGCCAGGAGAGGAAAGAGGTGCAGTGCTTTCCCTGCACCTGTAAATTGTTATTATAATTTTTTAATTATGATTAAAATAATCCCACTATTGTCCTCTCTCACCTATTCACAGACATTTGGGACATTATTGGACACAATATTCATTGTAATTGGGTCTTTTTCAGTTACGTTGTTAAATATATATGCCCCCCCTGGAAGCGATATTTATTTCTTTAAGAAAATTATAGACATGATGGTAACAGAGACAGTACACTCAAAAAAATGAATGAGGTGGATTGTTCAGTGTATATTAATTATTTATTTTCATTTTACTTAAAATATATGTTTTTGTTAAGTTAACATATGTTTTTCTAATCAAGTCTACGTAATTGTGTCTATTATTCAACGTACATAATACTAATGTGTTACTTGATCGCATAACATTTAAGTCAATTAGGATCGATATACCTTGTATATCCACAAGGTGGCAGTAATGCAAAAACAGTTGTAATGAAACCGCGCAGAACAAGAAGGTTTCACGGCTTGTGCCTGCTCATGCACAAGACTTCAAATTTAACTGAAAAAGGCTGTTTTGGCGCCAAGCTGCTGTTTCTTTGAGAGGTAAGACCACTTTTTTCTTTGACTATGTTGTGTAGTATCTATATGTCCAGCATGGTTATATTTTGCGTTTGTCTTACAAGACATGTTATATCGTTTGCGTGTGCTTGTTTTACATTAGTTTTACTGGGTCCTGGACATGCTTATTTTGTGGACTGTGTAAGAAACATTTTTATTGTTTTTTGTTTTATTAAGGGATTAGCTACAGGGGTTCATGGGGTTATTCTTTCAAGGGGTTATTTTTCCATTTGCTTTCTTGGGATTCCTTTTCTGTAATCCGAGAGTCGGAAATATCGAATAGGATAGCAAGGATAGCATAAAGTGACATTTAAAATCCAAAAAGTCAAGGGCGAAAGCCACTGTGACACCATTGTTCTGCTCTATCAGTAATCTGTATTATGTAAAAATGGTCTGTAAATACAGCATGTTTCCTAGCGGAGTTATACATGTCAATGTAGTTATAAATTACAGTTTGTGAAAGTACACACTTACTTTTTTTTAATAAAATTATTCAAGACATATGAGTGGACAGACAATGGAGGTCGACAGACCTGGTGATAATTGCTTCTATAGAAAGTTAGCACATGGCAGTGTCAATCTCTTGCTTTTCTTCTGAGTAGTATTTTATTTAGTTGTAATTCAAACAATAATTTGCTTCTTGAAATTAAGGAATTAATTTTTTTTTCTTTATAAATCTCAGATCCTGCCTTTACCTGCTCCCTCCTATACTGATGTGGTGTATGTGGTATTGCTGAGCTTGTATGTGGTATGTGAACTGTTATACTTTTAAAAACAAAACTGTTTTATAAGTTAAGTTTTCTTTTGTGACCCATCCCATGCCCCTGTTATTTCTTCTCCACATCTGAACCATGGTTGCAGTTCAAGGGCCTGAGGCATGAAATTCTTTTCAGATCAGCTGTGATCAATATTTTTTGGAACTTGATAAATAACAATAAAAGCTGTAATGGCTCCATTAGCATTTTGTGTAAATGTTTGTGTTAAAATTATAGCTTTAATGAGGTCTTACTACATTAGTTTTAGTTTGTATATGTGTACATATAGTATGTATATTTACAGTACACTATGTTGTGTTTGTTGACATATTTTCAGGTGGAAGCAGAATATGTGAGGATTACTACTGCTGCACATGTTCCAAGGCTTTTTACACAACTTGACCAATACACTGACCAGCTCATAAAAGTCTTCAAGAAAAAAAGGAGGCGTTGCAGGGAAGAAAATTAGACAAACTTTGGCCCCAGCCACACAGGTGCGTTATTCTGTTGGTAGCAAAATATTATGGCTAATAAGATCATTTTCAAATTTAAACAGCTAGTGTATGGTAGCTGCACAGTGCACTTACATTTATATTAAGCAAGACAAAGTTTGGTACTCAAAACGTTGGAAAATTTAAATTACCTAAACATATGTAAAATCTGATCCCTTGATTTAGGTTAAACCAGAAGTGAATATTTTTATGTTATGTTTTGAATGCAAAAAAGATGATGTATTAGTTTGTCTTTACCTCCATTATGGACATATATAATGTGGTGGAAACCCTGCCCAACAGGTTAACTATTCATGTCCATGTGATGATTAGTTGGTCTTGTGTACATGTCTATCTGTGCAGTGGATATGTCATTCATTTTGCGTATAATGTGAGTTTCTGTCATCCTAAAGTATATCTGTTTTCTCTTCCTGTATCTCTGCCACTCTCTACAGAAGGAAAGTATTGAAAAGGGGAGGGAGTGTGTCCTCAGGGCACTACCTTTTTACCTGAATGAAGACCCAAGCATCCTCTTCAAAGAATAATTGGTTGGTAATTTTAGTTTAGTTTTTTATCTGTATTAAACCAAATTTTGAATAACTAATGTTGTTGCATGTTGTAATGTTGTTGTTGTTGTAATTTGCATGGAACCTGTTTAAATGTTTTGGGAAATCTTCTTGTATACCCAAACTATTTATATTTATCGTTGAATCTGTAGTCTAAAATAGTGGCGCACTGGGGTGCATGTTCCTAATATTGTGTTTACGTCATTAAAGGGTAGCTTTGGCCCTTTTTCTTTCTTTTTTTAAAACTGGATGCCATTTTTCTATGTTTTTGTGTCTAAGCTACAGCTGTTCAGAGGGAGCTGGAACAAATTACCCTTGCTATCTTTACCATCGAAAGAGCTGATGCCAGCACTCCTCCAGCCGATGTGGGTATAACCATCTAGTGTGTCCTGCATGACCTGGAAGACCTGGCCTCTGCATGTGCACTCTTAATGGGTGGGATATATGCACTGAATCTCAGTTAACCTCAAGACTGAAAGCTAAGAGACAATCAAAAGCATTGAGATTTAAAGGATTTAATTGAGAGATGATACTGCACCAGAAATGTTGAAGGGTGGTGTGTATATTAGCGTTCAAGGCATATTGTTATGAGGTGGAAATATATTCATATTCAGTTTGTGTTACATTGTGTGCATTGTAAAGGTAATTGCAATACATACTAAAAAATAAGGGTAAGTTAGGAGGTTGATCTGATATCCCCGTGTTGGTGTTGTTCCCAGATCATCATACTAAATGTTGTTCCAGGATCAATATTGCAAGTGACCAATCAGAATGTTGTGACGTCATACTTTTGCGACTTCGGGAAAAACCGGCGTAAAACAAAAAACTGTACTTAAGCTGCGTGAAACCGCCTCTGTCCGCCGATCAACTGACCCTAACCCTAACCGTAACCCTTTAATAAACAGTAAGCAGAATTGATATTGTCCTTGCAACATTGGAATTTCATAAATGCACGAATGGCTTGGAATAGAATAACGTCACAACAATGTGATTGGTCACTTGCAATGTTGAACCTGGAACAACATTTTCATGATGGTCTGGGAACAACACCAACACGAGGATATCAGATCATCCAAGTTGGGAATGCAGGATGAATGTATATTTTGTGGACTTTTAAAGACGAACAATTGTTTCCATGTTAAAATGTTTACATCTGAAGTTTTTTGCCCAAACACTGGTAAAATAAATGTTGACAGTGGCGAGTGTTAAATGGTTACTGCTGTGCTGTTGCAAAAAAACTGAACGCTGACAAGCTGTTTTATTGTTAGACCATAATGTTGGCATGTTTTGTTAAAGTTTTATTTGGGATGGTGATGTAATTTTCTTTGATTGCTAATATCAGTGGACTATTTATTATTATTATTATTATTATTATTATTATTATTGTTATTATTGTTGTTGTTACATTTTTTTTTTTTTAAATTGTGGCTGTTGAGGTGGACACTTCACTTTGCATTGTTAAAGGAAAGCACTTCATTGGCATTGTGTTACTGGACTGACCCTAAGCAATCATTGCAAATAGCAACTTTGCTATCCATTTTAGACACTAAAAGAAAAAAACACTCACAGACCTTACTAGCATCACATGTGCATAACTCAAGTGTCATCTTATCAATGTGTTATGTGATCTTCAATGCGTTTTTTTTCTCTTCTATTTCTGGTAGATACAGACATTTAATTTAAAGTCTTGATGTTGCATCTGTCTACATACTGTTAATTACTAACCCTAATGAGCTGTTGTGTTTTATTTTGGACTGGGTTTACACAAATGCTCACTGAATGTGTTGGCAATAAAATAAATTTTAAAAAATAAGTTGGATGTACTTAATTCATTTGTGTGGAACCTGTTGACAAAATAGATTTATGTAAAACTAATTAATAAAGCACAAGGTGGCTGAAAATATAATATTTGAATTAATCTAACTTAAATTTAACATTTTACTGCCACAAATAAGAAATGTGTTGAAGTAACTAATCTAAACTATCTAACCTGAAAATATATCATCTATGTTCATACAACATAACTTGATTTAGTTAGTCTTAAATATGTCTTGTTAATCTTAAGTAGTTTTTTTAAATTAGATGAACTAAAGATTTTTGCTTTAAACTAACATAATTCAATTTCGTGGAACCTGTTGACAAAATTTTAATTAAAGTCAACGTTTCATTTTTTTGAGTGTAGGTTTTCTAATTGGCGGAGGAGATTTAAATATACATCTATAACCAAAGCTAGATATTTCCAATAGAAAAGCACAGAATACCAAAACATTAATTAAGAATATAAATACATTGATGAAGGAGGTGGGACTAATTGATATATGGAGAAACTTGCATTATACCTATTTTTCCTCACCGCACTTGTTATACACAAGAATAAATTATTTTATTACCTTTGGGGAAAATAAAGATAGAATAAACACTTGTGAAATTGGAGCAATAGACTTAAGCGACCATGCACCAGTATACCTGTCCATTGATTTAAACCTGCAACCAAAACTCAATAATTGGAAATTAAATTCAAGCTTACTGAATGATCCACACTTCAAAGAACAAATTAAGAAAGAGATTCACTTCTATATGGAAACGAATGATAATGGTGAGGTGTCTCCTCCTATTCTGTGGGATACTTTAAAAGCTGTCCTGAGAGGGAAAATTATAGCAATATAAGCAATTATAAAAAAAAAGATGAGAAATAAAAAATTAGAAGAGCTGCAAAATAAGTTAGAAGAATTAGAGAAAAGGCATAAAAGAAAAACAACACAGGATATATTGGAGGAAATCATCAAAACAAGAAATGAAATAAATGATTTGACTACATATGAAATAAATTTTTTTTTTTATGTTTCTTAAACAAAGGTATTACGAGGGAGGATCTAAAGCAATGAATGTTTTAGCCTGGAAACTAAAAAAGTAAATAGCAGATAATACAGTTCACAAAATTAAACATCCAGTGACAAAATTAATAAAAAATAAACTAGGAGAAGTTCAGAGTGCATTTGAAACATTTTATAAGACTCTTTATGCTAATAAGACAGAGAGTAGTATAGTTGAAATGAACAGTTTTTTAGACTCTCTCGATTTACCAGTACTGAATGAAGAACAGAATAAAACTTCGATTGAAGATATAACAGAAAAGGAACTAAGAAGAGCAATAAGGAGCTAAAAGAAGAATTAATACCAGTGATGCTTCTCACACTGAATTGGGTCTTAAAGAAGGCTCAAGTACCTTTTAGCTGGAAAGAAGCAATTATCTCTGCTATCCCAAAAGAAAACAAGATAAATTAGAATGTGTGTCATATAGACCAATATCTGTTCTTAATACAGATCATAAGCTGTTTATATCTATCATGGCTAGACAATTACAAAAGTTCTTACCTAGTCTAATTCATAATGATCAAACAGGTTTTATTCGAGAGCGCCAAATACAAGATAATGTACGGCGGACACTACAAATTATTAACCATATTCGACAGAATAAAGTAGAAGCAATGGTAATCAGTATCGATTCAGCATTCGATTCAGTTAATTGGAACTTTCTTTATGGAGTCTTGCATAGATTTGGCTTGCATGAAATAATAATTAAGACAATACAGGCACTTTATGATAACCCTACGGCAAGGATTAAAATTAATGGCTACCTATCAAATAGTATTAAGCTGCAAAGAGGAACAAGGCAGGGCTGTGCGTGCTCACCATTATTATTCACGTTATATCTGGAACCATTGGCTCACTATATATGGCAAAACAAAGAAGTAGAAGGTATTAATATCCATGAGAAGGAGCATAAATTATGGAGTGCCAGGACTGCCATAATGCATTAATTAAATACACCATTAAATAATTAATTAAATGTGGCAATAATTAATTAAAATTGGAATTAATTAATTAAATAAATAGTTATGACATATGTAATTAATTAATTATTGACACATTTAATTAATTATTTAATGGTGTATTTAATTAATGCATTATGGCAGTCCTGGCACTCCATAATAAATTAGCCTGCTATGCAGATGATATTTTAATATTTTTGGGTCAACCATCAAACTCTCTACCTAAATTAATGCAGTTATTTGAATACTTTGGTCGACTATCAGGATATAAAGTTAATATGAGTAAAATACAATTGCTTAAGTACAACTATATTCCATCAGAAGAAATTAAAAATAAGTACCAATTAGCATTAAAAAACGCAGGCCATTTTTTGATTTTGACGGTGTTAACTACTAGAAGACTAGAGGAAATATTAGTTATATTAATGGAAACAAAAACACACTCCTTACATGCCTTTTGTATTTTTTTTCTGTTTTTCTTCCTTTTCTATTTTTCTTTCTTTTTTTCATTTTTCTGTTTTTCTTCTTTCATTCCTTTTGTATGGATATTTTAGTTAGAAATAAGACCCCAAGTAATTGGGTCTTTTTCAGTTTAAACCTTTTGCAAACATATATGAGATTCTTGACAGGTTCCAGTCACACTTTAAAGAACAGTATTATGCTGTATTCTGTCTTGTTCTCTATGAAACATGTCTAAATGGAATCTTAGAAATTGAATTCAGATCTATGAAAGTGAATATAAATAAGTTTGCTTTTTGATTTTTCTATAATGGGCTCTGTGTTACAGTGGTGACTTACACTTCTACTCAGGTCTGTGCTTTCAAAGGATCAACAGCAGAAATACACTCCAAATTCAGATACCTATCGACTATAAATGACATAAAGACAAGAATCCAGAAAATGTTCTGGTTTACTACAGTCAAAGATAATGAGCCTGTGGACCTGAAAACAGATCCAGAGTATTCAGGTCGAGTTCAGTATCAGTGTGAAAACAATGACTGCACTCTGAGAATCTCAGACCTGAGAGAGAGCGACTCAGCTGAGTACAAGTTCATGCTCATAACAAACGATCCAGGAGGGAAATATACTGGATCACCTGGAGTCACTTTGACTGTTACAGGTAAAAAATATTTGACTGGAATTCACGTTAAACATTTCCATGTGTATTTGTGCAGATGTTGAGATATTTCTGATATAATGTCATTGTTTTTTTTACTCCCAGATCCACAGCTCCAGGTACATGTGAGGAGATCAACAGTAAACTCTTATTCTAACTGGACAGAGCTGACATGTCACAACAACTGTCAGCTACCCGATCAATCTTCCTACATCTGGTACAGGAATGGACACAAACTTTCATCAGACGAACAATATTTACAGCTGAACACATTTGATTCTGCAGACCGTTTTTACTGCGCTGTGAAAGGATATGAGATATTCCCTTCTCCAACAGTGTGTGAGTTCACTACTTTTTGTTTCATTAAGAGAATTATATTTAATTTTTCTTTATTTACGTGAATGTGTCTGTATGTTAGTTTTAGTCAGAGGCCTTTCTTTTGGGAGGTTTACAATGTTTTCTTTTTAGAATATAAATTTCTAAAATTTGGTTTTGTTGTCATTCTTATGTTTCCTCCTCCAGATGCTCCAAAGCTTCCCTCTGTGTCAGTGAGTCCCTCTGCTGAGATAGTGGAGGGCAGTTCAGTCACTCTGACCTGTAGCAGTGATGCTAACCCAGCAGCTAACTACACCTGGTACAAGGAGGATGTCATCAACCCTCTCAGTTACCAAAACCAACATGTTTTCAGCTCCATCCTGCCCTCTGACTCTGGAAAGTATTACTGTACAGCTGATAATGACCTGGGACAAAAGAGATCTGAAAGCAGAACTATTGATGTGAAATGTGAGTAAAATACATTTATAAGCTTTAAGTTCTTTGATCTCAATTGAACAGTTAACATCAACTTTAGAGATAAGAGTTAATTCATCATCATGAAGAGTGAAAACAGATTTACTGCACAATCATGTCTGTTTATCACAATATAAGGAAGTTTGACAAGGAAATAAGTAAGGTTTCTGAATGTTACCTTTTATAATTTTTGTAGCGTTGTGAGAAGCCTGCAAAGACTTGAGTATATTTATAACCAACCATGTTGTCATTGTCCTTATTTCTCCTCCAGATGCTCCAAAGCTTCCCTCTGTGTCAGTGAGTCCCTCTGCTGAGATAGTGGAGGGCAGTTCAGTCACTCTGACCTGTAGCAGTGATGCTAACCCAGCAGCTAACTACACCTGGTACAAGGAGGATGAAAATTTACCAAAAGCATTTGGACAGAACTTCACCGTCACCAAGTTCAGACCTGAACACAGTGGGCGTTATTACTGTGAAACCCAGAACAAGCTGGGACGTCATAACTCCACCTTACAGCAGACCATTGTGCCAGGTAATCATTTATATTTACATACTGGATACACTCAGAAAGGAGTGCAGTCAAAAAGTCAGGCACAATCTACATTCATGCACTATGGCTAATTATTGGATGGCACTAGAATTTATAATAACAGATCACTGTCAA
Source organism: Astatotilapia calliptera (assembly GCF_964374335.1). Lineage (NCBI taxonomy): Eukaryota > Metazoa > Chordata > Actinopteri > Cichliformes > Cichlidae > Astatotilapia > Astatotilapia calliptera. The sequence goes on along the minus strand of NC_137427.1, from coordinate 37,382,480 downwards.
AATACCTCAGCACAGATAGAACTGTATTACTACCTAAATGTACACATGTGCAAGTATTTATTTTGCCAAGACGTTTCCCCTTCAGTGTTGTATGGACTCATAGTGTTGCTACAGATAATTAAACCAGAGCTGATTTTAAAAACTTTGCTCTTTTGAATCTACACTAATCCATCATCATCTTTAAAAGCATATGTTTGTATGGTGCCTGTCCTGTGAGGGCCAAATATCTCAAAAATAATCATTAATGAGTTCAGAAAACCAGGCCTGCAACTTGATTTACAAAGATAATTTAAATATATTAAAAATAAAATACTGGCTGCACCTGTAACTGTTCAACTTGCCTGTGTGGTTAAACAGAATATGGCAGGAGTCCCACTGTCTGCTGTCAAGGCTTTCCTTATTCATGTGCTAAAGAGTCCTAAGAATCAACATTGTAACTTATCTATCACGATGACAAGAACCATGTTTATTACTAATGCTAGTCCTGTTTCCATGCAAAAAGCAGATTGTAACTGATCTCAGAATACTGAAAGCAGAGCCAGTGACATTTTTAACCTCCTGTTAAAAACCAGGGATTTATCCATAATGCCCATGTGCACCCAGCCAGATAAAGCTGCAGGCCACTCAGCTTGAAGTGATTTTTAATCGAATACAGACGAGGCTATGAAATTAAGATGTGCTACAGTTTTCAGTGGAATAAGGGGCGCGCCCAGTTAACCCTGTTTCCAGAGACAATAGCCAACTGCTGCCACTGTAAAGAATGAATGTTTATTGTAGGCTTTTTACTTTACAGTATAAAGTGCATTGAGACAACTGAAATGAGAGAAACGTTATGATAAAACACTGTTTGAGATTAACAGAGTGAGGTCACGTTACTCTGCTGTGTTTAAATAGATTTCTATTTTTATTTTTCACTGGAGAAGAACTTGGCTTCTGTAGCCTAAAACTCCAACACTGTTCAGGCCATACACAGGTCGAACGTTATGGAATACTCAATTAACTATTAGTGCTTTACTTTGATCTTGATCAGGAGCAAAGAAGATAAAAGCTGCTGGAGTAACTGCTGCTGTTCTCCTGTCTGTCACATCCCTCCCTGTCTTCCTTTGGATTCGGTGAGCAGATCTGTCGCATTAAACTTTTACTTTTCAGTCATTGTGTTGTTCTTTTGTTCATTATCATTTCATTCCTCAGAAAAAAGAGGAATTCCAAGGAATCATCCAAGACTGAAGGCAGAGCAGACAACAAAGAACAGGTGAAACCAGAAATATAAATGCAGTAAAAAAAAATCATCATTCACCATTCTAATCTAAGATCATTTTTTTCTATGCAGTGTCTCTCTGATCAGGAGGAGCCACAGAAACAGGATGATCTTCAGTATGCCAGCATCCACTTCTCTAAAAACCAGGCAGATCCTCTCTACAGCAACACCAGTTCAGCACCACAGACACCTGGAGGAACAGAGAGTTACACTTAAAAACTGAAAACTATTTGAATGAAAGAGTCCAGGCAACTAATCAGTCTTCCTAGATTGTATCACATCATCTCAACAAGAATAAATGTAACAAAGTTGTTGAACTTCATGCAGATCATACATGATTTAATTACGCTCACCACAGAAACATAAAATCTTTATTTTATTTTTTCAAATTACAAGTTTGACTCTTGTTAATATAAAAACCACCTACTTTAACTTTTTTGAGTTTACTGTGTTACACTGCTGTTAAATCAAATTAAAAAGTACAGCCCTGTGGTGAGCAGCTCCTCACATAATACAATGAGCCTCGCTAGAAGATTCAAATGAATATCTGGGAAATGCATTGCCTGCTTGAGCATTCTTCTTCTGTTTTTAAGCTTGTTTTTTTTCACCATCATAATATAATTTCATGCTACATACTCAGAATCAACTAATTTCTTGTCAACAAAGACATAATTCCCATTAGCAGAAAGAAGCTGCATCATGGGAGGTTTGGTCTGTTCACTCAGTGAGCATCATAATTTAGCCAGCATGGTGGCTACTGGAGCTAGTTCTCTAGTTCTTTTGCTGCTCTTTTTCTTTGCTTATCACTTGTAGAAAAATACACGTATGTGATCAAACATGATTATCATAGTCTGTTTTCTGATGTTTGATATCCTGATGTATTATTATCATAATTGCATTTATTTGATAAACTATCAACTTTTTTAACAAACAATTAAATAACACCTGATTTTTCAGTAATCTTAACACTTCATCAGAGTGATATAAATGGTTTCTCTATATAAGGCTACGTCCACACGTACACGGGTATTTTTGAAAACAGAGATTTTCCGTTTTTGTTTTAAAAAATAATCCCGTCCACACGTAAAGGCAGAAACGAAGGAAAACGCTGCTAGGAACATGCCAAAGCAACAGGTGGCGCTATATTCCTACCCATGCAGAAATGTTGGCCAATCAGAAGTCTAGAAGCCTCGGTGGGAAAAAGTAAACAAAGATGGGGCATAGAAGCAGAACTGAGTCCTATGTGTGGAGGGACAGTAACTGTGTGTGTATATGTAAGCATTTAAACACTGCAGAGAGTACAATTAACAGTAATAGTATTGTAGAAATTAATTTCACCAAAACAATAACGTGGCGCACAGTTTGACGTCAAAAAATGCGCACACCTTTGACGCTGTGTTTTCTCCGTTTTTCTCGTCCACACGTAAACGCAAAAACTGAGTTTTCAAAAATATCCACCCTGGCAGGAGATTTTAAAAATCTCCATTTTCAGTGACCGAAAACGCAGTTTACGTGTGGACGAAAGGTGCAAACGCATAGAAAAATCTGCGTTTTCAAAAATACCCGGGTACGTGTGGACGTAGCCTAAGAATACACAGAAGCAGAAACAATACATTTTGTTTGAAGTAAATATTATAATTAATCATCTTATAGAAGTTATATATGTTGGTACACTATGTAGATTATAGGACAAAGAAGCAGTTGTCAAGGACGAGTTCGGTTATATATACACAGATATACATACGTTACAATTACTTTAGTATGATGGGATTTCAGAGAAACTGTTCAAGTTGCTGTTTCTATCAGGAGAGGAGAGAGAAGAAGCCAGAGCAGAAGTGAGGTGTAAATTGTGCAGTAATATTAAGCTCTTGGTATATTCCATTGAGAAACAGTGAGTGCGAATTAGACTGACCAGAGTTCTTTAGGGCAGGAGAGGGTGGCAAGTGAGTATTGCAGGTAAGTATCCAAGTATAACAAAGAATGCACACTTGCACTGCAGAGCCAGGGGTGCATATTAATGTTGTGAACAGGAAGGATGTCTGGTTTCACTGACCTGATTTCCACAATTTGACCACAGCAGAAAGTGATCAAATAAAGTAGAATGTTCTGAGTGAAACATCTTCTACTCTTCTGTATTTTCTTCTGCTTATTCAACAGACTTTACTAACATGTGGAGCCTAAACATTTTATTCTGCATGTTAACTCCGTGTAACTCTGGGCTTCTTGTTGATTCAAAGTGCTGCTGTTTTAAAAAGAGGATGTTTTTTTGATGATTGGCCCTGAGATATCCAGAAATGTTCACAGGATTCAAACCATCAATAATCCAGATATTCCCAAATGTGATGGCCAAACCCATGGCCACACTCTAAAGTCAGTAACTCTTGTATTTTCATTTCTTCATTTCAACACAGTAACACACTTTAGTTTCCAATAACTTTATTGATTGGTTTGGATACATTTGTTCTATTTCTAAGGGTGCACATTTAGTTTGCTTATGTATTCATACCACTTCATTAGTTTGATTTTTGACTAACCTTTGTCAAAAAAGGTTTAGGTTTAAGTGGTTTTTGATTTTCTTCTTTGGTGTTTAGTTTATTAACAAACCAGACGATACTGCACTGTTTGTTATTTACAATTGTGTTTTGTTTAGTTATCCCTTGTGTGTCACTATGGTCTGATCAGCCATTATATATACCCTTGTGTGTCATTTCATGTTTAGGTCAGTTATGTTTGTTTGGGCAGTCATTAGAGTTGGATGTCTTGAGACCGGTCTTGATCTCGAGACCACTTTTACGTGGTCTTAGTCTTGTCCTGGTCTCGACGGACTTTTGTCTCGGTCTTGTCTTGGTCTCGCTGTCTCAGTTTTGCTGTCTCAGATGAACATAGTGGTCGGGAGATTTGGAGTCAACAGTATCCATGACACACAACGTAACATTCGATAATGGGTCATGCACAAAACCATCAGCTCTAAGAGCCGTGCTTAGAGTACTTTGTTGGGAATCAGAAGAGTCGACTCCCATTGAGCGAGAGCCGGCTCCTCACTTAATTTCCTTTCGCTGCTCAGCTCTCACACAGCGACACACAGTGGCTCGCTGTGCTCAAATCCCTCCATATTGGGGCATATTATTATTTCGCCTTTCGCGCCCCTCAAACACAACTAAATGCAACCCATTAGATTGAGCAGTGTGCCATATCAGTAAGTTACAGAAAGGTCAGAGACTTCGTCTGTCATAACATTGACCACAAAGAGTTTTCGGTAAATGCAAAAAGAAGCATTTGGCAAAATGCAGATTTTGCAAAGTCTCCTTGACCGATACAGCCGGGACTACTTCAACCTTCACCAGACACCTGGAGCGCAAACACCCTCAAAGGTAAGCTAGCCAGTAGCCAGCTTTCCATTTTCAAACTCTTCTGCCTACCTTTCCAACCTCAGATGACCAGGTCATGTTCATGTAATATTGTTATTTATAATGTGTTCTTCAAGCGGTATAAATTATTTAGGGACAGAATTTTTGCAACTTTCTCTGCAGACTTAACTTGTGAAGATCAGAGATGGGCAGTAAAAAAATAATCAGATTACAGTAACGTGTTACACGTAACGCGTTACTATAATCTGATTACTTTTTTCAAGTAACGAGTAAAGTAAGGGATTACTATTGCAAAAACGGTAATTAGATTACCGTTACTTTTCCGTAGAAACGCTGCGTTACTGCGTTACTAAAACCGTGATTTTTTTGCGAGAATGTCTCATGACAGTAACATAAGTGCGACGTTCATGTCAACAGCTGTGTGCAGATCAACAATGGATAATATATCGAGTGCGGGAGAGAGTATGAGTATGCAGCGTTTAAAGCGTGGAAGTACTGACCTTATTTTGAGTTTGATTCCATAAAAAGTGACAAAAACATTAGTGTCCGTTGTGCGTGGGAAGAAAAAACATTTTTACAGCGAAAAAAACCCCTAAACAAGCTCCAAGTGCACAACGACGTAATGGGAAACTCACAGAGAAACTCGTGGATTCTTCAACAAACCGCTGCGGCACACCTGCACCAGGGCACACCTCTGCCTGCCCCACTCCTGCTTTACAGGTGAAAATAGAGCAACAGGACCGCTGAGTCTTTGACATTATTTATTTTCTGCTGTGTTTTACTTGCATCTATTTGAAAGACTGAGTGTAAACACAAAAAATATTTTATGTTATGTGCTGAAATGTGCAGAAAATAGGTTTAAATGTTAAACAAATTTATTCAAATCAGAGAATGGTGCATATAATTGGGCTGAAAGCTCTATCTCTTTATTACCTATTCAGGTTGTAAATCGTGTTTTTAAAAAGTAACTAAGTAATCAGTAAAGTAACGGGATTACTTTTTTGGGGAAGTAATCAGTAATTAGTTACTGATTACTTTTTTCAAGTAACTTGACCAACACTGGTGAAGATTGTAACTAACGTTACATGCTATGTACAGGTAGCTAGCACTAGCACTGGCTATCACCTACTTAAATAGTTTTCACTAACTTTAGGTATTTTGGTGAATTCATTGAGCAGAAATATATCGAAACCATTTCAGTGAGCACTTTAAGAGCTAGTATGGTGTGGTTTGTTGTCGACTTTAATGGGCATATTTATGTGGTTGCTGACTCGTAAGGAAGGACGGGCGTTTCAAGAGTGTCCCTTTAACATTGCTAGGCTAACAGCGGTATTCTCAACAGTGAAGCTCAGATCAGAGCAGTCTATGGCTTTGGTCCAGATAGCTCAGATGGCAAAACTGAGTCCTAAAGTTCTAAAATCGAACTTAAGGATCTTTGACTATGATTGTCTTAGGTGTTTTCTACTATGTTGCCCTACAAAACCAGTCCAGTGTGTAGGGGCTACTGCAACATGTCATTATTAGACAGTTATTTTGTATTGGTGTAACTTCAGACTTTATTGAGTAGTTCATTTCTTGTCAATACAGCTGTGTCTGATAGCTGACTGACATGAGGAGGCTTAATGCAATATGCAAAGTTAATGCACAGACATTTTGTCTTTTGCAGATTTAATTCAACTGTTTTTCTGTTCTTGTTATTTAAGGTCTTGCAACCCTGAACACTCCAGTATTTTCATTATTACTAGTTGTGCCTAATGATCTATAAATGTGTCACACTGGATTGGGTTAGGTTATTTTGTATGCAAAGATCTGCCTCATTGATAGATTTAAAATCACTGTGCTTGTAAGATACAGTAGTTTGTTGTGGTTGAATAGAAACAGATGTTTTACAGATTCCTATTTCCCTGTTTTGTAGGTACTTGGAGTACAGATCTGCAACATCAGTGATAGCGGTCAATCCCACACAGCCTCAATTATCATTGTTTGCTCCAAGCATCCACTTATTTTGCCCAAATTCACCCAGGCAACAGGCCATCACCTAGTCCATCCTACAGGACTTTATAGTTGGATGCTCTCTCCCCCTGACTATCATTGAGAATCCACATTTTAGACACTTCCTGAATGTCCTTCAAATACAGCAAATACACTCCTGTGTCTAGGACCACCTTGACAGAGAGGCTGACATAAAGCCCTGGATATCCAGCCAAATGCAGCAATAACAACAGACCTCTGGTCTGACCGGAGGCTTCGGTCTTTCCTGGGAGTTACTGCTCATGTTGCCTGCAAGAACAAGGACTCTTGCTGCTGCTATTGTGCTGTGGTGTATCGCCCAAATAGCTTGCTTATGTCAGAGTTCAGCGACTTCCTGTCCTCCACTATGCGGTTGTCCAGACTGCTTTTAGTTGGGGATTTTAACATACATGTTGATGACAACTCTGACCTTGCCAGAGGTTTTATCAACATTATGGATTCTTTTCATTTTACCCAGCATGTGTCAGGCCCCACACATAACAAAGGACACACACTGGACATTGTTTTTACTTTGGGTTTGAATATTAATTCTATTTGTTCTGAGGACATTTTTATCTCTGATCATCACTGTATTCTTTTAACACATCTTCTCATGAGCCTTTGTCTCCCGTTCACAGGACAATTATCTCGCGCATTATAAATTCCTCTACAGCGGAGAGTTTCTCGCTTTTAATTTAACTCTATCCCCGAAAAACGGTGTTGATTTCTTAACAGATGTATTTAATATCCATAATAATATCCATATAATGTTTTTCAATTTTAGATTAAATCTGTCTGGTTAAAATGAGATCAGTTTCTGTTTCTAAGTCCTTACCCTGGCTAAATGACAATATCTGCTCCATTAAACGCGATTGTCGTAAAGCTGAGCGCTCATTCTGCTGAGACAGCCCTTCTTGGAGTTTCCAGTGACATTCTGATGCAAAACGATGCTGGAAAATGTTCTGTACTCCTAATGTTGGACCTCACGTCAGCCTTTGACACCGTTGACCATTACATTTTGCTTGAAAGGCTGAAATACTGGGTTGGTGTATCTGAGTCTGCCTTAGAGTGGTTCTCTTCGTATCTCTGTGAATGATACTTTTTTGTGGCGGTCTCTAAGTACAGGTCATCTTCCACGTCCCTGTCCTATGGTGTGCCACAAGGTTCTGTGTTGGAGCCCTTATTGTTTTCAATATATCTACTTCCTCTCCAGCATATTTTGAGCCCCTTCGAGGACATTTGCTACCACTGCTACGCGGATGACATCCAGTTATACATTTCTTTTAAACCTGAAAATGTTTCTAAGCTGCAGATTCTAAATGAGTGCTTAGAATCCATCAAATGGTGGATGGCTGACAACTTCCTCCAACTTAATGAAGAAAAGACTGAAATCCTTGTATGTGCTCCAGACAGACATGTACCTAACACAAGGCGGAGAGTCCCATAGAGTAGTATAGAGTCCACACTTTTTCCGTCAATTGTTCCGTCGGTCCTGCTCACATCTCCAATGGTTGTACACGTTGTCATTAACGTGGCTTCACTCCACATCAGCCACGCCGCTTTGCTCGCTAAAACACCGTGTCAGCACATAAGGACGCTGTCATAGCCTGTCAACGACGTTGATTAGCTGCGTATATACGAATATGAATCACATCATTGGCTGGACTATGGGATAAGGTGGCATCGTTCTGATCCCATACGGGAGCAGCCAGTCACTTATTGACTAACACTGCAAAACAGAATTGTTAAAGTTTCAATTTTAATTTCAATTCAGGTACTTTTTTTTTTTTTTTTGTGCGCAATGCAGATTTTCTGTGTGCAGAGACCGTGCCAGCAGTGCGCAATTGCGCACGTGCGCAGCTTAGAGGGAACATTGGTCAGGGCACTGAAAAGACCCTTAGAGAAACAGTTCTCTGGAATTTTTTAGGCAGATTTGCATGGATGAAGAGGATCCAGAGGAGCCGTTTAGCCACCGGATCTACTTCCTTGCCACCATGCTCGACCCCCAGTTTGGACTGACCTGGGTAGATTTGGATGTCCAAAATGGTGAAACCGGATCAGCACTGAAGAGGTTCAGAGATGACCTTAAAAAGTAATTAACAGGTGGCTGTATAATAATAATTATTTATTGTTATTGTTGCACTTATTAACACTGTCTTTGGTTTTACAGCACCATTAGAAGCATCCCGTCTAATCCTGTCTTTGTGTGTGTGTGTGTGTGTGTGTGTGTGTGTGTGTGTGTGTGTGTGTGTGTGTGTGTGTGTGTGTGTGTGAGTGAGATGCATCTGCAGCACCAACAAAAGAAGACACAGAATTATCGGACAGTGACTCAGCACCACCCCCAAAACAATGTCTTCTTTCACGCTATAAGGCATATTGGCAACTGTCAAGCCTTTGAGTCGCCGAGCAGCTGAGTAGGGGAATAATGTTAACGCGCCCACTGTTCAAAACGTAAGTCAAAGTTCCAGGTTAAAAACTCCTTTATTTGTTATCAAATCCTTAAAATCTGTAGAAAAACAGTGATCAAAAGACATTCTAAGCTTGAGCGGTCAGCAAAAGTCGACTTCCCCCATCACCCACTCATTCACAAAAATTCCCTCGGGACGTGAACAGGTGATATAGCAATCACTATTACTATTACCGACACCACGTGACCCAAAGCTACGCCTATCCACAACAAGGCATTTAGGTTGCAACGCAGCACAAGCCAGGACTCGAGCACTGATGCACAAATAAGCAAGTACCTAGACAGCATAAATGACTGTGACTGTGATGCACTCACCTTTTGGTCAAAAAACAAAGAGCGTTTCCCTAGTCTACACACTGTTGCCTTGAAGGTCCTCTCAAGCCCTGCTTCTTCTGCCCCAGTTGAGAGAGTTTTTAGTAGTGGAGGCATTCTAATGAGACCCCACCACGCACGGCTAGGCTATAAGATGTTGCAATCTTTAGTTTTCTTGAAGTGCAATCAATCACTGTTTTAAAATGTGAACTGTTTTCTCTCCCTCCTCTCTGAAAATATGCTGTTTGTTCATTAGATATTTTTTGTTCATAATATTTGTTCATAAGATATCTGTTATTTGTCTGTGTTCTATTGTTCCTGCCCTACTGAACAACAGGCTTGATTTCATTGGCAGTGTGTTGTAATCACATGCCACTGAAGACATCAAGATGGCAGAATCTTTTAAGCACTTGTTCTTATTCTTATTAATGCACAATTTCTATTGCTATGTAATATTTGTAGTTTGCATCTGATTAATGTGAGGTGTGCATGTGCATAAGTAAATGTTTTTCAACTCGGTCACTCACACCAAACAAAAGAGCATTTTGTGTCAAGTATATAAAAAATGTAGCCTAAAAAACATTACAGATCTATGCAGTATATTAATCACTTATATAATTTTTTACATAAAGATAACATTAAAAACTCACGTCTCATCATGATTGATGTCTCAATCAGAGACATTATTCTATTTTTTCCAACACATTCCAGACATTCTTGTTTGATGAATTTCCAACAGTTTAGGTTCAAACATATTTTACATTTTTCTCATCAGCTGCAGTTTGAGAAAAGAAATCTATAATTGTGAAGAAAACTTAGCAGTGTCTGATTTAATGTGCCTTATTTCCTGCTGAGGCTCCACTTCTCACTGTGTGTTTCTATGAAGTCTTGTACATTTAACATATTTTGTACTCTAAAAATCCAAACACAGTTTGTAAATATGTTCATGTTTCCTCCTCCAGATGCTTCCTCTCAAAAGCTTCCCTCTGTGTCAGTGAATCCCTCTGCTGAGATAGTGGAGGGGGCCTCTCACCCTGCGATTGTTAGGATATTTTTAAAAAGGGGATTAAAAAATAAGAAAAATGTAATAACAGAAAGTCATTTTTAGCTGTTTAGACCATCTTTGCCTGCTTATGCCAACAAACAATGTTGGGGTGTAACGGAATACGTGTACCAGCATAACAGGGGGGTATTTAAAATACAAAATATGAGTAACTGTATTCCGTTATGTGTTACCGTTTAAAAAGGTGGTATTAAGAATACAGTTTGTACACTCAATATGTAAATGACACGGCTGTCTTTTCCTGTGTCAGGCTGTCCCCTCTCTATTTGTGGTAATTCCATGCCGATGGAAACCCAAACAAAACACGCATTAAGAGGCTCTAATGCCGGGGTGTCAATCTCGGGGCCCATGTCACCTTTACTTGCGACCCACATAATTTATGTGTTTTTGCCACACACTCGCACTCTCCTCCTTAAAGCTGTCTCACTCACTGAGGGGTAGTGATCCTGATCCTGAAATATCGATACTTCCAATACCAACGTTTCATGTTGCATGATCAATTCCCATATGAAAATATCAATATCTAATGTAATTACATTTGATTTTATCATAAAAATGACATACAGAGAAAATTAAACTCAGCAATTAACAGGATAGTCAGCAATACCCTGTTAATAGGTTATTGCTGACTCTCATTCATGTGCGTGCTACGGCTCCGCATGAGCGTGAGCCAATGAGAGTCCCAAGGCACTTTAGACCACAAAACATGCAATCTTGACTTTGTTCACAGATCATAACTGCATTTACGTTCAACATAGAAATTGTGCTTTGTGCGATGTATGTGTGAAAACAGTTAAATAGGGATGGGTACCGGTTCTGACGTAAATGGTAGTAACCAGACCAAAAAGCAGCGCACATTTCGGTGCTTTATATCGGTGCTTTTTTTCCTGAAATGTCATACACTTTGGATTCTAACCAATCATTTTATAGTTAACATTGTTATCTTTTTACAAAAAAAACAGCTAAACATGAAAGGTTTTTGGACAAAGTTTGTGTTCTCCATTCTTTAAGCACCGGTTCAGCACCGTTTCAAAAGTACCGGTTTGGTACTGGTATCGGATAAAACCTAAATGATACCCATCCCTACAGTTAAATACTGTGGCAACACGACAAACCTCATAAAAAAAAATGGGGTGCCGCTCTCACTCAATGGGAATTGGCTCTTCTGATTCACTACATTGTTATGATTTAATCTTTGTTTTCTGAGTTACCTTTGTTGCAGCTGCTCCAGTTCCTTGATTGAAGAGGCAAGAGGCAAGAGATGGAAAGGGGGCAGAGCGAGCTTTAATGGAGGACTGCAAATTGTCTCATTCCATAACTCGGGACCATGGGGGGGTTTGGAGTTCATTATGTTAGTTTCAGTTAGGTTTTGTATGTTTTTGTCACGGCTGGGGCAGCAGTCGTGTGGTGGAGTTAAATGAGGACCCAAGATGCAAGAAACGTCTAGATGCAGGTGAGCGTTTTATTTACAAATGGTGAAATATACACAGAAACGAGGGTGGCGAGGACTGCACAAAGACAAGAACCTAAACTGGGAAAAACTAATAAACCTGGAACACGAGATGGAACAGAGAGACACACGGAGAGATACCAACTAACGCAGAGAAACACAGACGACGCGACGAGGAGCACAGGCAGACACACACTATAAATAGGTAATCAGGAAATGGCACACAGGAGGGGACACAGCTGGAACTAATGGGCATAACGAGACACAACCAAGTAAAACAGACTGTTTTACTACATGACTCGTGGACACGAACAGAGCACAGAGGAAAGACACAGGTAGGGCTGATAAAACACTTGAGCACTAAACACAAGAACCAAACCCTAAGAACTAATACCAAAATTAGAATAAACACTAGTGATGGGTAGATGAGGCCTCGTGAAGCGTTTCAACACATTCCCCAAACTGTATCGATACTGTGTCGACACAGTGTTGCTGTTTTTCTCCATACTGACACCTGCTGGACCTTAAAAATCATTGCAGGCAACTTACTTCAGACTTGCAACAGACACTAATTCAATGACCTAGACATACTTGTATACACTGTAAGGTATTGTACTGTCCATGGAATCATTTTATATCTTTTACATTTCAAATGTTGTAGACATCTTTAAAATATATTGTGAATGTCATTAAGTGAAAATTAGAATGAAAGTATTGTAAATGTAATTTTACCCATTTAAATGTAATTGACTCAGAGTTTATTATAAATTTTTATTCAGAAAAATAAGTTTATCCAATGTTTTTGCATTCAGTCTATTGTGGGTTTTTTTACACTATTTCCCCAGCTTTGGAAAATACACGTTCACTGTAATGCCAGGTGGAAAAGGTTAGGATAAGATGTTCGTTAAAGGATCCTCTGATCGTGGAATGTTTCTCTCCGCCAAGTAGCGCTGGACCTCAGTGATGGAGTCTGCTGTTGCATTGTTTGTTTGTCTGCCAACTTCTTCATCGAGCCGATGCCACGGGTTTTCTGAAATAATAAAAAATTAATGCCGTTTTAGTTTTTGTCATCTACTCCAAATTAGTACACATTAGCATCAAAATAAATGTATGAATAAGCTGATAATACTGAACTTGCCTGGAACAGGTGACTGCTCTGATGAAGGTCCAGGCTGTGGCTCAGATGTTGTGCGGGCAATTACTGCAGCACACTCCACTTTTAGGCAATTGACTGCCTCGCTACACTTGGAGGAACTACGAAATCCAAGTTTTTTAAATCTGGGGTCTAAAAGTGTTGAGAGGGTCAACACACTTAATGACTCCAGATTAGAAGCAGTGTCTGTGACACGATGCCTAAGTTGGTCATGGAGATGGGTGGCAGCTTGTGTGTGTAGATGTAAAGAGTTCCGCTCAAGTGCACAATATAGCATTTTCATCATCGGGATTACCTTTGATCCTGAAACTCTCCTCAGACAACTCCACTGTGGCCTGATGGAAAGGGGCCAACACAAGAAGTGCTTCCCTTATGATGTTACATTCATCAGTCGTAAGTGGACTTAAATCTGTTGGAAGAGAAGCAAGAGATACCCAGACTGCTTCTTTCTCATCATGTAGCCGTGACAGCATCTGATATGTGCTGTTCCAACGCGTTGGTACCTCGTTGATAAGTTCCAAGATGGGCCATCCCATCTGCTGCTGCACTTGAGCAAGCTTTTCTTTGGCTGTAGTGCTGGATCTGAAGAATGATACGATTTGTCTAGATTTATCTCTTATGGATGAAAGTTCAGGGATTTGATCGCATGATTTCTTGACTAATAAATTGAGTTTGTGTGCAATGCAAACTGAATGTCGAATTTGGAGCAATAATGTTTGGTGCTGCATCGGTCACAAGACACCTTACCTTATTTGTGATGGCCCAGTCATCCATCATGCCCTTTTTGAATTGGGCCAAACTGTCTGCAGTGTGACTTTGTGGAAAGTGTTTCACACCCAACACAGATGTACACAACTGCATTTTCTCATTAATGTAGTGACAGGTAAGAGCCAAGTAAGCCTCCATATTCAAAGAGGTCCACAGGTCGGCTGTTATACTCACTGCCACAGCTTGCTGTACTTCCATTTTCACTCGTTCGAGTTCCTCCGTATGTTTTTTGGCTATCAATTCCTTTATGGTCTGAAGATGAAACAAAACTAAATCAGTATGCAGTACAAACCTTTCTGGTTGGCAAAACATATGATGGATCAAGGACCTGAACCAGCTCCCTGAACCCCTCACTCTCCACAATGCTAAGGGGTTGGCAGTCCTTTATAATAAAATTCAGGACTGCCTGGTCCAGAGCAATCTTCCTAGATGCTTGATTTCAAAATAATAAAACATTAATTTAAAAAAAAAAAATGATAAAGCTGCTCAATGTCTATATAGGCCTACCTGTGTTCATTCTTGGTGTGTTTGTCTCCTGATTTTCATGTTTTGCTCTGTAATGCCTAAACATTGAGGAGGTGCTTTTGTTTGTGTACGAAAGCTCCGCAGAACAGATGCGACATTTAACCTGCAAAAAATAAAATAAATATTTTACACTGCAAGTCACAATGCTGTTTTTCCTATTCTGATAGATTACACTGAAACAAAGGCAGACACACAGTTAACTTATTTGCAGTTAAAAGATCGAAATGATCCCACACAGCAGAAACTTTTCTTTTTCTTTCGGGCTCCATTTTGTTGTAGAGGGATATGTATTTTTTTTTCTTTGTGAGAGTAATTTTGGATTTTTTGGTGGCGACTCATTCCGTTGACAGATGCTGATGCGGTACCTTTTAAACACAGTTTGGCGTGTTGGCAATGAGCGATACAGCAGCTGTATCGATCACGTGACTTTTTCTTAAAGGACACACTATAAGGTATTGTACTGTCCATGGAATCATTTTATATCTTTTACATTTCAAATATTGCGTCAGTGTTGCTGGACCCATCACTAATAAACACAAAAAACAAGGGTCGCTGGGTCAAATGACCCAGGATCATGACAGTTTTACCCCCTTTTTGTGGGCTGATCAGCCACTATTTAAGTTTCCCCTATGTCTCGTTAAGTTACCTCAGTTTTTTTGAGTTATCAGTATTGTTTGTCAACTTTGAGTAGAGTTCTGTTATTTTGACCTCTTTTATGGGCCAAGATTTTGATTCTTTTTGCATGATTTAACCAACTATGTTTTTGGGTTAAATAAAAAAAATCCTTTCTTGGCCTTTAACCTGTGCCTAAGTTTCCGTCACTGCTCCGTCCATCACAGTATCTGATCGATACTTTGTTTCTCTCCCCCTTAAGTTCAGTAGGTATAACTAAATTGTATTAAATAAAGTTTTTAAAATTTTAATTTCAATCACAGCTCACACCCTGTATTTTCACTTCCCGGCAGACTCAAGACTATTTTGTCATACACTCTGGCAAACCCACACATGTGGTAAAACTGTGGGCAAAAGTGATTTTTGTCATGGCTGTGTGCAGGCAGGCAGGGGGATAGGACCCAAAATGCAGGACTCGGAGGCAGACGTGAACTCAAAATACACAGCTTTATTGCTGGAGCAACGGAACAGAAACTAAACTAAAGTGAGAATACAAAAAAATAAACTAAGCAGGCAGATGACCGGAACACACAGATAACCTGAGGGTGCGACATGACACTGAGCAAGGGCAAACACAGGGCTAATATACACAGGGAAGTAATCAGGGAATGGAAGACAGGAGGGAGACACAGCTGGGAGAGATCAAGGCTAACGAGACCGGGGGAGCAAAGCTGGACACACTGGCATAGTACACAACCTTTCAAAATAAAACAGGAAACAACAAACAAAGATGCAGACTAAGAAACACGGACTTTACACGGGCAGAATTAAACCTAAACTAAACATGAGACACAACCTAAGAGCTAATCCCTCACCAAGAATAACTGAAACAGATCTATAATAATAAAAATTAACAAAGCACCAGAGCATCAGAAAATAATCCATAATGCAAAAATAAACCAAAACATAAGAAACTCAAAATGCTGGGTCAACACTGACCCAGAACCGTGACAATTCTTTTCTTGTCCTTGCCTAAGTGTGCTTGCTTTTTCTTTTGGGTTTGGTTTTTTTCAAGTTACTCATTACTTTCAAAGTAACTAGTTACCAGGGAAAGTAACTTTGGTTTTACTCAGAATTCTTCTATAATTGTGTTGCTTCCCTAACTGGATACCAGCTTGCTTACATGTTAGCACTATCCTGCCACAAGTGCACTGTGCCACCTAATGGCCTGAACCTAGAATGGCAGTGTAGTAGTGCGAGTGCAAGTTAATGATGAAATGAATGGAACTAAATTTGAAATTAACAATGTTTGTTTTATGTCTCACTTTTTTATCTGTCTGTTTTAAATCGATTTCTATTGTTTCAAACCGCTATAAATCCAAACACATCATTTTGGGGTTGATGCAGCAGTGTTATAAATCTAATCATTGTACATAGTATCACTAGGAAGAAGCAGTGGATCACAAAACACCACATACAGTGTGTTGAAACTTTTGAAAAGTATATTTATTTTTGCCATTGAAATGGGTAGAAAGTTTACTTTTAGCAGTGCCAACATTAAACTGTGCCTCAGACCATTTAGGAGCTGTAGGTATCAAAATAGTGCAAAAAATGGTTCAACGTGAACACAGTGAGGTTTGTCCATTCTGTGTAAGCTGAACTGCACCAACTGCAGACCTCATGTTCAGTAATGATGGGCAAACAAATTATGGCAATAAATGTAGTTTACTGATTTGAGATAACCTGCACATGATACTTGTCTTGCTGATGCTGAATGCTCTCATGATACAATTGTTTACCAGTGTGAAGTTTGATTTCACTTCCAGATCTTGTTTTCCAGGCTATGATGGTGTGTATGCAGGCTCCTAGCAGAGCCAGGTTTTGAGGAAACTTAGTATGCAAAACACACTAACATTTTTTATTGCAGTGTTATAGGTCTGGGGTGGTGCTGCTCCAGAGGAGGAGACGCCTTGATGTTGCCTGGGACATGCTCTGGCTAACCTTTTTCTTTAAGACAGGAATCTAGGGTTGATGAGTTGACTCATGGGAGTGTCCATGCGTCAAGAGGAGGGGTCCAGAATTACATGAATTACATGAAACTATGTTTTCTAAATTAGGATTTTTGCAGTGATTTGTGTGATTAACAGTTCATTTACAGGTATTGAGCCTATGCAAAGTGTTGCATCCATGTTCAGATGAGGCTTTGATGGCCTATAAGTGAAGTTCACTGAACTAAGGAGTGTTATTTGATGATGGTTGACATGCTTTCCAAATAGACGTTTTTCCTCCTAGCAAGGAAATATAGGTGCAGCAGTCAGAGTGTTGCTGAAAGGAATCTCCTGAGAAATCTTCAGAGGCCCAGTGAGAAGCAAGAACCATTCCAGGCATAGCTGACAGCCCAGGCAGTGGTTGAGGTCAAAGGTCGAGCTGGATGGGGACCACGAAACTGCGTTGGAATGAGAGCTGTGCCAAGGGGGCTTTCCAGAGGCCAACAGAGGAGATTGTGGACAACAGATGGGAACCTGAAGGATGAGGGGAGCGTGCCAAGCTCCATCGACAGCGCAGAGGGAGTTCGAGGATGGCATCATGATTCTGTGAAAAGCACAGGAACCAGAAGCTGTGGAGGTGATGACAGCAGTTTCCTATGAACATCACCTAATGCTGTGTCACTGTACTATGCATACGATGACACTCTGAAGACTGCTGGGATCATAAGAACAGTAAGATGACTGGATCCAACACCCTTTCCACAGAGGAATTTTCCTGGAGAGGATGGACAACTGAGGAGTCATAAGTATCCCCCACAAGATAAAGGCCTGAAGTGAGGTGATGGGGGTTGATAAAGGCCATAAAACAGGAGGGCTGACGAGGGCTGAGGCCTGCAGCTTTCAAGATAGCTGAGACCCATGTTTGAATGTCATTCTACATACATTTGGACTCTGGTCCTGTGGACAGTGATGGGAACAACTGGAAGGGACATCTACGAGGCACTGCAGAACTTAACTGCTCTGCAGAAATATGTGGCAGACCACACATCAGGAGGAGACGCGTCACAAGGCTGGATAGCCTGGTTGACATCTGGACCATGGTGGAATATGTTCTTAAAGTTTTGACTCCCATTCTTACATTGTTGGCATTGTTTTGCTTGGTTATAGGTTGCATCCTGCCATGTGTAAGATCGATGGTGAATAAAATGATTGCTAACACCTTTACCAACTTTATATTGTTGCAGCAGAGTGACATGGATGCTAAGGCTAATGTGTGTGTATGAAATGAAGCCTGCACTGAAAATGTTGACAAGTGGTGTAGAGCTGAAGATATATATACGCCGTATAGCCTTAAAAAATGACAAAAGATCAGGGGTGGGCAACTCCAGGCCTCGAGGGCCGGTGTCCTGCAGGTTTTAGATGTGTCCTTGATCAAACACAGCTGATTCAAATGGCTAAATTACCTCCTCAACATGTCTTGAAGTTCTCCAGGGGTAATGAACTAATCATTTGATTCAGGTGTGTTGACCCAGGGTGAGATCTAAAACCTGCAGGACACCGGCACTCGAGGCCTGGCGCTGCCTACCCCTGGTTTAGATGAACTGCTGGACTTACAGACCAGCAGGTTTAGGGAAGTCATTTATGGGGTCACACACTGACCCACCACACATACACACATACTTACACAACGCACAGGCAAGGTACTCTTTGTGTGTATGTATACGTCATATGTTAATGAACCTATGTATGTTCATGTGAGCTCAATAAAAGAACAATGTTACGGGGAAGCGGACGAGGGCGACTGGGGTCAAGTGAAGGAACGTCGCTTGTCGTAGTTCTCTCCCTCATGCATGAGTAACACGAAGAACTTTGCCTACTTGTGTCTTGCTTTTGCTGTGTAATCAAATTGTCCTTAACGTTCCAGCGAATAAGTTTACGCTACAAACCTATCATTAATATTTCTAAATTGTATAATTTTGACAGGATATAGTTTTATGAAGAGCAAAATATTTAAAGTTAAAGTTTATTTTTTTAAGTTTATTTAATCTGGAATAATATTCCTGTCTGTTTTTATTCATATTTATGTTTAAAAAACATTGTTTTTCTGTGTTCAATAAATGTTTATCTTGTTTGGCCCCCGACCTAAAGCGTGCCTTAAGTTTTGGCTCCCTGTGCAATTGAGTTTGACACCCCTGTTTTAAACCCTTTGGAGAGAATGAAATGTAAGTCGTCCTTTCTTTATCCAGGATTCAAATGTTTTTAGGGAAAAAGTCTCATCATATGTGCACCATCTGAAAGTTTCAGCATAATTTGTATTTTATATAATTTGACAACTTTCTGCCATAATTTCAATGTAAAACTTTTCCAGTTCAATTTTATGTCTAATTTGTCTGCAGGAAATCCATCTGCAATAACTGCTTGAAGTGTAATATTGGTGCATAATTCAAATTCAGATTTTTTCCATTATCCTTGTAGTCTTTGTTGTCCTGCAAGGTAGTAGTTTCTTAAGCATGGTAGAGCCATCCCTCCTCTTTCTTATCCTTGCTGCAGAACACTGAAATGATTCTAGGTTTCATAACCTGCCAGATGAATTAGGAAATCTATTTGTCCCACTCTGTAAACTCATTATCACTTACTTCTACCGACAGTGTTCAAAAATATATAAAAGATAATATATAAAAGACGAGGAAGGATATTCATCTTCATTTTAAAATAGTATAAGGTTCCGTCTTTGAGAGTTTACGTTTAAATAATCAGCAATTATATCAGATACAATGTCAGGCACATACCACAATGTGCCCGTGCACATTGTGCAAAAATATCATTTTGCACAATTATAAGTGAGGGTGGAAGATGATCGTAACAGATGGCAGAGAGAGGGGAATCTTTCCCTGACATTTGCATGCTTTTTCCAAACAAACATGATCGACATAAACTTGTGCAGCTATTCGCTGTGAATGGCAGGTGTGGCCATTCATTCCTTTGAGGCACTGCCTCGCTTTTTCTGTCATTTCCACATAAATTCTACGTTTACTTTAAAACTCCCTGTTATTTATGTGAGTTAATGTGAGTCTTAAAGTGTCTGACCTGAACCACAATGTTAGAAAGTTGTGTCCAAAAGAGGAAAGTAAAAATTGTTTTAAAAATACTCAGTCAGTGAAAATAGTTGACAGTGATATGACCCGTACCACATACAGGAGAAGACCCACAACATTGTCAAACTCATTTCTTTTTAACAAAACAAGCCAGAGATGTTTCAGTGTGACAATAAAACCTGAAGTCTTTCCAATTCTGTATTTATGTTTACAGCCTTACATGCAAATTCTTACATACAAAGCAAAATTTTTACATTTAATTTTAAATCCTTACTAAAGACATAATAAAAATGCAAAGGCATAATTTACAGTGGTTCACAGCATTAAGCACCACTTAATGATCAAAATAACAAAGGTAGAAAAACAAATGTCTTTTTGGTTCATTAGGCTGAGAGTGAGAATGACTTGAAGGGATTTCACAGTTATGTACAGGAATTACAGATCCTTCCATCCTTCATCATTTTTTTTCTAAAATGTATCTTGAATAAAAACACTTTTGATAACAAAACAAATACATGCTAACTTGTTTTGACTAAATATGATGATGTGGGAACTTTCAGGCTAAATATCTTTAGCCTGAGTCTCAGGTGTATCAAACATATCGCTCACTCTACCCACTGTCTGCCACACTGCACCGAAGTAAGAGACAGATAAAGCATTAAAGGATGAACTGCTGAAATGAATAACAGAAGATTGACATTATTTTTTGTATAAATGATACCATTAAACAAAAGCATCTCGGTGTCTTTCATAGTGGGCACAAAAACATTTCTGTAAATTAATAGAAATTGTTGATCATTTTGATTATGGAGCAAAGCACAGAAAAAGAACTCCCAGTACTGTCTCTGTATTTTATTTTTTATATTTATTTAGAGTATAAGCTCAGTAGATTTCTTTGTAATGACATTAGATTGGCTGACTGTGGAAAAACACCACAGGCTGCTCAGCGCAGGTTTCATACATGAAGAAGAAGACATTTCAAATTGTGGCAGTCTTTGTTTTATTAAGCAAACATTTTAGTTTTAATGGTCTAACACAAAGGGCTGTTTGTGACACTTGAACTGAACACCTGCTGTAACCTGACTGGACTTGACACCAGCTGTTCCTGCTCCTCCTTGTCATCTGTCTGTGCTGCAGTCAGAGCCTTTGACGATTCATCGGGATTCAGTCAGGATGAGAGTATACCTAATGAAGAGAGATTAAATGCTCAGACTGAAACAGCTTCACTCATAAAACATGTGCATGTATTTCATAATAAGTCATTTGCTGAGTGGCATTTGCGCCAACTCCAATAATGCAAATAAACAAACCTCAGTCATCTCTACAGGTTCATTTGGTTCAGTTTTTAAGATGATGCGCTTCTTCCTCCTGGATATAATAAAAAACAAAAAACAAAAAACTTTAGTATAAATGTTATGAACTTTCAACTTTCAAGCTAAGAGTCTAATGGGAAAATAAAAGAGGGGTAAAGTGTTTGTATTGTTTTACCTCGTCAACAGACTCAAGACAAGCAGAGTAATCAGGATCAGGACCACCAGAGTCAGCCTGATGATATTCATGATTATTATTTTGGATTTCCCTAAAACAGAGACAAATACATGGCAGAGATTTCTCAGCAGTAAGATTAGATTGTTTGCCAGGTGATGCTATTAGTTATTCATTGTCATAATCCACTCATACAAATGTTTTTCCTTTAAAATGAATGAATAAATAACTATTTAAAATATTGTATACAATATAACAATTATATTAATATACTAAAAGATGCATTTTCTGAAGAAACAGCAGTGTGAATGCTGATAACTGATATTTTGAGCTGAAATGAAATAATTGCTGAATGTTAAGTGAAAAATAAAGAATTTTTCACTTGAAAACAAAAGTGCAGAACGGTTCAAAGCTGAAGTTCACACAGAAGTTGGAAAATAGCCGAACATGTTTAAAATGTGTATTAGAAAAACCTGAGTAATGACAAAAGAAAATTTAGCATCAGAAAACATCTGAATAACCATTAAAAGTTCATATTCTGCATCTCTGAGCTTTGGAAGACACACTGTCTGAAAGAAAACAACGATGGTTTTGTTTGGAGGTAAAAACAATGGCTGTAGATCAAACACTGTTGTTTTCTTTCTTCAATGCTTAATCACCATCCACACTAATTACTGTATAAATGTGTGTACTGTATTTACTTTACATCTGTTATATTAAGGAGTGTAAAATTTACCTGCAACAACAGTCAGCTGTAAGGTGGAGTTATGAGTACATATGTACATTTGCATAATGACTGAAACTAGCACCACTGAATGAACAATGGACTGGGAGGTCAGTTCCTAGATCATTAAAATGCAAATTCTCACGACCACTGATCAACAGCCATGAGTACCATTCACAGAGAGTTGGGGAATGGCTGCAATCACAGCATTGTAAGATGGTGAAAGATGTACCCTTAGGCCCCCTCCTCGATTCAGAGATGGTCTTTCCCTTTTCACGTAAATGGTCTCCTTGACTCCCCGCTCAGACCAGCGTTCTTCCCTGTACAGGATGTGTACATCCTCAATGATTACCTGCTACAACAGTCAGCTGTAAGGTGGAGTTATGAGTCCCTCTGTTGTTGTGGGCCACACAGTAATAACGCCCACTGTGCTCAGGTCTGATGTTGCTGATGGTGAAGTTGTGTCCTGATGCTTTAGGTGAGTTTTCATCCTCCTTGTACCAGGTGTAGTTAGCTGCTGGGTTAGCATCACTGCTACAGGTCAGAGTGACTGAACTGCCCTCCACTATCTCAGCAGAGGGACTCACTGACACAGAGGGAAGCTTTGGAGCATCTGGAGGAGAAATAAGAGTTTAATGTAAATTATCAGTGTCTTACACACACACTGTTAATGAAAAAACTAAGTTACATACGTAGAAGAGTACATTGATGTGTTATATTTATTAAAAGAAATTCACAGAACAAAAAGAAATCCTAAATAACCTTTAGTCCAAAAAAGTGTGACAAAATTGTATAAAATATAAATAAAATACAAATACAATATATTGTTTTGCAACTCATCAGAACACAGAAAACATACCACATCCTAAGCTAAGACAATGTACTTAAAAAATATATTTATTTTACTCACATTTCACATCAATAGTTCTGCTTTCAGATCTATTTTGTCCCAGGTCATTATCAGCTGTACAGTAATACTTTCCAGAATCAGAGGGCAGGATGGAGCTGAAAACATGTTGGTTTTGGTAACTGAGAGGGTTGATGACATCCTCCTTGTACCAGGTGTAACTAGCTGCTGGGTTAGCATCACTGCTACAGGTCAGATTCACTGAACTGCCCTCCACTATCTCAGCAGAGGGACTCACTGACACAGAGGGAAGCTTTGGAGCATCTGGAGGAGGAAACATACAATATGTAATTACAATATATACAATATATAGTTAGAACCAAATTTTCAAATATTAATAGCTTATATTCTAAAAGGAAAACATTGTAAACTTCCCAAAACGAAACAAATCAGCTTTATTGAGGAGTAAAGGAGTAAGAGAAGTGAACTCACACACTGTTAGAATGGAAAAGCTCTTATCCTTTCACAGCACAGTTAAAACTGTCTGCAGGTTTTTCTTCAGCTAAAAACTTGTTTGATTTCAATATTAGAGGAATCTCAATGAAACCGCTTTGCTTTGAAGAATTGCTTTGTGTGTAATGAGAAGCTGCAGTTGATGTTCTCAGTTGGATAAAGCAGTCTGTTATTTAAAGAAATGTCTCAAATATTTGTATGAACACACTTTTGAAAGTGGAAATGATCGGATCAAACTATATATCACTATTTACTGAGATTTCGATGTAAGATAAGATAACCTTTATTAGTCCCACACGTGGGAAATTTGTTTTGTCACAGCAGGAAGTGGACAGTGCAAAAGTTATGAGGCAAAAATTAGAATACAATAAGAATAAATACAGTACACAACTGTACAGAATAGAATAAAATGAAATACTATATACAGTAGAATAAAATAAAATAAATATACAATAAGATAAAAATAGAATACAAATACTATATACAACTGAGTAAAAATACAACGATGACAGAAAGGATTATTGCACTTAGTATTATTGCATATGTATGGATGTGTGTGCTTGATCAGTTAAAGTCTTTATTATGGAGTCTGACAGCAGTGGGGAGGAAAGACCTGCGAAATCTCTCCGTCCCACACCGTGGGTGCCGCAGTCTCCCACTGAAGGAGCTGCTCAGTGCTGTCACAGTCTGCTGCATGGGGTGGGAGATGTTGTCCAACAGGGATGACAGCTTAGCCGCCGTTTTCCTGTCACTCACCACCTCCACTGGGTCCAGAGGGCATCCTAGAACAGAGCTGGCCCTTCGGATCACCCTGTTCAGTCTCTTCCTGTCCCCAGCAGAGATGCTGCCGCCCCAGCAGACCACACCATAAAAGATAGCAGAAGCCACAACAGAGTCATAGAAGGTCTTCAGGAGTGGGCCCTCCACTCCAAACGACCTGAGTCTCCGCAGCAGGTACAGCCTGCTCTGCCCTTTCCTGTAGAGGGCGTCTAAGTTATGAGTCCAGTCCAGTCTATTGTTCAGATGAACACCAAGGTACCTGTAGCTGTCCACAGCCTCAATGTCCATACCTTGGATGTTCAGTGGTTGCAGTGGAGAATGCTTGTGCCTGCGGAAGTCTACCACCAGTTCCTTGGTTTTACTGGCGTTGATCTGGAGGTAGTTCAGCTGGCACCAGTCCACAAAGTCTTGGGTCAGACCTCTGTACTCCTTGTCGTCCCCATCAGTGATGAGGCCGACTATTGCAGAGTCATCAGAGAACTTCTGCAGGAAGCACTGGGTGGAATTGTGGGAGAAGTCTGCAGTGTAGATGGTGAAGAGGAACGGAGCCAGAACCGTTCCCTGTGGGGCCCCCGTACTGCAGACGACCCTGTCCGACACACAGCCCTGAGTCCTCACATACTGTGGTCGGTCGGTGAGGTAGTCCAGGATCCAGGTAGTGAGGTGATGGTCCACTCCAGAGTTCACCAGCTTGTCCTTTAGAACCGAGGGAAGAATGGTGTTGAAGGCACTGGAGAAATCAAAGAACATGATTCTCACAGTGCTTCCCAGCGGTCTCCAGGTGAGCGAGGGAACGATGTAGGAGGTGAATGACGGCATCATCCGCTCCAATGCCAGGCTGGTAGGCAAACTGAAGTGGGTCCAGTGATGAGCTTATTAGGCGCCGAAGCTGAGCCAGGACCAACCGCTCCAGGGTCTTCATCAGGTGGGATGTCAGAGCCACCGGCCTGTAGCTGTTGAGGTCCTTGGGGCGTGAAGTCTTTGGCACTGGTACAACACAGGAGGTTTTCCAGAGCTGTGGGACTCTTCCCAACCTCAGGCTCAGGTTGAAGAGGTGCTCCATCACCCCACACAGTTGGTCCGCGCAGGACCTGACGACCCTCGAGCTGATGCCATCTGGACCCGCTGCCTTCTTGCCATTAATCCTCCTCAGTTCCCTCCTAACCTGGGTGGTTGAGAGAGACAGGCTGGAGCCTTGTGTTGAGTGTGTATTGGATGCTGCAGTTGGGGGTGGGGGGGAGTGAGCAGGGTGAATAGAGGAGGTGTGAAGTGTCTGAGGTGGAACAGCAGCAGTGGGGGTGGGTGAGTCTGCAGCCGATGTTGCAGACTGCCTCATGGCTGAATCAAATCTGTTGAAGAAATGATTCAGTTCATTTGCCCACGTCACATCCCTCCCAGGCAGAGAGTTCTGCTGTTTGTGGCCCGAGATGGTTCTGAGGCCTCTCCAGACTTCACCAACGTTGTTTTGTTGAAGCTGGTTCTCCATCTTCTGCCTGTAGCTCTCCTTCCCATTCCTTATCAGTCCCCTCAGCTCTCTCTGCACCCTTTTCAACTCCTCTTTGTCTCTGGATTTGAAGGCCCTCCTCTTCTGCTTGAGGACGGTTTTAATTTCTGGGGTAATCCAAGGTTTGTTGTTGGAGAAACACCGTACAGTCCTGGTAGGTACAGTGTTATCCACACAGAAGTTTATATAGTCAGTAATGCATGTAGTAAGGCTGTCGATGTCCTCTCCGTGGTCATCACAAATCACCTCCCACACAGTCGACTCAAAACAATCCTTAAGAGCCTCCTCGCTCTCCTCTGACCATCTCTGTACTGTGCGGGTGGCTGGTGGCTCCCTGCGCACTAAGGGCTCATACACAGGGACAAGGTGCACCAGGTTGTGATCAGATCTGCCCAGGGGAGGGAGAGGTGATGAACTGTATGCCTCTTCTGCATTGGCATACAGTAAGTCCAGTGTTTTATTGACTCTGGTTGGGCAGGTCACATACTGGGTGAAGGTGGGCAGTGTGGAGTCCAGTGAGGCATGATTGAAGTCCCCTGATATTATGAGAAGGGCTCTCGGTGATTGTGTTTGCAGTCTGCTGACCACAGAGTGGAGAGAGTCACAGGCTGCATCCGCGTTGGCCGAGGGGGGGACATACGCTGTTATCGCGATAACATGCGAGAACTCCCGGGGCAGGTAGTACGGACGCATGCTAACGGCTAGCAGCTCAATGTCTCTGCTGCAGAGTTGCTCTTTTACAGTGATGTGCCCAGGGTTACACCATCTGTCGTTCACAAAAACTGCCAGTCCCCCTCCTTTCCTCTTACCGCTGTCTCTGGTCCTGTCCGCTCGCAGCAGCTGGAATCCCGGTAGTGTCACGCTTGTGTCCGGAGTTAGCGATGTTAGCCACGACTCCGTTAGCATCATGATGCTACATTGCCGGTACTCCCTCTGTGACCAGGTTAGCGACGTGAGCTCATCCATCTTATTGGGTAAAGATCTTACGCTTCCAATAATTACAGAAGGAAGAGATGGTCGATAACGTCTCCTTCTCGGGCGACGGCGCTCCTTCCCAGCACGACACCCCCGTCTTTTCCTCCTCAGCTCGCTGGGAATATCGGGTCTGTCCGCCGGCAGTACCGCTGCAGGACGCAGCGCTAACAGCTGATCCTTACTGTAAACAAAGGATCTCTGCTCTGGGTCCCCAGACACGGGTGAAAAAAGTAGAAATAAACTGAGAAAAACGACCAGGACTAGCACAAAACAGCAGAACATGGTTGCAGAGTCTAATTACTAATACGTTAGTTATAAAAAAATTACGAGAAAAAAGATAAGAAAGAAAGAAACTCAGAATGAGCAGAGCTGCTGTAACAGGCTGCCGCACACGGGGGGCGCCGGAAGCGCGAATGTAGACATTTGTAACGGTTCTTACATGTGTTCATCTACAGTGGCTTGCAAAAGTATTCGGCCCCCTTGAACTTTCCCACATTTTGTCACATTACAGCCACAAACATGGATCAATTTTATTGGAATTCCACATGAAAGACCAACACAAAGTGGTGTACACGTGAGAAGTGGAACGAAAATCATACATGATTCCAAACATTCTTTACAAATAAATAACTGCAAAGTGGGGTGTGCGTAATTATTCAGCCCCCTTTGGTCTGAGTGCAGTCAGTTGCCCATAGACATTGCCTGATGAGTGCTAATGACTACATAGAGTGCACCTGTGTGTAATCTAATGTCAGTACAAGTACAGCTGCTCTGTGACGGCCTCAGAGGTTGTCTAAGAGAATATTGGGAGCAACAACACCATGAGGGGATAAAGTTACTGAGAAATTTAAAGCAGGCTTAGGCTACAAAAAGATTTCCCAAGCCTTGAACATCCCACGGAGCACTGTTCAATAGTGATGGGCAGATGAAGCCCCATGAAGCACTGAAGCTTTTCATCCAATTGGTTCACCCCAACGCGAAGCTTCATGAAGCTTCATTTGCTCTAGCAGGACACCTACTGGATGTAAAAATAATAGCTGGCATGAATTTGAAGAGTGTGGCATTTTGCACACAGCCTGTAAATGTCAACAACAAAAGGAGTGTGTAAAACATGTATATTGTAGTGATGGCAGTATACTGTGTATATTTATAGTGGCAGTATGGGAAATTATTATTTGGAAATGCTTGAAATGGAAATGATCATTTACTGTGAGGTGAGGTGTGGTTGGGGTGTGGACAGTAGTTGTGCTTTTGTAACGTTGAGGTATGGACAGCTACACACTGAGGCTTTGAGCCTCAGTCCTGCCTGTTCACATTTTATTCTGTAAAAACTAAATTTTCACTGCTTTTACGTCCTTTTTAGTGGGGAGAACATAGCTGGGATTTAATGATTTAACAAATCTTTTGAATCCTTTGTCCTCCACAATGCTAAATGGCTGGGAGTCCTCAATCACCATGCTGACCAGGTCTTCATCTATTTGAGATTGTTCTCCTGAGGAAAGACAATAAAGACAAAGCACAAATATAAATATCACACACGTAACTTATAACAGTTGTATAATATTGTTATATCATTTAGTAACATTACTGCATGCTATATTATCATTGCATTTGATGGCTCACCTGGTCTTGCTCCACAATCGGTGTTCCTCTTATTCTCATGCAAAGCTCTGTAGTGCCTAAGCATGGATGTTGTTGTTATATCCCAGCTCCCTGGCACATAGCAAACACTTCACCTTGTACAAAAGTCAAGACAGCTCAACATAAATTGTATTGCACCATCAGTATCATGACAATACATCTTCTGTAGAAATTTACATACCTTGTTGGGAGGAATAAAATCAAAATGTTCCCACACAGGGGAGGACATCCTCCTCTTCTTAGCTGGCTCCATTCTCTCCTGACTTTCTCTCCTCACTCTCATAAACCTCCAAACTGTCTCCAAACTCTCACTAACCGCAACTCTCCATCAAACACCCACATTTTGAATGAAGTCTGAGGGGTTTATATCGCTGTCATATCTCGCGGCAAAGTTCGAACCACTTCATGAACCAGTCACGTGGTACAGCCGGGCAGCGAGGCTTCGGACGTCATCATTTTCAGCTCCTCCCATAAATGAAGCAAGCCTCGATACGCGCTTCGCGGAAACGCCCCCTCCATTACTCGACACACGCTCCGAAGCCTCGATACAGAACGTCCCATCACTACTGTTCAAGCGATCATTCAGAAATGGAAGGAGTATGGCACAACTGTAAACCTACCAAGACAAGGCCGTCCACCTAAACTCACAGGCCGAACAAGGAGAGCGCTGATCAGAAATGCAGCCAAGAGGCCCATGGTGACTCTGGACAAGCTGCAGAGATCTACAGCTCAGGTGGGGGAATCTGTCCATAGGGCAACTATTAGTCGTGCACTGCACAAAGTTGGCTTTTATGGAAGAGTGGCAAGAAGAAAGCCATTGTTAACAGAAAACCATAAGAAGTCCCGTTTGCAGTTTGCCACAAGCCATGTGGGGGACACAGCAAACATGTGGAAGAAGGTGCTCTGGTCAGATGAGACCAACATGGAACTTTTTGGCCAAAATGCAAAACGCTATGTGTGGCGGAAAACTAACACTGCACATCACTCTGAACACACCATCCCCACTGTCAAATATGGTGGTGGCAGCATCATGCTCTGGGGGTGCTTCTCTTCAGCAGGGACAGGGAAGCTGGTCAGAGTTGATGGGAAGATGGATGGAGCCAAATACAGGGCAGTCTTGGAAGAAAACCTCTTGGAGTCTGCAAAAGACTTGAGACTGGGGCGGAGGTTCACCTTCCAGCAGGACAACGACCCTGAACATAAAGCCAGGGCAACAATGGAGTGGGTTAAAACAAAACATATCCATGTGTTAGAATGGCCCAGTCAAAGTCCAGATCTAAGTCCAATCGAGAATCTGTGGCGAAAACTGCTGTTCACAAACGCTGTCCATCTAATCTGACTGAGCTGGAGCTGTTTTGCAAAGAAGAATGGGCAAAGATTTCAGTCTGTAGATGTGCAAAGCTGGTAGAGACAAACCCTAAAAGACTGGCAGCTGTTTTTGCAGCAAAAGGTGGTTCTACAAAGTATTGACTCAGGGGGCTGAATAATTACGCACACCCCACTTTGCAATTATTTATTTGTAAAGAATGTTTGGAATCATGTATGATTTTCGTTCCACTTCTCACGTGTACACCACTTTGTTGGTCTTTCACGTGGAATTCCAATAAAATTGATTCATGTTTGTGGCTGTAATGTGACAAAATGTGGGAAAGTTCAAGGGGGCCGAATACTTTTGCAAGCCACTGTATCTTAGATTATAAAACATATCCTGCCATTTGTCCTCCAATTTTCAAAAGCATAAAGCTGACTAATTTCTGCATTAGGCTGGATGGAATACCCAGCATTCATACCCTACACACTTTTTTTTTATTAGTGATATGACCAACTAGAAATATTGCTGCCCTTGCTAGTCACCTTAAACTCTAGTCTGTGGTCTTCTTATTGTATTAATATATAATGGCAGTTACTTGTTCAAAGATGAAGAGCCCACTGGCCAGTAACCTGGGCTGCACTCTTGACCGATGACTGAGCATCCAAAAAGAAGGAAGGATGTAAAGGAGAACCAGGAAAGGAAGCAAATGACAGCCCACTGGCAAAGGCAGTCTCATTCGGCATAAAGGAGTGGATGCTAGCTTGGAAGAAACCAACTTCTGTCTGTGCTGCTAAGGTTAGCCAAACTCTGCAAACTAATAAGCATATTTTGAATTCAGTGACAGCAGCACATTTTCAAAAGATCTGGAGCAGAGACACTTTTACCTTTTTGAGGGTCTGAATATCACAGGCATCCAATATTCATCTCAGTCAATGCAACTTATGCACACAGATTTCTCTAGATTCGCTCAATATTTGATGGTATCATGTAATGTAGTTTGTCAGATATCCAGAGTCTTAAAACATAAAATCGTGGACGATAATTTTGTAAAATTCCCACAATTTGTAGTCACAGGTTTTTACAGATTGAAGAACCTTTGCCCGTCTTTATTTCTGAGAAACTGCGTCTCTCGGATTTTATTTTTATACCCAAACATGTTGTGAGACTGTTGCCAGTTAACTTGATGCAACATGTTCCTCCAGATGTTTTTAGTAACTCTTAGTTTTCCAGCCTTTTGTTGGCCCCATCCAAACTTTTGGACTTGTGTTACTGTCATGAAACTCAGAATGAACAAATACTTTACTTGTACTCTTTAAATCGTACATTTTCTCAGCTGATATTTTTTTATGTTCTATTATGAATAGAAAACATGTAAAATTTGTTTATGACATTTTCTAATCATGGAATTCTGTTTTTTTTTCTATTTGAATGCATAAAAATAGTTCAGCTCACACACTCAACCATTGAAAATAAAAAGAATAACAGTATTTCTAAAAACTGCAAACATGGTCTTCGTGATATGTAATTCAAGTTTTTCCATATTCCTGCAGCAGTCTCACAGCTCTTCAAAAAGTCTTTACAGCTTATAAATGTATTTTACTCACATTTCACATCAATAGTTCTGCTTTCAGATCTCTTTTGTCCCAGGTCATTATCAGCTGTACAGTAATACTTTCCAGAGTCAGAGGGCAGGATGGAGAAGAAAAAATGTTGGTTTTGGTAAATGAGAGGGTTGATGACATCCTCCTTGTACCAGGTGTAACTAGCTGCTGGGTTAGCATCACTGCTACAGGTCAGAGTCACTGAACTGCCCTCCACTATCTCAGCAGAGGGACTCACTGACACAGAGGGAAGCTTTGGAGCATCTGGAGGAGGAAACATAAGAATCACAACAAAACCAAATTTTAGAAATTTATATTCTAAAAAGAAAACATTGTAAACCTCCCAAAAGAAAGGCCTCTGACTAAAACTAACATACAGACACATTCACGTAAATAAAGAAAAATTAAATATAATTCTCTTAATGAAACAAAAAGTAGTGAACTCACACACTGTTGGAGAAGGGAATTGCTCATATCCTTTCACAGCACAGTGAAAACTGTCTGCAGAATCAAATGTGTTGAGGTGTAAATATTGTTCGTCTGATGAAAGTTTGTGTCCATTCCTGTACCAGATGTAGGAAGATTGATCGGGTAGCTGACAGTTGTTGTGACATGTCAGCTCTGTCCAGTTAGAATAAGAGTTTACTGTTGATCTCCTCACATGTACCTGGAGCTGTGGACCTGGGAGCAAACAACAGATATTATATTAAAACAAACTCTCAACATACAGACAGCTGAAAAGCTTATAAATGTTTAAAGTTACTTCCACTGAAAATTATTTTATCTGTGACAGTCAAAGTGACTCCAGGTACATCAGAATATTTCCCTCTTGGATCGTTTGTTATGAATCTGAACTTGTACTCGGCTGAGTCGCTCTCTCTCAGGTCTGTGATTCTCAGAGTGCAGTCGTTGTTTTTACACTGATACTGAACACGGTTTTTGTACTCTGACTCTGTTTTCAGGTCCACAGGTTCATTATTTTCGTCTCTGATGAACCAGAATTTTTGGACAACTCTTGTATTTATTCCATTTATAGTCGATGGGTATCTGAAGGTGCAGCGTATTTCTGCTGTTGCTCCTTTGAAGGCACAGACCTGAGTAGAAGTGTAAGTCACATCCCAGACATCCTTCACCACTGTGAGACAGAGAGAGTTGGATATTAGTCAGAGTCACAACATCCGAGGACAGAAATGAAAACGATGTGATAAGGCCTCAGTATAAGCCCATGAGAAAGGTCTCCTCCCTTCAGTGACCTCAGTGTAGGATAACTATTTATGAGCTCCGACTACACAGGTTGTGTGATCAACAGAAAATACAAACCAGTAGTGTTACCCTTATGAAAACCTATAAAATCTACAGCTCATTTGCCACATGGCTCCACAACATGGCATTATGTTAAAGCATAAACTCACCCACTGAAGGAGAGTGGAAGTTCTCATATCCTCTGACAGCACAGGAAATCCTGTTTGTAGGATCCAGGTAGTTTAGAAGAAGATTAGATGTTTGTCCTGTGATGATCTGTTCATTCTTGTACCAGATGTAGGAGAGATTATCAGGACAACTGCTCTCACACTTCAGATCTGCTGACTTAAAATCACCTCTGACAGCTGATCTGCTCACCTGCACCTGCAGATCTGCCCATTAGTAAATAAAGAACATTAAGCTCAGCTGACAACATTCAGATAAACCACACAAACACACTCACAGCAAACACTTGGATTTAAAATAGTAAACGAGTGGATGAACATGTTACCTGTGACAGTCAAAGTGACTCCAGGTACACCAGAATATTTCCCTCCTGGATCGTTTGTTATGAATCTGAACTTGTACTCAGCTGAGTCGCTCTCTCTGAGGTCTGAGATTCTCAGAGTGCAGTCGTTGTCTTCACACTGATACTGAACACGATCTCTGTACTGTCAATGGCGTGTCCAGCGGGGTGGCCTGGGGGGGCACAGGCCACCCCCCCAACCAGACTGGCCACCCCAGGTGCCACCCCGAAGGCAAAACAATAAAATTAAATCAAATATCCGATTATGTTTTCACGGTGACGCTCAGATATCCGAGTGTACGTGAATGCAGCATCGGCTTCTGCGCTATGTGCATCATGTTAGCAAAGGTAGGAGAGCCAAGCACGAAAGACGTCACTGCAGGAAACAATTTTTCGGTGAAAGAAAATGAGGACAGAATAAATGTCCCGGTAAGTAATATTAAGTTTGTTGAGTTTAGTAAACTTCGGTGAAATTAGAATACCAAGGAAAAAATAACACTTAAAGAATTATTGCAGCCGTGGAATATTTCAGACAGTATGCTACTGAGGGCAGCTAACATAAGAGTTATGCGTTATAAGATATAATCTAAGTCGTAACATTGCTGTATGGAGCTGCAGATTTGGTTGCAGGTTAACATAGCTGGACTGGCCATCGGGCATACCGGGCATATCCCCAGTGACTTGTTTTTTATTTTTTTTGTAACGGCATGAACAATGAGAGGTGGTGGATTGGCCAGATGCTGGCGAATGTGTAAAAATAACTCAGTTGTTTGGTGGTGGCTATGGCGGGGCTTCCACAGAGGCCAGCAGGTGGATGAGGGAAGGGGAGGCAGGAGGAGAGCCCCGCGGCAGCCGCCAGTCCGAGTGTCAGGTGAACTGAACTTCAGGTAAGAAGTTATGACCTGCAGTCTATCTGGGTCAGATATAAACCAAGTTTAGGTGGAGTTTATTTTCATTGTGCTGACTTTTTACTGTCAGTTGCAATAACTCGTACTGCGTTCTAGCCAGCTTGACGGAGTTTATATACAGCTGGGTGGGTGCTATGATGTTACTGATAGTGAACTTTATTTTATTCATAAGGTTAGTTAGTAGAGTTGCCAACGGCTCCTTAAAAAAATGGAATAGTCCCTCATTCAGAGAAAATATTACACGTTTCGTATTGAGCTGAGAAGAGATGCAGTTTGTCCTGGACTTTAGCTAGAATGGAAAAAGGCACAAAGCTGGAGTTATTCTGTCTTTACGCTGCACAGCTGCCTCTTCTTCTCTCATTCTCTCCCCTGCCTCTCCTGTTGCTACTTCAATCATGAAACTGATCAATGATCAGCTGATCGGCTTTTCTCTCTTGTTTATTTATCGCCCACTTTGCGCCAGAAAGAGGAAACCAGCAGATGTCGCGCTAAACAACAGCAGCACGTTTAAGCTTGATCAGCTGTTGTTAGAATTTATTTAATATTAATTTCTAGTATCAGCTGATGTTTGCTGGAGCCACAGCTGTAAAGCTGCTGGTCATGATATCGGTTTGGATATGTGGTGAGAGGGAAACATGAAGATGAAACCAGGAGATGTCCTTACTGAATCATCAGAGCTGAACAGGTGATGGAGAAACAGGTTTACCTTTTAGGTCACATGGATGAGTTGAAGTTATGAACTGTTTCTGAGAGACAAATAACACCAGGATCCTTTTCTAAGCAGCTGACAGCTGGTAACTGTGCAGGTGTGGATCTAGCAAAGTGTTTCCAGGGGGGCAGGTAGGGCATTAACAGGGAGAGGAGGGCACAAAGAAATACTTTTCTTTCTTATTCTCATTTAAAATATTTAGCTTTTATTAAACAATTATCTAAATCTTACAACCAAAGTTTTTATCTGACGTAAAATGTATAGAAATCATACATATACCAACAAGACTGTACATCACTGTCACAACAGGGTTTGTTTTCATTCAAAGTCTTTATGGCTTTACTACCTGGTGGGTCGGTCTGTAGTAAAAATGCCCAATTTTTTTGTCCCAGTCCAGCCCTGCAGGTTAATACTGGCAGTGTCACCATGCCAGCTGACTGTATTTCATCATCAGCCAGTGTTGTTCTCAATATTACCAAAGTTTACCATAAGGCAGCATAGAAAGTACTTACTTGCTTTCAGGTTTTATTCAAATATTAGTCTTTTCAGTTGTTTCCCCACTTTTTCCTGTTTCAAAATCAAACACCAGTTTGTGAAAAGATTATCTTCTTTTTTTAACAGGCAGATAAAGTTTTGCATTGGCATTGGCTAATTTGTCAATTGTTTGTTACAAATGTTCGTATTTTAATATTCAAAAATGTTTTTGCCCAAAACATATGTGCACTATATGTCAGTAAAAATACTATGCAAATATTGCTGTCCTTGAATGCTGAGTAAACACTGACAGAGCACTGATTGTATCTCTTGTACTTTATCAACGCAGTATCTAAAAACTTTGCACCGTAGTGGTTAAAATCTCATTCTAATAAGAGTTAAAAGTGCATTCGGTTATTAGGTTTACAGGGTTATTGAATCATGGTTAACGGTTGGTAGAATTTTTTTTTAAACATTATCTGCCAATTACATCTGCCACCCTTCTCCAAATCTGTGCCCCTACCTGGCCCCCCCAACAAAAATTTTCTAGACACGCCACTGTGTACTGTGACTCTGTTTTCAGATCCACAGGTTCCTTATTTTCGTCTCTGATGAACCAGAATTTTTTGTCAACTCTTATTCCATTTATAGTCGATGGGTATGTGAAGGTGCAGCGTATCTCCACTGTGGATCCTTTTACAGCACAGATCTGAGTAGAAGTGTAAGTCACTCCCCAGCCATACTGACCCAGAACGACTGTAACACAGAGCACATCATAACAAAAAATAAAGTTAGATTAACAAAAATTAAACAGACTCATTTGGATTAGTATTTTTCTGTAGGCTACATTTTCAGCTTCATGTCATGGAAAACAAAGTTTGCAGATTTTTATTTTCAGCTAAAGATTCATCTGATCTTCACATTAGACGGCAGGAACTGAGTGAGAGCAGCTGCTTTGTAGACTGAGTGTAATGAGAACCTGCAGTTACTGTTGTCATTTGGACAGATAATTAGACTCTCACTTAATGTTAGAATAAAACAAACTATAATGAAAAATGATTTGCTGATGATAAAGGTAAATGTGTAGAAGTTACAGGCTGCTAGAGTTGACTGCATTGACCCACTGTTGCTCTGTGCACAAGGTAAGATGAGCTTGAAATTAATTTAAACATATTTCAGCCATCGTATGAGAGTGAAGGCAGCATGGAGATGGTTAGCAGTGATGATGGAGACAGGAGAGGACATGGGAGAGGAGAAGCACGTGTAACAGTAACAAACACATAAGAGTAGAAACCTTTGTTGGAATTATTGCTCATGTAGTTTAATGTATTTCAGTCTAAAATCTTCAAAATCAGAAAAAGAAACAAAAAAAATAAAGCACAACTAAATTTTGAATAATTGTATAAACTTGTATAAAAGTAAGTTATCGTTGGGTTGAAAGCCTTGTTACTTTTTGTTTTGTTATATATTCTGTTGTGTTTAATGATCATTATTTTCTGACCTTGATGGACGATTTCATTTTTAACCAATCGGATTTGTTGTCCCGCCTTTAGCTGTTTCCTGTCTGTTTACACTGGTAAAGCTGCTTAGCGCTACACCCGCTAAAGGTGTACCTACAATGCTAAAGGAATGTTGTTGCTATTCAGGCTGGATAGCGGCTGAAGCCTGAGGTCTGTTCGGTCAGCTGCTACATCTGGAAACCTGTTTTTTGTGAATACACGGTGCTTTGTGTTATGATATTTTGATACCACGGTAAGCATTTACAGGATATTGTTTTATACAGGAAAACTGTTACTCAATAAGGCCGATCTACTAGTTGTTTTTCTCTTTCTCTGTGACCCAAGAATTAATGTGTAGGACTCACAAGCTGGTACCTCAAGGTCAAAAACACCACAGAGATGAGACCACTTCCTTACTCCCATCCTCCCTTTTTCTTTATCTCCTGGAAAAGGCTCGTTAAAGGCTAGGTGGTTTGTTTCAGAATTCACTGATGAAAGAACTCTGTATTTTATGTCTAGGAGTGTATTTTGCTGGGATGATCATAAATTATAGCTGAACTGATAAACTACACACAGGATACTTCTTGGCTCACAAGGCAGGAAGACGTTTCCTTATTTGGTCTGTACCGGTTTGAACTGGGAAAGCTGACACACGAACCTTTTTTCATCTATATAAACTGCTGTGTATCAAATAAACCTTTGAGTCGATTTGGGAAGACAACCTGAAGCAGTCTGTGTTTCCTTGTTCTCCCAAGCTGCTCCCGACGTCGTAACTAACCCAGCTGAATGGCATATCTGAGTGTTACTTTAAATAATTAGGAATCTTATAAGGAAAGGACAGAACTCTGCTTATCGCTCACGCCACGGAGGAAACCCGGGAAGGCAATTTCCTTCACTTTGCATTGGTAAGTTTTTTTTAAAATTGGATATCAAGAAACAGAGTCCACAGAGAACTTCCACAGACCTTCTGGAAATCAACAGAAGAATGATGATCTTCCATTGCGATGGATGGTGAGGCACAGCTCATATGGAACTGAATCTTGCAGTCCGATTGTGGCAGAACAAAATGTGCAAAACATACGTTGATTGTTGGACTGGTTTCACACCAGTAAAGTGCCCAGATCACCCAACAGGCCTGAACTGGACAACACTGACATTGAAAAGACCCAGGTCTGAATTCATTTTACTTTATTATATTTTTTTGGTATTCGTGCACGCACGCTGTATTCGCTACTGTTGTTGGTTGTAATTCAATTCAATTCAATTTTATTTATATAGTGCCAAATCACAACAAAAGTCGCCTCAAGGCGCTTGTAATACAGTTTACAATATTTTAATACAATGAGATGCAGTTTCAACATCTTGTGGTTGTGTTTTCCTTGTGGTTACCCATCCTCTTGGCTCCTACCATTCCTTAAGTTTCTAAAATTGGCCATCTTTTGTTATTTTTCTTACATACTGGTTACACGGGCAGAGTGGCGACGAACGGAACCACAAAGAAGAAGAAAGAAATAAAAATCGAGGCAACCATGGTCCTAAAGTACTCTTTTTATTACATTTATGGCTCTTTTAATGGGACATTAACTGGAGGGACAACTGTGCCACTGTCCATGAAAGAGCTGAGGAGAGCCCAAGGGTCACCCCGCAGCCGTGGAGCAAAAGCCAGAGGGGGTTGCAGTGACATGCCCGTCACTGCAATGATATAGATTCTTACACAGTCAGTATCAGAGTTTTTGTTATGAAAGGGTACATTTTAGATAATCAATTATTAACTCAGAAACACTCCAAAACAGAAAGGCACTAATCACTACTGTAGTACTCTAAGCACTACTGAAGAGCAGTGGTTAGACCCAAAATAGGCCTAATGGAGTATTTTGTTAGTTTAGTCAAATTGAGTTCTAGCACACACTTAAAACATCCACTGTTGACCAAAATGAAGCACAATAAACAGAAATAAAATGGAAAACATAGGAGAACAGGACAGGATTTTAAAAAGAAAGTAAAATAATAAATAAATAAAACAGATAAAAGTAGTTGGACCTCATTCTGATTTAAAGGGTAAAGAATAAAAAGTAAAAATGTAGTCTATGGAATTAACAATTTCTTACACAAGGAACTTCTAGGATAAATTACACCCAAACACACTTATATAACAAGAGACACACTGACACATAGAGACACTTCAGCAGAACCACAAAGAAGGACACAAACACAGACACAGAGACATGTTCTCATATGGGGACGTTACATGTTGGCTTTTCTGTGTAACGAGCTAAAAAATTCCATTTCACAGATAAAGTTTTGTTAAACATTAAATGACTCATTCATTTTACAGAGCAGCTAGAAGTGGCTGTAGTGTCACTATCACTTAGTCAATGGCAGCCATGACTTTACAATTTGGTCTTTATGTAGAGAAAGAAAAAAGGAAAGAGGTGAAGTGAGACTGATAGTCTGGGTTTTGTCAGCATGAAAACAAAAAGAGGAACAAACAGTTCACACTGATAAACGTCAGCCATGTTCATCCTGAGGAAATCCACTTAAACACAACAAATACATTCTGTGAATCTAAGACGACAGATGATTTATAATAATTAGACTAAATTATTGGGTCTTTCACCCAAACATCATTAGTGTCCAGATTTATGGCACTGGAATAAAACGCAGATAAAATGATTAGACTGTAAAACTCTGAACTGCTGAGTGTTAACAGTGCAAAGAAAAACATTCAAGAATGGAGACAGAAGGCTGGAGCTGCAGAGCTGTAAGGACAGACGATGTTTCACACAGCATCATTTTACAGATGGAAGAAAAATACATTCACCTGAAAAAAAATCAGTGTCTGAATTATATTTTCTGTCACATTTGGTTACTCAAAGTAGAATTACTCACAGCAGACCAACCTGTCACAGTGAGGAGAACAAATCCACTGACTGCTGTTATTACACTCATAGCTGCTCCTCTCATTGCTCTGTGTGAGCCGTTAAAATGCAAGTAGATAACTGACAGTCCTTTCTGTAAAGCAGAAGTCGACTCATCCCAGTCTTTAAGATACAGAAGTGAAGTGTTAAAAAATGACACCCTCTCATCTTCCTCCTTATTTGCATACATGGTTAACCAGATGCAAGTGGATAAAACTTCAAGACAGCAAAGCTGCAGTTTTACCAGCAGTGACAGCGTGTCTGATATTCTTTACAACGTCTTAGTCATCCAGGAGATGCTCTCTGTGGCAGGAAGCCTTTTTCAATCTGTGAACAAATGTTTTTGATGTGATACAAGTGTGTGAGATGGACTCACAACACTTTACAGAATTAGAGCTGAGCTCAAAATGAGGTCAGAGTTAAAAATGAGCGTGGTCTGAACCACGAGTGCTGAGAAAAGCACACATGAACTGTGAAAGCTAATTCCTGGTTATCTTCTTTGCATATTCATTATAGTTTAAATGTGTGTGTAGGTGCCTGTATGATCTGCTGACTAAACACAGTGTACATAATAACCTTGATAGCATAGAGTAGAGAATAGAGCTCTGCCCGTCACTTGATATTGGCAGAAGAAGCGTGACGAGACAGGTTCAACTTTTTATTGCAGACAAATTCAACAAATGCACATTTGCAGATTATCAAGTTACACATGAATATTGAAAATGCAAACTGGTTAATACACACGGCAGCTTCAGAAAAGACATCAGAGGGTTGCTCTGTGTGTGTTACATACTACACATATTACACTTGTGGTTGGCAGAGTTGGTTTATTGTGGTGCTTTTCAGTGTTTCTGCAGCATCTTGCACAGCAACAGTTGTTACAGCACAATTCATCAGCAGAAACTCAGAAAGGTAGATTTATTTTTGCCATTGAAATGGGTAGAAAGTTTACTTTTAGCAGTGTCAACATTAAACTGTGCCTCAGACCCAAGGGCGTAGATTTGGCATGGATGGAAGGAACGTGTCCCCACCAACATCCAGCGATTATTAATTTGATCTCCTCGAGTAAAGAAAAACAAACCTGATAGGAAAAAAAAAAGCGATCTGTCAACGTCTCATTCACCCAGCGGTGCAGAAAGAGTTAAATTACGTTCTCTACTGGAGTCCTACCTCATGTGACAAATATGGCCAATGTGATTGGCTGTGCCTTTCAGGGAGCTCTGTTTAGTTTTAGCAGCGGCAAGCAAGCCTGCGCTGCAAGGAGGAGAGGAGGGTTAATTTTCGAGACAAAATATCATGAGGTAGTCATGATTTTGCAAATATTCCACCTTGTAGTGCAGGTTGCACAAATTGTTTTAAAAATGCACTCACCCTACAAACATTACTGATGTTGCAAGGAGACGAGGAGGATGGCAGCAACAAGGAAGAACCTGGATATAAGAAAGTATTTTTCAAAGAAACCTGTAAGTCACTTAAAGCCAAGTTCACTCATAAAATGTGTCCGTCACAATAACGTTACAGGCTATGCTAGGCTTTGGCC
Organism: Astatotilapia calliptera; assembly: GCF_964374335.1. Lineage (NCBI taxonomy): Eukaryota > Metazoa > Chordata > Actinopteri > Cichliformes > Cichlidae > Astatotilapia > Astatotilapia calliptera. Next base: position 37,341,213 of record NC_137427.1, on the reverse strand, counting down.
CGCATCAGTCTAAAATTGTATGTAACCATGAATAGCGTGTTTTGTAAACTAACTGCACAACATGCAGGACTATTAGTTAGCTCAGTCTCAGAGTAGCATTTCTAATTTTGATTGAAAATGTCAGAGAAAACGGCAGCCTCGAGCAAGCCAGGATATTAGTTTACAGAGGCTGTTAAAATTGTATGTCTTAACGTTAAAATGTTGGTGACACAATAATTTCATCCTAATGGCACTGACATATTCATAGGGTTAATTTTTGAGACAAAATATCATGAGGTAGTCATGATTTTGCAAATATTCCACCTTGTAGTGCAGTTTTCACAAATTGTTTTAAAAAATGCACTCACCCTACAAACATTACTGATGAGTCAAGATCTGCACAAAGTGACAGAAACACTGAAGCAGCTCCACATTTTATTCTTATTGTCATGTAGCTCTGCCATGTTGTAGCTCGGACAGAGGTGAAGAGGCGAGGTCACAGGTGACTGACTGATGATTTGGTGCTATAGATTAACTAGTATTTATTATCATAACAATTGTTAGGCTGTTGATGTAAATTGATTCATTAGTGTATATTTGACAAAGAATCTGAATTGACATGTCTCACTTTTTATATGGCACGAATCAATGTGTTATTTTATCAGGTGGCAATATGTCCTAGTGCAGTCAGAGGGGAGGAGCCAGGGCCAAAGGTGAGGCACATCAAGCACAGAATAATAATTTTAATCTGAGGATAAAACGCATGTACTGAGGCTGAAAGAAGCTTCAGTGATCTCAGAAAACTAAAAAGATGGCTAAGGTTAACAATGACTCAAATGAGATTAAACAATGCTGCTGTATGTCCACCAGGAGAGACTGGACAGTATAGATGTAAAACCAATATGCCAGCAGTTCATCTCAGTTAACGAGAGGAGAAGGCATGTGTTTGGCTCCTTCACATAGTGGACATTGAGTTGTTGTGTGGGACACCAGTAGCTGTAACAGTAGTTCATGTTTAGAATAAAAAAATCTCAGCTCACTGATTTGATCGGGGCAATAGTGCCTAAAATGTTGCATAATTTTGCTGAGAGATCTTTTACTTTGTGGTAATCTTAGATGAGTAGTTTTATGGACATTCAGTATTCCCTTAGTGCTAATGTATCAGAGATGTTGGTGTACTATAACTGAAGTAATGTTGTTAAGTCCTTAAAGCCATATTCTTTTATTGTCATGACTGTATTTGAAGCCATTTTATTTTTGTGTGATACCTGATTTATATGGAATGTGGAAGTAAACTAAAGCCATAAAATAGTTTAGTCAGTCATTTGTTTAATAGTAATTTAACGTTATATAATTCACATATAAAACTATGAATTGTAATTTTAAATGGTTTAAAAGCATGCAGAATAGCACATGTAGGCACGTATATTTCTCCTTTTTTTTTTTTTTTTTAATCAAGAAGCAAAGACAAAAAAGAAAAAAAAAAAAAAAAGAAACAGGGCAGGGTTCGGTGGTTGAATCATCCGTCCCCACCAATGCCAAAACCAAATCTACACCCTTGCTCAGACCATTTAGGAGCTGTAGGTATCAAAATAGTGCAAAAATGATTCAACATGAACACAGTGAGGTTTGTCCATTCTGTGTAAACTGTAAGCTGAACTGCAAAAAGTATTTTCAGCCTCACAAAGAGAAATAAATTAAATGATAAGTACTAAAATAATATAGCTAGATAAATAAAATATAAGATAAGATAAGATAAGATAACCTTTATTAGTCCCACACGTATGATGGTAGATTAAGTGGTAGGAAGATGTAGGTAACGCCAGACTGCAGATGAGCTGCATATGTGTTTAGAAGTAATTTGTTTTTATAGAGGGCTAGCAAAACAACCGTTTTCGAGGGCGTTGCCATATTGGAATCCCGACTAACCAGAACGCCGTTTACTCGAGTGAGACATTCCCAGGTTCATGGTCCGATTTCCGAGGTAAGTCGAACGCAGCACACGAAGTAGCGAATAACGACCCTATCTAAATCCCAGTAACGATAAATGATTTTGGCATAATAACTAGTTACCGTGCTCGTTACCACAATAATAACGTAGTTACTATAACGGGTTCCTTAATAACGCGTTAGTCACTACACTGACTGTTTATAAGGTTGGGGAAACCTGCAGTCAGCTGAGACTGAAGAAGTCACTTGGATGAGCGACGAAACATTTCTCCCAGTGAAAACGCTTCGTCCAGATCAGAATCAGCCTTCTGGGATAAAGTTGTTTCCATGTTCACAGATTATATGTAGTTGCCACAAATACATGTTGTTTCCATTTCAACCTTCTTAAAAGTAATGTTGAGTCTATAGAAACGTTTGGTCACAATAAATAAATGAATAAATAAAAAGAGAAAAATCCATAACCCAGAATTTGGACCTGCAGCGTCCAGGAAATTGCTGATTTTTCATAAAAACCTACAATTGTATCATTTTGCAAAATCCATCACCAGCAGTTGTCCCGGGGCAGCCACTGACAGCAGCAGCAGACCTGACCCTGGCCTCCAAAACCTGAGACATTTGTGCCTGTGACTTTTGCGACTGTCTGAGTTCTGTATATAGTGTGTACATTAGTCTTCATTGTAAATAGCACATTGTAAATAGCACTGGAACAGAAGGGGTGAGCTGCCTTATTGTTTTCCCTTGCACTGTTTTCTCCTGTTTATTTCAGTTAGGGAGTTAGGTGTAGTGCTTGTCTTTTGTTTGATGTTTGATTTCACATAGGGTTTTAGATAGCACCTCCTCCTGACTTAGCTTGTTTTGTTTGTTATTTTGGCCTTTGTTCACCCCGGAGCTTCATTTTGCAGTGTAGAGAAATAAACCACCATTCACTAAGAAATTGGTTTTCCCTCTGTGTATGGTTTTGGGGACCAGGGCGGGGCAATCTTTTCAAACTTATGTTGCGTTCCTGTACCCCTAGACTGGGGCGTAACATAAAGTGGGGGCTCGTCCGCTCTTTTCTTTTGCCATTCTTTTTGCTCATTGTGTTTTGTGGGTTGTCTGCAGTTTTTGGTTGGCAGTTTTCTTGTAGTGTTGGGGGTGATCTAGTCACAATGACTTTTGACGTGGATGGTTTTGCACTGCAACCCATCATGGATAAGTTGGATCGATGCACAAAGGCAGATTTGTTGTTGGTGGCAGAATTGTTTAATGTTAGTCTGCCTTTACATGCTAAAAAGGCAGAAATTAAGCAGTGCCTGACAGCACAGCTGGTGGATAAGGGGGTATTTGCAAAGTCGAAACCTCGGCCGGTTGAGGCGACTGGAGGTTTGGTGGTGGATGCGGGAGCAGAAGCTGCTGCAACCATTCCACAAGCTGCCAGTGGACGGATGACGCCAGGGGCGGAGGCTCCTGCTGCCATTCAGATCCCAAACGTTAGCCCAGCCAGACATTTAACAGGATTGGTTAAATGTCTTTTAATCATGGCTTTTAAGGTTTGGTGGAAACGCTCAAGCGCACCCTGTGATTCGGGGTGATATGCACTGGATTTTTGATGCTTGATGGATAGCGATTTTAAGACCTGAGCGAAAAGTTTGGACATGAAGTTAGACCCTTGGTCCATTTGAACTGATTTAGGCAAACCGAAAGTGGAGAAAAAGTTTACTAATGCTCTGACAATGGCTTTGACTTTGATAGTGCGTAACGGAATAGCCTCGGGGAAGCGTGTGGCGGTGCACATCAAAGTCAAGATGTACTGATGTCCTGACTTTGTTTTTGGAAGCGGACCTACACAATCGATGATTATGTGCTCAAATGGTCCCCCTAAAGCCGGGATTGGATGCAATGGAGCGGGAGGAATAACCTGGTTGGGTTTTCCACTGACCTGGCAAACGTGGCAAAAACGGCAATACTTGGTCACTTTAGACTTCAAACCTGGCCAGAAAAAGTGACGCAGAATACGATGGTAAGTTTTCCTAATTCCTAAATGTCCAGAGAAACTGTCATGTGCGAGGCTGAGTACTTGGGGTCGGAATTTTTGCGGTACAACCACTTGTTGAAATACATTCCAGCCAAGATCACTAGATGAGGGAGGATGCCATTTGCGCATTAACACATCATTTTCAATGCTGTAGACACGGGGATTCTGATCGCTGGAATTTGCGGCGAGTAAACATTTGGCCAAAGTCGGGTCACTCTGTTGCGCATGAATAAAATCTGTTTTGTTTACCTCAAAAGACAGGTCAGGTGTAGCGGGTAGCATTTCATCAGACACACATTTTTCAGCTTTTTCCACAGGCAGTTGAGCAGTCTCAGGAACAGCTTCAGAACATAGAAAAAAGTCAGACAACTCAACATCACTATATTTGCGCTTGTGGGCGCGTGTGACAATACAGGCAGGAAAAACAGAGGGCAGACTGTCAGCAGCAGGCTCAGAAACAAAAACAAAATCATCGACGGGGTTTTCAATTACTTCAGGGATCGGGAAAACTTTTCCATTGGCTAGATCATTCCCCAGAATCATAGTTACCCCCTGCACGGGCAAGCGAGCGCGCACCCCAACTGTTACCGGGCCCGAAACGAGAGGTGACTGTAGGAAGACTCTATGCAGCGGCGCTCGTAACACACTCATTTTCACTCCCCACACGAGAGCATCAGCACCACAAAACGAGTTACTTGAAAAAGGCAACGCGCTTTTCCACTGGGCAGCCCCAGTGTCGCGCAAAATTACAATCGGCACGCGATCCCCCTCTATTCCAGTCAGTGAGGCGAACCCTTGTGAAATGAAAGGTCGGTAACTGCTGTCAAGACTGTCATTTCCTGGTTCATCCCTGACGGGATTAGGAGTAGAAACCGACTGAACAAAACCAACACTTTTTGGCTTTTTCCATGTGTGAGTTTGCTCTTTGCGACGGAGCGACGGACAATTGGCAATGAGATGGCCAGTATCATGGCAATAAAAGCATTCTTGGACAGTCATGGGAACCTGATCAGGGCGCGTTTGACGCTTAGGAGAAACCCTCAAACTCCTTGCAGGTTTAGACAACGGGGCCCATTCACGGCGCATAGCTGAAAACGTGACGCGATGGGTCAACACAAACTCATCTGCTAGAATAACAGCTTTAGACAACGAATCCACCTTTTGCTCATTGATATATACAACAACATTCTCTGGAAGACACGTTTTGAATTCTTCCAGCAGGACCAATTCTCTTAGCTGAGCAAAGTCCTTCACTTACAATGTGCTCTTTTTCAGCAAGAAGTTTCCTACTTGCTGGAAAATGGGCTAGCTGTCCCTAGTTCGAGTGCCTGGAGTTCCCCATGCCTTCTTGTGCCGAAGGAAGACCCCACGTTTTTGTACTGATTTTCGATAAGTGAACAGTGTGACCAAACCCGACTCCTACCCTCTTCCCCGCATGGAAGATTGTGTTGATAGGGTTGGCTCCGCAAAGTTTGTCACCAAACTGGATTTATTAAAGGGTTATTGGCAAGTTCCCCTCACTCCGCGTGCATCTGAAATTTCTGCTTTCGTCACTCCTGATCACTTCCTCCAATCCACCGTCATGCCTTTTGGCCTTCGAAATGCCCCTGCCACATTCCAACACCTTATGCACATTGTCTTAGGTGGTGTCACAAACTGTGAAGTGTACTTGGACGACATTGTAGCCTATTCACAGACTTGGTCAGAACACCTTGAAACACTCACGGAGATTTTTGAAAGATTAAAAGAGGCATCCCTTACCCTAAATCTTGCCAAATGTGACTTTGGTAAGGCCACTGTGACTTATCTAGGGAAGCAGGTGGGTCAGGGACAGGTGCGCCCCCTTTTGGCTAAAATCCAGGCTGTCCTAGATTTCCCTGTGCCTCGCACTAGACGTGAACTTCGCCGGTTCCTTGGAATGGCCGGCTATTATCGTGGCTTCTGTAAGAATTTTGCAGATGTAGTTGCACCTCTCACCAGTCTCACAAGTGTGTCAAAACCATTCGTATGGTCCCCCACATGCCAGAATGCTTTTGAGTCTCTCAAAGCTCTCCTCTGCAGCACACCAGTACTTGCCGCCAGGCCCGGCCCTAACCAATCTGGCGCCGTAGGCAAGATTTTAGGTGGCGCCCCCCTACATCGGCAGTGTAGTGTATGTACTCACAAGAAACCGAATAGCTTTTTCTTTGACCTTTTTTTTTTACTTAAAGAAAGCAAATTCACAATCAGAATAATTAACAAGATAAAAAAATATATGAATAAATAAATGAATACAAAAAATAAAAAATGAATATATGAAATACAATAAATTTTACATACATAAATACAATAAAACGTGTCAACAAGTTGGATAAAATAAATTAAAAATACAATATAAATAAGGCAACAGGAACACCACTTGATGCTGCTGCAAAACTGGTGGGTTGTGCTGCTGAGGTGGAGGCAACAGGAAGACCGCTTGATGCTGCTGCATCATGGCTGGGTTGTGCTGCTGATGCTGCATCACTGGTGGGTTGTGCTGCTGAAGTGGAGGCAGCAGCGGTAGATGTGGTAGATGGCCCAGGGGTGGGATTTAGAAACTTCAACAGTGCATCTGAAGAGAGGAATATGTGACACCACTGAGTATTAAAGTCTAATAATAAAAACATATGATTCCAGGAATAAAATGAAATGATATAATATAAATGAGAAACCAAAGAGATATATGTATGATCTTAACTGATATGCAAATTAGATTAGATTCAATTTATTGTCATCATTACAGTGAAATGCTGAATAGCAGAATGCAAAGTAACAGTATAATATCATATGAGAATGTTATGTTATGATTATCTTTGACCGAATCACAGCAGTGCTCATATTAAAAAACAGCATTCCCTCTCATGTGATATTGCTTAATTAACATTAATGATGTGCACTTTAACAACTAGGCTTACAACTATAATATATACAGGGGTGGAAAAGTGACTATTACCTGCAGGGTAAACGTTAGCTAACCAGAAGGCAATAACAATGTAAACAAAAAACACCTGCTTAAAAGATGAATACAAATGAGGAATGGTGGGAAAGGTGGGAGTACTGTAATTACCTAACGTTACATTATTATTTTCCATAACAATTTAGCCCCCTCCACAATATTAACTGACGTTAAAACAGTTAACTAGCTATTTATTGATTAGCAATTAGCGAATCATGTAACATTAGCTTAATGCTAAAAATTTAGGTTACTATCACATTCAGACAAATAATTTCATGTAGGCTAACGTTACCTACCTCTGTCTTTTTCTCGTTTCTCCTCCTCTTCTTCTCTCTTTTTTCTTCCCTGGGCACCTGACAGTTTTGGCCGCTTTGACATCTTGTGTTGATTTTTTTGTTGTGGTGACGTCCAAAAGGAACCATGATACGGGAAGGGAGGGGGCGCACCGTGCGGGGAGGGGGGGCGTAATGTTGTAACAAATAATATTTCTATTAAATAAGCTTTACTTTGCATTTTAATTAACGTGGGATTATTTTTTGTATTTAGAAATAATAGTACCAGCTTTTTTTCTTTTTCTTTTTTTTCCCCAAACATTTGTGGCACTGGCGTGGCGCCCCCTGATGGCCGGCGCCCTTAGCATTTGCCTATACGGCCTATGCCACGGGCCGGCCCTGCTTGCCGCTCCTGCTTTCACACATCCGTTTAAACTCAAGGTGGATGCCAGCGCCGATGGTGCAGGTGCGGTGCTGTTGCAGGAGGATAGGCAGGGTGTTGATCACCCAAATGGTTACTTTTCAAAAATATTCAACTCCCACCAACAGAAATACAGTACCATTGAAAAGGAAGCTCTTTCTCTGTTGCTTGCTCTACAGCATTTCGAGGTCTATGTCGGTTCTAGTTCAGCACCTGTCATTGTTTACACCGATTACAACCCCCTCATGTTTTTGACTAGGATGCAAAATTCTAACCAAAGGCTTATGAGATGGTCCCTCTTAGTGCAGGATTTCAATCTGGAGATCCATCACAAAAAAGGGACAGAGAATGTAATGGCAGATGCGCTGTCGCGTGGTTTTCTGAACTCCTGAGTGCCAAACATCTATAGGGGAGATGTTTGGTCTTGGGAAGGGGGGTGTTATGGCCCTGTCCATAATCTGTTTTGGTGGCTGTTTTTGTCTGTGTCTTTAAGTAATAATTTGATATCCATTTAATGTCTTCATATGTTTATGAATGTGTTTCCAGCTGCAGGATTTCAAACGTGTCTGTGAAAGAATGTTCCAGCATTGTGCCGTGATATATTTCCACCTCACTTTGATGTTTTCTTGGAAATAAGAGTAATAAATGAGAACCGTGCAAGTCCAGGGAGTTTTGTTGTTGTTGCTTACTGTATGTCGAGCATCTGTTTCGTACGGCTTGCATTTTATTGACATAAAAACTGTGTACAGTGTAGCTGATAAAACGGGTTCGCAGCCACAAGGTTTTTTATCTCACATTTAATTCATTCAATCAAAGCTCATATTCCATAATTTCATAAGTCCAGTCGTGAAATTTCCCAACTACTAAATATTCCACAGTCAGCTGTTTGTGGAATTATAACAAACTGCAAGTGATTGGAAACAACAACAACTCAGCCATGAAATGGTAGGAAATGTAAAATCATCATATCAGGAAAATTCAGACAACGGATGAGTTTTGGGATGGACTCTTCCTGCTCCAATATAACTGTGCACCAGCACAAAACTAGGTTAAAAAAGATATGGATGAGTGGGTTTGCTGTGGAAGTAGAAAATGAAATTAGACTTCTCATCCAAGATCAGAGTCTGACCTCACAAACTCCCATAAACACTCCTAAACCTTGTGAAAAGTCCCCAGAGGAGTTAAAGCTGTTCTACAAATGGTGGGCTGACATCACAACAAACCTTGTGGATTAAGAATGGGATTTCACTCAAATACATGTGTATGTGAAGGCAGAAGAGTGAATACTTTTGGCCATATAGTGTATTTTTGAGTTCATAGAAGAGAGAGTGAGCTTTTACTTGGACATGGTGAGGAGGCATATGAGGAGGGTCACTGGGAGGGTGGGAATGCCAGTGGAAGCTGCAGGGGAGTATTCTGATGATTGATTGCAAAGGAATCACCCAATCCGAGAGGACAGGAACGGGAGGTGAGCAGGTGAGCTGGATTTCCATTTCTGGATTCCACCCAGAGAAGGATTATATTTAACTGAATTTTGGGTTCACAAACTGGGCCTGTTTTCTTCTTAAAGTCTGACGTTTTACATTGTTGATCTATCACCATGGATCATCTTAAAAGCATATCCCTTTGTAGTTTTTCAAACTGTTTCTTACATAGGGGCCATAAAAAGCCCAGATTAGCACACAGAGAAAGATGAGCTGTATGATCAGCTGACAGGCGGACTATTTCTAACTACAGTACCGTATTTCTTATTTTAACAGTCTGCCACACTGATGCAGCTCTTTTACTTACATACAAAGCAAAATACAATTCAGCTAATTTAGCTTTAATTTGAACCAATAAACCCCAAAACAAGTGGAATCAGTGAACTAGTGCCCCTTTCACTGCAGGTGACACAAAAAAACACTTTAACACCACTGATACTGTACTGATCTGAATCACAATCATTCTGGATGTTTTTACTCTTGTACACATTGTTCAGTGTGCTGCTAAAATGGTTGAATTAATATTTTTATAGGAGTTTGGGCCGACACACTGGATTTCTCTGAAGAAACAGAAATTAATTAAACTTAACATTCGACCACTAAAAATAGATTTTCTGTTCAGGAATGCAACTAAATATAATTTGGCCTCTTAACCAAAAAAAAAAAATCCTTTATTTACCCCCTTTATTTGTAAAACAGTAAAAATGAAGCTTCATGGGCAACAACAATAATTGTATTTTATCATTGATATTATCATTTTCATTAAAGAATTTGTGCATACTGGTGGATTAACCTTTACAGGACCGTAGAAAATGATTTTGGTAATTACCAATACTGTAAATTTAGGTCAGTTGTGGCGTAACCTTAAACTGGGTGATGGTCTTTGTTACAGAATGTATTTTATTTTTGTATTAAATTCGTGTGAACAATGACAGAGTAAAACACATACTGGTTGCTGAGTATTACACGGTCAGTGTGAACTAAAACTAAAAGTACATATGCTCGTAATGTGATGAATGATGATGAAGTTAACAGCGATGCAGGTGGATGCTTCTCTGGTGTCCTGGATTGTTGATTACCTGACAGGGAGACCACAATATGTGCGTCTTCCACAGTGTGTGTCTGACAAGGTAATTAGCAACACAAGGGCACCACAAGGGACCATCCTCTGTCCTTTCCCTGTACACCACAGACTTCAGCCACTGCACAGAGACCTGCCATCTTCAGAAGTTTTCTGATGACTCTGCGGTGGTTGGATGCATCAGCAGGGATGATGAGAAAGAGTACCGGGCTGTGGTCAACTCCTTTGCCACGTTGAGCTGAAGATGATTCTGCTCACACCACGTGACAAAGACCAATGAACTGATCGTGGACTTTAGGAAGACCAGGAAACATTTGACCCCTGTTTCAATCCAGGGCAGGGGTCAGCAACCTTTAAGACCCAAAGAGCCATTTGGACCCGGTTTCCATGCATGCAAAAGAAAACACTGGGAGCCACAAATACTTTTTGACATCTAAAATGAAGATAACACTGTATATACTGTTTGTTTGGTTTTTTTACCTTTATGCTTTGTGTGAACAACTAAGGTGTGTTGTTTATGAAATCCATGAAGTGCTACAGAGAAAATTACATTTTATTCATGTAATTAACACATTTTGAACTAACAAAAGGAAAGACACCCAGCTGAACTAAAATGATCCATGTAGCAAACAAAAACTGTTGTGAGCCCTTATATCTCCTTTGGGCTTTTGGAGCCTTGATCTGACTTTTAAAAAAATAAAAAAGCACTATGTGCTGAAAAATGAAAAATAGATATTTGCAAAATTCTGCCTAAATATGTATTTTACCTGGTTAATGTGTGTGGCGGGGCGTGGTGTGCAGCGCCGCTGCAGAGGAGGCGGACGCACCTGAGCGGCACCCGCATTCACGCCTCGCCGCCTTGACGCCTGTGCCATCTATGCTGTTGTTGGTATGTGTCGGGCTGTGAGCTAAAAAGCTACAGCCAGCTTTATGCGTACAGCAACCATGTGTGAAAAGCGTGTTCATGCAGTAGTACAATGGGACTTCTGCTCCCGAACCTCTTGCACAGCGCCTGCAAATCGTGGCTGTACGAAGTCACTTTCATCTTTACGCAGGCAGCTTTACATCTGTGAGGCGTGAGTGGTGTTTGTTTTAAACAAGAAAAAAATCAGTTGCACTAACGCAGCGCGCTTACAAGAAAGTAACAGTATAATTACCTGTTTTGCAATAGTAATCCCTGTAATGATAACAGCAAATCCTTATTTGCCTAGTATCATGTTTTATGTTGTTAATACTCCTAGACTGTAGGGGGAGCTAGAGAGCCAGAGGGAGTTACCTCTGACTAGACTGTGATGGCGAAGCTTTGTTTACATGTGAACCGCAGTTCGATAAAATACCTTCTCTTCAAGTAATGGTGTCATTCTTAAGAACCCACAACAACATAAAGAAACAATACAATCCCTTACATTACTCGTTACTTGAAAAAAGTAATCGGATTACAGTAACGCGTTACCTGGGGTACATCATCTATAAAAACGTCTTGCAGCCTGCAACCTGTCTGCTCAGATGCAAGCATTTCACTGCATGCTGTACTCAGAAAGAAATTTGAAACAAACAAACAAAAAAGCCAAACTTGCAAACAGTTGTGCCAAAATCTATTTTGACATACTGTCAGGCTGAGTTAGTAAATCAATCCAGTTGTTAGTGTAAACAAGTAGAGAAAACGCCTTTTCTTATTTCTTTCTTTCTGCTTTTTTTTTGTACAAATGCATTCTCACTCTTTTATTTTGAAAAAACAATTATTTTGAAAAGAGGAAATGTGATTTTCTCTCTAAAGTTAGAGAGAGGATCACATTTGGTGTTGATAATTTCATTTGTTTAGAAGCAATATTAGTCCCACCTTCCACGCATAGGACCACCATCACGCATTAGCTAGGTCTTTCACATTTTGAAAGCAAATGAGCTGAACTATCCATCGTTTTGGTGAGTTTTAATGCAGAAAAAAGTGTTATAAACCAGTGTTTGCACTGTTCAAAAGCTGATTTGAAAACTTTAATGTGTTAAGTTAACGGAGCACCTTGCTGTGTTCCCGCCCATAGCTTATCTTGGTGAGTTGAGACCACGTGCTTGCTAAAGAAGTATGCTAGTCTCTTGCTAAATTTGGCATCTTGCTAACGATAATTCACGAGTGTGTTTTTATGGTAGACGGCCTGTATTTGTATAGCGCTTTACTTAGTCCCTCTGGACCCCAAAGCGCTTTACACTACATTCAGTCATCCACCCATTCACACACTGGTGATGGCACGTCACATTGTAGCTGCACTGACAGAGGCGAGGCTGCCAGTGTTCTAGATTAACTGGATTTGGTTTAACTGGTTTTGTTGTTGTGATTTGGTGCTATATTATAGATATATGATAATAATAAAACTGATTTGAATTCAGTAGTTTATTGAAATTAGCCTTCACATTTTCTTCTGTTAATAACTGTTGAAGATGTAATATCTTCTTTTTCTGTTTTTCTTTCTTTGTGGGGGAAGCAGACGCCAAGCCTGACCAAAAGCACATCGTGGATAAAACACAACACCAATATGAAGATTTTTCTTGCTACAAACTCTAGATAATCTCTCACATGAATTTTCTACAGTGATGTATTCTCAAGTCTCAAGCGAGTAAGCTGAATCTGAACCCTGTCTCCTCTCGTTACACTGAGTGACTCAGAAACCTGCTTCCCCGGCCTGACTCCCCTTTTCCCCCACACCACATCTGTATATAGTTTTTTATAGTTGTGTATATAGTTTTTTAGTTGGCGGTGGAAGATCTGGATATGTGTGGGATGAGGTATGAAGTTATTACACCGTCAGTTTCATTACCCTGGGCAGCAATGTTTGTTGGAAGTACTTATGTTTTTGTTTTGTTTTTTCTTTTAATGTATTTTTTTCAGGAGCAGCTGACGCAGGGCATTGTGCCTGTAAGCAATCCCCCCCTCCTCAGGGGGCAACACAACAAAGTAAACCCCATCCCTCACCCCCGCCCAGCCCCAACCCACAGCACAACTGATCAGGTAAACTGACTTCTCAACTGATCAGTTGTACTGTCTCTTGTCCCCCGGGGGGCAAGCACAGAGCTAGCCCCATCCCTCACCCCACCCCAGTCCAAACAAACTTTAGATAATCTCTCACATGGATTTTCATTTCTGCCCCCAACCACCCCCACTATCCCACCTGGGGGGGGGGATCCCTCGCACCGGCCCAGCCCAACCCCACATCGACGGCCCAGAAGGACGAAGGAAAAGAAGGCAGCAGGTCCAGAGAGAATCTGCTGCAGGACTGTGCAGAACAGCTTTGTCAGGTGATCCTGTACATCTTACATATTTCTCTCATATTTCATCTTGTGTCAGTACCAAAGAATATTTCCTAATAGTCATAGTGTGTGTGTGTGTGTTCTTATATCTTATATATCAGAGAGTGAGTGTGTTTGGACTCGCCTTCTAATTTAATGGTTTTCTTCTTCATGACGATTTACATTGTAGATTGTATCTGAAAGAATCAAAACTTTGAATGAACACATATAGTATTATGTAGTAAACAAAGAAAGTGTGAAATAACTCAAATAATGTTTATTGTATAGTCTTCAAAATAGCCACCCTTTGCTTTGATCACTGCTTTGCACACTCTTGGCGTTCTCTCAATGAGCTTCATGAGGTCGTCACCTGAAATGGTTTTCCAACAGTCTTGAAGGAGTTCGCAGAGACGCTGAGCACTTGTTGGCCCTTTTGCCTTCACTCTGCGTCCATTTCTTCCAAAATCGTCTGGATTGGGTTTAGGTCAGGTGACTGTAGAGGCCAGGCCATCTGACGCAGCACACCATCACTTTCCTTGGCCACACATAGGTGTGTTTGGGGTCATTGTGCTGTTGAAAAAGTTATGATGATCCAACTGCAGAGAGATCAAAGTTACTGTTTTTGTAGAATTGGAAAGTAAGCAATGTGCTTCCTTTGAGGTAGTACAGCACGAGTTGTGTGTACAGAAAGTGAGAACATTAAGCTTCTTCCTCATTACCGCACTTGACCTTGAACTGTGTCAGTATTGACTCTTTCAATCCTCTCGCTTTGGTAGGTGAGAAGCCCAGAACTAAGGCTGCCAACATCCAAAGACTGGTGACTCCTCATGCGCTGCAGCGCAAGCGCCACCGCATGGCTCTCAAGAGACAGTGCACCCAGAAGATCAAGGAGGAGGCCTCGGAGTACAAGCTGCTGGCCAAGAGGATGAAGGTATGTGTTAATCTAGGCCTTTATTCTTAACCAGCTGCTGAGAATCAAAGATCACACTAGTCTGCTTTTGTCGTGTAGCTGAACACTACATTTATTTCTAGTGGTTCAGATCAATGAAGATAATGTGACAAATACATTTCTGGCAGGTGTGATATTTACACGAGTGTTGGAGCGGCTGTATTACATCAAGTGCATTGTGTCTAACAACATATTGTAATTAATTTCCTGACCTTAAATATACTTTTAAGTTGTGATTTAATCGTGAGTCACTTGAAATTTAAAGTACCGGACTGTGTTTTTCAGCAGTGTAGTTCTGAGTTGCCTTGCATGATATAGCTGTAATGGCATTCGGCCGATTATGGGTTGAAAACCTTCAAGGAGCACCTGATGGTGAAATGTTAAGGAGACAAAGTTGGACATGTGGGAGCTGTTTGACTGACACGCATTTGTTCTTGTAGACAGGAGGCCAAGGAGAAGCGCCAGGAACAGATCACCATGAGGTGCCGCCTTCATTCTCTGAGGGCGTCCACATCCAAGTCAGAGTCAGAAGTGAAACGGAATCAAATAAAGTCATGTTTTGCTGAAACAGTGTTGTGCAGTTGTCAGTTATTTTCTCTTCCACATATCCCCCCATGAAGAGACGCATTAGATGATTTTTGTCAGCCCCTTGTGTGTCTACATGAATGTGTATGCAACGGAAACTTTTAGTTAGTGGTGGATAATCTAGAGATACAGCAACAGCCTCAGGTCAGTCGTTGCTATTATGGAGTACTGCAATAGTACTTTTATTTTTTTGATTCTTTGGTATGAGTGAATTCTGGTTCACACTCCGAGCCAGTTGGTGGCGGTAATGGACCACATCGTTGTTTGACAACTGGCAAAACACAGAAAAGGAGGAGGAGGTAACCAATGAGAGGAAATTGTACAAAAAAATGGTAAATGGCCTGTATTTGTATAGCGCTTTACTAGTCCCTAAGGACCCCAAAGTGTTTTACACATTCAGTCATCCACCCATTCACACACTGGTGATGCCAAGCTACATCGTAGCCATCCTGGGGCGCACTGACAGAGGCGATGCTGCCGGACACTGGCGCCACCGGGCCCTCTGACGACCACCAGTAGGCAGCGGGTGAAGTGTCTTGCCCAAGGACACAACGGCCGAGCCGGGGCTCGAACCGGCAACTTTCCAATTACAAGACAAACTGCCAACTCTTGAACCACGATTGCCCAAGACTAAGAGGGGCAGAGGTTTTAGTTGTAGGATCTGGTGTAGAAACCCACTCCCTAACAACACAAGGCTGACGAGACCAGTAATTTTGACCATGGCCTTGGATTGCAGGACAGAACTGTCTTCTGCTGCTAGTCTGCTGCTGCTGCCTTGGAGGAAAAATAAATCTGTGTACCCTATTTTAAGTGTGGGTGTGTTGGTTTTCCTGATGGTCACCATTAAAACTTGTTGCTTTCTTGCACGCAGGCAAGTGACCCACTTAACATGTTAATGAGCAGTTAAGCAGGTGCACCTAAGTTACCTGATTTTGGTCATTAGGCGTTTTAAAAAGTATTACTGCCATTTGTGGCTTTTTCTGGTGGTAAATTGAATTTATTTGCCACAGACAGTGACTAAATCCAATTTACTCCTAACCCCACTGGCCCTGACGTGAACCTACTTTTAAACTACAGTTAATGGTTATTTTGTCCAAATACAGTAATTACACTGTGTACGAATTTTTTAAACCACAGCTCCATGGTCCCAAAGTCCAACAACCCTACTGGCAACTTTTAATTGGAAAAGGGAGGAGAAGTCAAATGTATTATTATTCACATATTACACAGACTGTGCTGACTGGACAGGCTCAGTGCAGTTCCTGGATTATTTTCAAGCATCATTAAAGTTACAGCATGTAAACTCTCACCATTCTTATCTGTCCTTATTAAAGTCCATAAGCTGAACTACGGTAGCTCTGCTAACTCTGGTAATTCTGACTGTAAATCTTTCCTTAATCTCTTTATTTGCTATTTCGACACATGAAGTTACAAAAATGTACTTTGGTAGACAAAAAGAAAACCTTTGTAGACTTTTTGGAGTAACTTTTCATAATGTGGAACTTTAGTCTTGAATTTTCAAAAGTGAACTTTTGGCTTCTAGTTATGTTGCCACCGGAAATATTTTGTCAACACTGAGAAGTCAAATCATTAATGGTGTGTGGTCAGCCACAGGTGATGGTGTGGCTGTCTTAGTTCTCTTTCTGTACCAGAACTTTAAAAAACTGACCAGGAAGAACGTAACTATAATACTGAACCTGAAGTATGATCCTCCCACCAACCAAGCGGCGCCACTGGTAGCTGTGGGTTCCCCACCTCCTGCTGAACTCAAACAACCAGTCCAGAGACAGACTCTGATGTAGCATCACTTTCATCGCTCACTCCTGAACTCCTGTGAACCATAATGAGTGTGGCCTCTCTAAACATCAGTGACTAAGAAAACTTTTCAGTTTGTTATCATTTGAGTTATTTATTAATGACTCACTTAACTCAGTTAATATGTTACAGGTCACTGTTTAAGGAAAGTCAGAGTAGGGTAGTTTCAACGGGTGGAGAGGCGTGTAACGCTCATCGTGCCAGTGCAGCTTATCCTACAGAAATGTTTCCAAAGCGAGGACGATGGCTTCATGTTTCAGCATGCTGTGGACATTCAGACCTGAGAGAGAAAATATGACAAATAAACTGAGTTTTAAAGAAGAGATTTGTTACATATAACACTTAAAACCCTGAGCTTTTTATGAACTGTTTAATCACGTCATACTGGGCTCTTTTTCTGCCACTTTTTTTATTCGTATAAAAGCCATTTCCGCTGTGTTGGGTGTAATATAGCCAAACTTGCCACCCGGTTTCGTTTTTGTAAAAAATTCAAAATTTCAGTCTGATTTTCTTACATCAGCCTAACACGGCTTAGCAGCAAAAATACTCACACTTGACACCCTAGGGACCGTTTTGTGCCCCATTGAAACCCATTATAAACGCTATTTTTCACGGCAAAAAAATTACGGTCAAATCGATCGTGATCGGTAATGCTTCCGTTTCCGTTTGCAGTAGTGGCCTTAGAGTTGTAATTTTTTTATTTGTCCACCGGGTGGCGCCCTTGCTCCACATTTGACCCCGGGCTGGAAAACAGCGGGCTGCTTAAACAGACCTGCGGGAAACGAAGCCTCATTTCCGGCGTGCAGCAGCGCCTTCGCCCGCTGATCGGGCGGGACCATTTTCAGCGCCTAGGACCGTTTGAGGGTGCATTTTTTTTTAATCAACAGGAAATGACGTATTTGTTGTGACGTGGTACCGGACGTGTGTGTTGGAAAAAGGGGTCCGACGCAACATGCCCCGGTGATCGTCGCGACTTATGCCGGGGAAAGACACTTCTTTCGGCTTAGAGGAGCAACATTGGCCGCCTGGAGACCATTTTCTGCTCCTGCAAAAAAAAATAAAAGGCGATCGAAATGAAGGTTGGTGCCAATCTTTAGTACATCTAAAGGCCTAATTATAATAACAATCAAATATTACTTCAAATGTTTGTTTTTTTTTAATATTTCGTTTTGTTTTGGGGGGCTAAAAAAACGGTGCGCTCATGTAATTAAACTGCGATTAAAAGGGTTAAAACCCCCGAAATATAATTAAAACTTTACATGAATATTTCAGGGAGAAGTAGTTTTAAAAGACTGGCTAATTTAAAGTGGAAAAAAATATGAATATATAATCTTTTTATAGCATTTTTCGGGCGTGGCAGAAAACGGTCCCCAGGGTGACGAACGTAAGTTTTTTAAAGTATGACGTGAGGGTTAAACTGTGCCAAAACCAACCCTTTGGTCTGATAAAGTATGTATTTTGTATTCACGCTTCTCTTATAAAGTAATTTGTGGCTGTCGTCAGTGAAAATTGCTCTCTAAATAAATATTATTTTATTTAAAGGAATTTGTGATATTGGCCAGGGTTTTCTCTTTGAAAACTCAGAAGGAGGTGACGAAGTCCAGCTGGCCACAGGATGTGGCATTAGGGCTCTAGGCCAGCCTGTTGATCACATCAGCAGCAGCATTTATGCTCTTTGACATCAGGTAAGCATATTGATATGCTACATGTTACACTTGAACATAAGTTAAAAGAGAGCCTCTGTTCCACAATTTGACTGTTATTGGATATCATTTTTAGCTTCCTGGCTTTTCATTACTTAACAATTTCTTTCCTGATTGTATTTTATTTATGTATTTTTATTTGACCTTTCTCAACTTTAGTGCCAAACATGCTGAAATCTTCAAAGAGTTTGTGCAGTTCACTGACTCAGAGACTCTGAAGATACTCCAATACTGTGCAACCAGGTGGCTCAGCTTGCTGACTTGCATAAAGCGGGTGCTCAACCAGTGGGATGCACTGCAGGCCAGTATGAGGATGTGGAGAAGCCTGGTTAGGTGAAGATGCTGGCAGAGCATTTAACCAGCAAGAAGACAAAGTTCTTCTTCCAGGTTCTGAAGCCACTGGCAGAGTTCAAGGTTATGTTTCAGCTCAGCCAGCCCAGCAAAAGATAAACTTTAATAATTGTGATAATAAATAAAGCTGTTCTCATAATTTTTCAAAACTGATAATCCGTCTTGTGTTTCTAGGCTGAAGGAGTGATGGTCCATAGGCTACCCAAGGAGGGAGATGACCGGCCTGGTGAGAAGATTGATGGGAAGATTTCTCACTGCCAGCCTTATTGCTGACGTCCCACTGAAGGACATCAAGTTCATGGATGCCAGCCTACAGTTGCCAGGCAAAGAACTCTTTCTTGCAGTAGCTGCACAAAGCCTCTTGGAGGACAACATGGATGAACTTTACTCTTCTGTCCCAATGATGATCCAGTAAGCATTATGATTATTGTGTTGTCCAAATAAGCTTACCTCCTAAGAGCTAACTGACTGATAATCCATCATACAATGCCTGTAATCATTGATCCGATCATGTGTCACAAAGCAGTGAGAGACTTCTTTGTATCTGTGACCACAAAGATGATGACTGCATCCCCCCTCGACAACATCATCCTCCAAAGCCTGACCGTGTTGGATCCAGCGTCACGGCATCAATTTTCTCCAAACTCAGGTACATCCCCTTTTTTAATTGATGGTGGTAGTTGTTTAATAATCAACTTCAGAAGTTACAGAGTATAATAATAGAGCAAGCAATTATATCTCCAGCTCACTTGTGCTTAATTTGCTCATTTTCATGTGCAGTCATAGAGCTAGGGAAAAGTCTGCTGCAGCTGCGGTTGGGCCTGGATAGACTTAGGGAAGAATTAGTGGAGTACCAGGTGCTTGGCAGGGAAGATCTTCTTCAGGAAGCAAGGATTGACAGGGTTTGGGCCATGCTAGGGAGAGATGGGAGATTCCAGACTCTGGTGCATTTGATGAAGGCACTATTGTGTGTGGCACACAGCAAGGCATCATCAGAGAGGGTGTTCAGCATGGTTAGAAAGATGGTGACACAGAATAGAACAAGGATGGACAATTCAACCCATAACTCACTTCTTCCAAGTAAATTAAATTTCACAGGTGCTGCCCACACCTGTGCTGCTTCAAGGGGTGTGCTTCTGGCTGCGAAGCATTGCAGCTTCAAATACAACCATGTGTAGAGGAGTGTTGATGTTATGGATATTGTTATAGTTAGGGACGAGTATCCCCAGTTCTGCTTATGTATATAACTGTATCAGTTGTTGTATAGGATGTTTCTGTTGAACCATCACTACCATCTGTTGCACAGGTACTGGACAGCTGTTTAATTTAACTTCTTTTGTCCGATAAATAAACACTGTAAAATTCAAGTGACTCACGGACCGGTAGGGGCTGGAGCGCTGGGTCAGGGTTAAGAGTAGAGTGCTTCATCACAGTGTTAAAATCAGATGCTGGAGAAGTTCATGGGGAAGTTTATTATACAATGATTTGATTTCAGTTCAGTACAGTTTTATTAATGCAGCACCATTTAACAACAACAGTCACTTCACAGTATTTTCTGTTAACCTGTTGTCTGCTGGGAACAAGGCTCACCGTATAACCACAGAGGTAGACTGCATCAAGGTCTAATGTTCATGTCTAAAAATATTCACTTGAAAAAAACCCTGTAAAGTAGCAGGGAGCTACAGAGAGTTTAAGGAGTCTAAAAGCAAAAATAAGCTCAGTGCAAAAAGTCGAGCAACACAACATGTACCATAAAAAGACAGAGTATTGCAGATAGATGTGAACTCTGTGGGAGGTGTAACCAGACAGACAAAGCGACTCACTGATCCAGTCACAGACTTATGACCTTCATGATCCAAGCAATTCAAATTCAGTCAAGTATGAGTGAAGCACCCCAAACACCTGATGCTTACCTATTTAACTGATTCCATTAAAGTGGAGATTGAATATCTTGTATATTTCCAATCTTTCTAAGCCCTCTTCTGTTCTGTGACTTCTCTCTTCCAGAGTGGGTTCCCCAGTGAATACTTTCACTTCTTCTTGAACTCAGTGGAAATGATGACTGTAGAATTAACCTCGCCTGTGGATGCTGTTATGTCCTGCAATCCAGATGAGAAGATGGTGTTGAACAAAGGCAGCTATGACTCCACCAGCTCCAGGTTCTCTAACCCAAGTTACTCTGAGCTTTGTAGCCTCCTCCTATCTCCTCACTGACTGCTGGGAATCTGAAGCCCTGTGCGGCTGACACGCCTTATGGCCCTGTTGGTACTCGGGGTGAAGGAATAAGCACAGAACAGGAACAACTGGTACACGTGTTATTGTTAGCTGTGCTCTTTTTATTCCAGCTGGTGAGGGATCCACAGCCTGTAGCAGCCTCACACACCTTTTATCACTGCCTCCTCCTCATGTCCTCGCAGGGCCTGTCTGCACACTGTTATATCATGAGTAATAATTGAAAAGAAGTCTATATACATAAAAAACGTGTGTGCGCACACACACAACTACATATGTGATATTTAGAGTCACGTTTAATTTAGATAAAGTAGTTTTTTAGCCTTAGACACAAACAGTGAAGGGCAGAAAGTGAGACCATTTTCACTAAGACAAGAATTCAAATGAACACTTATTTGTTTCTACTTTTGCAAGCTATAAAATTATGGCTCCTCTGACGAGACTCCTCACTCCTGTCCCCAGGACAGTAAAAATCTTCATGAGTGAAGACGACATTGACTTTAGAGCTGGAATATAAAGTAGACCCCAATATTTCGCTTCACATAAACATCGTCATTTATTCCCTCTTACTGTGGCTGTTTTTCTTCCACCACGATAAAATCACACTTCATGCAGAGCTCTGTCTCTGAGGAAGAGTTTCCCATCTAAAAATCAGTTTTCTGCATTATTCTCTTGCTTATTACCCACCAGTCCAACGTTGTTTGCAGCACTGTCGGACGCTGTTTAATTGTATTTATAATGCACACACAAAGAAGTGTGTGTGTTCCTTACAGAGAGTTACTTACTGGCACTACTCCCTGTGCCAGCTGCTCCTGAAAAAATACATAAAAAAAAAAAAGTACTTCCAACAAACATTGCTGCCCAGGTCAATGAAACTGATGGTGTAATAACTTCATGCCTCATCCCACACATACCCGGATCCTCCACCGCAGCTGGTGGTGATCCCGCTCCCCCGGTGCGAGCTGCCTCTCCCAGCCCTCGCGATACTGGTGATATCTGCAGACATGAGAAAAACCAGTGAGCAAACATGTAACTATCACATCAATGTGAATCTGATGGGTGTGATCACTGCAGCCTGGATCCCTGAAATGAAAATTCATGTGAGAGATTATCTAAAGTTTGTAGACAGAAAAATCTTCATATTGGTGTTGTGGTTTATTGCTGACTTACACGACGACCCTTTAATCAGGCTTGTCTGCTTCCCCCACAAAGAAAGGAAAAAAAAAAAAGATATTACATCTTCAACAGTTATTAACAGAAGATAATGTGAAGGCCAATTTCAATAAACTGCTGAATTCAAATCAGTTGTATTATCATCATATAGCTATAATATAGCACCAAATCACAACAACAGTCCCCTGTTGTTATATAAACATATTTGTTATATAAACACAAATATGTTTATGTATATATAGCTGTACATTTGCATATGGTTTGATGTGTTACTGGGGTAATAAAAGCAAACATGTAACAAATTGTAAGGAAGAGTTTATGATGGATAGGGCCTAAACTGGAAGAAAAAGTGTGTTATTAAATGTTGAAAAGGGGGCAGGATTAAATAAGATTATGCTTCTTCCTACTGCTTTTTGAACATTTAAGTTATTTATAATTATTATTTTGTTTTCCTTGTATTTTGTATTTTTTGACAGTTTTTTTTTCTGTTCTTGTTTTACTATTTTAACATGTTCAAAGTAAATATACAATACCAGCTGTTCACTGTCTATAATAAAGACAGTGAACAGTTAATAGTTAGTATTCCCATGTACTCATATTATATTATGATTATATTAATGTAGCACCAGGTTGTGTAAACTTGTAACAAAACTATCTGGTAGAAACTGTGAGTACATTTCAGAGCCCTCAGTACTTTGACTTAAATAAAGATGTTGAATCAGTACTTCACAGTACTTTAACCCTTTAAAACCGGTCAGAGCGGGCACGCTCTGTTTTGCATAACTATTTTTAAATCCCGGTAGCACTGCAACCACGTGAGCTAGCGCAATAATTTTTTTTTTTGCAAATGAAACCAGATGAGTTGTACTTACATCTTATGCCATCAGCTTGTCCTAGGTCACGGTTTCCTTCCACATATAGTTTTGCAAAAACTGCATAAAAAGCGCTTGCAGCAACAAAAACATAATATTCCAGAAACAGGCTTTGCCGATCCGATCAGCTGTTCATAACACTTCCTACGTCCATCAGCGTGAACTATCGCATGTCCGCCATGACCTGCCCAAAACCGGAAGTGACGTCATTTTCGCGGAAATGTAGTTTTTTACCATCAAGACCTTTATGAGCTTATACTGGTGTTTTTAAAAGTTATTTTTGACTTTATGACTTTCTGTGTCGTTTCTGGGATGCTGAGGACTCATATTGCACTGCTGGAAATAGTTTATTTTGATGCATATGCTGCTTTTTTGCAAATTTGCACTATGATATTTATTTTCGTTTTTCCTTCAGTGTATAGAAATTGGTGTATTTCAAAAATAAAACTATGAAGACACTCAAAATAAATTTCCTGTGGTGGGAAACTATTTTGTGCAACTTTTTTGTATTTACAGTTTTGAGGGATAAGCCTCTTAAATTTCTCTAACTAGAAATATATGTTAAAAAACAAAAACGATTTTCAATTTTTTTGTAGTTTATTGCACTTTTTTGCAATTTATGTAATTACTATGCACTTAATGCATGCATATTATTAAAATTTAGGCCGTAATGGTTGTATTGATGTATAGCAACTTGAAATGCTCCCAAAAATGTCTGTGAAGGTTCTCAGTCATCCAGGTCATCGTAGTCAAAGGAGCTTGCAAAGAAAAGCGTCTGGACTTCTTTAAGTTGCTTGAAGACGTTTCACCTCTCATCCGAGAAGCTTCTTCAGTTCTAAGGTCAAATGGTGGAGAGTCCCAGATATAAACCCAGTGGGAGTGACCCCCCACAGAGGGACAAAAGGACCCCCTGATGATCCTCTAATCGCCTGAGCCAAGGTGGGAAACTGGGCGTGGGTCCCAATCAGCCAGAGTTTCGGGTGTGTTCATTGTGAAACCTGGCCCCACCTTATCATGCGAATTCCTGAGGTCAGATGGCCCAGGATGTGAGTGGGCGTTAAGGCGTCTGGGAAGGGATCTCAAAACTGGATTATAGATGGCAGAGAGTTGGTGTCGTAAACCCCTGCCTCTGTTCAAAGATGGTCGCTCACAGTGGACATAGATGGCTTCTTTCACTCCTCTTTCAAACCATCTGTCCTCTCTGTCCAAAATGTGAACATTGGCATCCTCGAAAGAGTGTCCTTTATCCTTAAGATGCAGATGGACTGCTGAGTCTTGTCCTGTGGAGGTGGCTCTTCTGTGTTGTGCCATGCGCTTGTGAAGTGGCTGTTTGGTCTCTCTAATGTAGAGGTCTGGGCATTCCTCGCTGCACTGTACAGCATACACCACATTGTTAAGTTTGTGTTTTGGCGTTTTGTCTTTCGGGTGAACCAGTTTCTGTCTGAGCGTGTTGCTGGGTCTGAAATGCACCGGGATGTCATGCTTGGAGAAAACTCTCCTGAGTTTCTCTGATACACCGGCTACATAGGGGATGACAATGTTGTTGCGTCTGTCCTTCTTATCCTCCCTCGCTGGTGTCTGGTCTTCTTTTCTGTGCCTCTTTGCTGACTTTAAGAACTCCCAAAAATGGCACTACAACATGTAAAAATATAATATAAGCTCTGGCGGACTTGGTTCTATGGCAGGTCTTAAAGGGTTAAATATCAAGCATTTTTAAATACTTCTTAAGTACAAGTATCTGCACTTCTTCATAAGGACAAAGTGTCAGTATTTTGTCGCCTCTGTTGACAGACAGTGTTAATCTCTCTGTTTTGTGTCACATGTCAGATCAATGTGGGGATATTTCAGTTTTTCTGACACAGAACATAAAAGTGTTTATCTGCTCGGCTCCACTGATCTGAAAATGGGTTCGTTAAACACTTTTGTTCTTTCAAACAGTTTCAAAAATGCCTCCAAAGAGAAATGTACAGAATCTTTTGGTTTCCATTTCCTCGTCTCTTCTAAAAGACAAATGACAGACAAGTGAAGTCAAATGAAATGGGTTTGATTCTTTCCTCTGACTTTTCTCTCTTAAAGACAAAAAGCTGATGTGACAGTACTCACATCATTATTGAATGTTTTCAGTCCATAAATGCAATGATCAGATTGTCAGTGTTACACCTGTTACCACTTGTAACAGGTGTAACACTTGTACCACAGCTGTTCATTTTGCTGATGTTTTGATTCAAACTTGATCTTTATTTAAAGTGAAAACAGAGTTTCTGTAACAACTGTTGTTGTGCAAGATGCTGCAGAAACACTGAAAAGCACCACAATAAACCAACTCTGCCAACCACAAGTGTAATATGTGTAGTATGTAACACACACAGAGCAACCCTCTGATGTCTTTTCTGAAGCTGCCGTGTGTATTAACCAGTTTGTATTTTCAATATTCATGTGTAACTTGATAATCTGCAAACGTGCATTTGTTGAATTTGTCTGCAATAAAAAGTTGAACCTGTCTCGTCACGCTTCTTCTGCCAATATCAAGAGATGGGCAGAGCTCTATTCTCTACTCTATGCTATCAAGGTTATTATGTACACTGTGTTTAGTCAGCAGATCATACGGGCACCTACACACACATTTAAACTATAATGAATATGCAAAGAAGATAACCAGGAATTAGCTTTCACAGTTCATGTGTGCTTTTCTCAGCACTCGTGGTTCAGACCACGCTCATCTTTAACTCTGACCTCATTTTGAGCTCAGCTCTAATTCTGTAAAGTGTTGTGAGTCCATCTCACACACTTGTATCACATCAAAAACATTTGTTCACAGATTGAAAAAGGCTTCCTGCCACAGAGAGCATCTCCTGGATGACTAAGACGTTGTAAAGAATATCAGACACGCTGTCACTGCTGGTAAAACTGCAGCTTTGCTGTCTTGAAGTTTTATCCACTTGCATCTGGTTAACCATGTATGCAAATAAGGAGGAAGATGAGAGGGTGTCATTTTTTAACACTTCACTTCTGTATCTTAAAGACTGGGATGAGTTGACTTCTGCTTTACAGAAAGGACTGTCAGTTATCTACTTGCATTTTAATGGCTCACAGAGCAATGAGAGGAGCAGCTATGAGTGTAATAACAGCAGTCAGTGGATTTGTTCTCCTCACTGTGACAGGTTGGTCTGCTGTGAGTAATTCTACTTTGAGTAACCAAATGTGACAGAAAATATAATTCAGACACTGATTTGTTTTCAGGTGAATGTATTTTTCTTCCATCTGTAAAATGATGCTGTGTGAAACATCGTCTGTCCTTACAGCTCTGCAGCTCCAGCCTTCTGTCTCCATTCTTGAATGTTTTTCTTTGCACTGTTAACACTCAGCAGTTCAGAGTTTTGCAGTCTAATCATTTTATCTGCGTTTTATTCCAGTGCCATAAATCTGGACACTAATGATGTTTGGGTGAAAGACCCAATAATTTAGTCTAATTATTATAAATCATCTGTCGTCTTAGATTCACAGAATCTATTTGTTGTTGTTTAAGTGGATTTCCTCAGGATGAACATGGCCGACGTTTATCAGTGTGAACTGTTTGTTCCTCTTTTTGTTTTCATGCTGACAAAACCCAGACTATCAGTCTCACTTCACCTCTTTCCTTTTTTCTTTGTCTACATAAAGAACAAATTGTAAAGTCATGGCTGCCACTAAGTGATAGTGACACTACAGCCACTTCAAGCTGCACTGTAAAATGAATGAGTCATTTAACATTTGACTTTGAAGCTGCTGAGGCCTGAGCTTGTGTTTGGGATGCATTTTCAGCTACTTTTAATCACTCGAACCTGAAAAGTTTAGAAACAAAACTTTATCTGTGAAATGGAATTTTTTAGCTCGTTACACAGAAAAGCCAACATGTAACGTCCCCATATGAGAACATGTCTCTGTGTCTGTGTTTGTGTCCTTCTTTGTGGTTCTGCTGAAGTGTCTCTATGTGTCAGTGTGTCTCTTGTTATATAAGTGTGTTTGGGTGTATTTTATCCTAGAAGTTACTTGTGTAAGAAATTGTTAATTCCATAGACTACATTTTTATTTTTTATTCTTTACCCTTTAAATCAGAATGAGGTCCAACTACTTTTATCTGTTTTATTTATTTATTATGACCTGTCCAGGGTGTACCCCGCCTCTCGCCCTATGACAGCTGGGATAGGCTCCAGCACCCCCCGCGACCCTGAAAAGGATAAGCGGAAGCGAATGGATGGATGAATATATTTATTATTTTACTTTCTTTTTAAAATCCTGTCCTGTTCTCCTATGTTTTCCATTTTATTTCTGTTTATTGTGCTTCATTTTGGTCAGCAGTGGATGTTTTAAGTGTGTGCTAGAACTCAATTTGACTAAACTACCAAAATACTCCATTAGGCCTATTTTGGGTCTAACCACTGCTCTTCAGTAGTGCTTAGAGTACTACAGTAGTGATTGGTGCCTTCCTGTTTTGGGGGGTTTCTAAATGAATTATTGATTATCTAAAATGTACCCTTTAATAACAAAAACTCTGATACTGACTGTGTAAGAATCTATATCATTGCAGTGACGGGCATGTCACTGCAACCCCCTCTGGCTTTTGCTCCACGGCTGCGGGGTGACCCTGGGGCTCTCCTCGGCTATTTCATGGACAGTGGCACAGTTGTCCCTCCAGTTAATGTCCCATTAAAAGAGCCATAAATGTAATAAAAAAAGAGTACTTTGGGACCATGGTTTCCTCGATTTTTATTTCTGTCTTGTTGTGGTTCTTCCCAGACCTCAGGCTTCAGCCGCTATCCAGCCTGAATAGCAACAACATTCCTTTAGCATTGTAGGTACACCTTTAGCTGGTGTAGTGCTAAGCAGCTTTACCAGTGTAAACAGACAGGAAACAGCTAAAGGCGGGACAACAAATCCGATTGGTTAAAAATGAAATCGTCCATCAAGGTCAGAAAATAATGATAATTAAACACAACAGAATATATAACAAAACAAAAAGTAACGAGGCTTTCAACCCAACGATAACTTACTTTTATACAAGTTTATACAATTATTCAAAATTTAGTTGTGGTTTATTTTTTTGTTTCTTTTTCTGATTTTGAAGATTTTAGACTGAAATACATTAAACTACATGAGCAATAATTCCAACAAAGGTTTCTACTCTTATGTGTTTGTTGCTGTTACACGTGCTTCTCCTCTCCCACGTCCTCTCCTGTCTCCATCATCACTGCTAACCATCTCCATGCTGCCTTCACTCTCATACGATGGCTGAAACATGTTTAAATTAATTTCAAACTCATCTTACCTTGTGCACAGAGCAACAGTGGGTCAATGCAGTCAACTCTAGCAGCCTGTAACTTCTACACATTTACCTTTATCATCAGCAAATCATTTTTCATTATAGTTTGTTTTATTCTAACATTAAGTGAGAGTCTAATTATCTGACAACAGTAACTGCAGGTTCTCATTACACTCGGTCTACAAAGCAGCTGCTCTCACTGAGTTCCTGCCGTCTAATGTGAAGATCAGATGAATCTTTAGCTGAAAATAAAAATCTGCAAACTTTGTTTTCCATGACATGAAGCTAAAAATGTAGCCTACAGAAAAATACTAATCCAAATGAGTCTGTTTAATTTTTGTTAATCTAACTTTATTTTTTGTTATGATGTGCTCTGTGTTACAGTCGTTCTGGGTCAGGATGTCTGGGGAGTGACTTACACTTCTACTCAGATCTGTGCTGTAAAAGGATCCACAGTGGAGCTACGCTGCACCTTCAGATACCCATGGACTATAAATGGAATAAATACAAGAGTTGACAAAAAATTCTGGTTCATCAGAGACGAAAATAATGAACCTGTGGACCTGAAAACAGAGTCAGAGTACAGAGATCGTGTTCAGTATCAGCGTAAAAACAACGACTGCACTCTGAGAATCTCAGACCTCAGAGAGAGCGACTCAGCTGAGTACAAGTTCAGATTCATAACAAACGATCCAAGAGGGAAATATTCTGGTGTACCTGGAGTCACTTTGACTGTCACAGGTAACATGTTCATCCACTCGTTTACTATTTTAAATCCAAGTGTTTGCTGTGAGTGTGTTTGTGTGGTTTATCTGAATGTTGTCAGCTGAGCTTAATGTTCTTTATTTACTAATGGGCAGATCTGCAGGTGCAGGTGAGCAGATCAGCTGTCAGAGGTGATTTTAAGTCAGCAGATCTGAAGTGTGAGAGCAGTTGTCCTCTGCCTGATAATCTCTCCTACATCTGGTACAAGAATGAACGGATCATCACAGGACAAACATCTAATCTTCTTCTAAACTACCTGGATCCTACAAACAGGATTTCCTGTGCTGTCAGAGGATATGAGAACTTCCACTCTCCTTCAGTGGGTGAGTTTATGCTTTAACATAATGCCATGTTGTGGAGCCGTGTGGCAAATGAGCTGTAGATTTTATAGGTTTTCATAAGGGTAACACTACTAGTTTGTATTTTCTGTTGATCACACAACCTGTGTAGTCGGAGCTCATAAATAGTTATCCTACACTGAGGTCACTGAAGGGAGGAGACTTTCTCATGGGCTTATACTGAGGCCTTATCACATCGTTTTCATTTCTGTCCTCGGATGTTGTGACTCTGACTAATATCCAACTCTCTCTGTCTCACAGTGGTGAAGGATGTCTGGGATGTGACTTACACTTCTACTCAGGTCTGTGCCTTCAAAGGAGCAACAGCAGAAATACGCTGCACCTTCAGATACCCATCGACTATAAATGGAATAAATACAGAAGTTGTCCAAAAATTCTGGTTCATCAGAGACGAAAATAATGAACCTGTGGACCTGAAAACAGAGTCAGAGTACAAAAACCGTGTTCAGTATCAGTGTAAAAACAACGACTGCACTCTGAGAATCACAGACCTGAGAGAGAGCGACTCAGCCGAGTACAAGTTCAGATTCATAACAAACGATCCAAGAGGGAAATATTCTGGTGTACCTGGAGTCACTTTGACAGTCACAGATAAAATAATTTTCAGTGGAAGTAACTTTAAACATTTATAAGCTTTGCAGTATGTTGAGAGTTTGTTTTAATATAATATCTGTTGTTTGCTCCCAGGTCCACAGCTCCAGGTACATGTGAGGAGATCAACAGTAAACTCTTATTCTAACTGGAAAGAGCTGACATGTCACAACAACTGTCAGCTACCCGATCAATCTTCCTACATCTGGTACAGGAATGGACACAAACTTTCATCAGACGAACAATATTTACAGCTGAACACATTTGATTCTGCAGACAGTTTTCACTGTGCTGTGAAAGGATATGAGCAATTCCCTTCTCCAACAGTGTGTGAGTTCACTACTTTTTGTTTCATTAAGAGAATTATATTTAATTTTTCTTTATTTACGTGAATGTGTCTGTATGTTAGTTTTAGTCAGAGGCCTTTCTTTTGGGAGGTTTACAATGTTTTCTTTTTAGAATATAAATTTCTAAAATTTGGTTTTGTTGTGATTCTTATGTTTCCTCCTCCAGATGCTCCAAAGCTTCCCTCTGTGTCAGTGAGTCCCTCTGCTGAGATAGTGGAGGGCAGTTCAGTCACTCTGACCTGTAGCAGTGATGCTAACCCAGCAGCTAGTTACACCTGGTACAAGGAGGATGTCATCAACCCTCTCATTTACCAAAACCAACATTTTTTCTTCTCCATCCTGCCCTCTGACTCTGGAAAGTATTACTGTACAGCTGATAATGACCTGGGACAAAAGAGATCTGAAAGCAGAACTATTGATGTGAAATGTGAGTAAAATACATTTATAAGCTGTAAAGACTTTTTGAAGAGCTGTGAGACTGCTGCAGGAATATGGAAAAACTTGAATTACATATCACGAAGACCATGTTTGCAGTTTTTAGAAATACTGTTATTCTTTTTATTTTCAATGGTTGAGTGTGTGAGCTGAACTATTTTTATGCATTCAAATAGAAAAAAAAACAGAATTCCATGATTAGAAAATGTCATAAACAAATTTTACATGTTTTCTATTCATAATAGAACATAAAAAAATATCAGCTGAGAAAATGTACGATTTAAAGAGTACAAGTAAAGTATTTGTTCATTCTGAGTTTCATGACAGTAACACAAGTCCAAAAGTTTGGATGGGGCCAACAAAAGGCTGGAAAACTAAGAGTTACTAAAAACATCTGGAGGAACATGTTGCATCAAGTTAACTGGCAACAGTCTCACAACATGTTTGGGTATAAAAATAAAATCCGAGAGACGCAGTTTCTCAGAAATAAAGACGGGCAAAGGTTCTTCAATCTGTAAAAACCTGTGACTACAAATTGTGGGAATTTTACAAAATTATCGTCCACGATTTTATGTTTTAAGACTCTGGATATCTGACAAACTACATTACATGATACCATCAAATATTGAGCGAATCTAGAGAAATCTGTGTGCATAAGTTGCATTGACTGAGATGAATATTGGATGCCTGTGATATTCAGACCCTCAAAAAGGTAAAAGTGTCTCTGCTCCAGATCTTTTGAAAATGTGCTGCTGTCACTGAATTCAAAATATGCTTATTAGTTTGCAGAGTTTGGCTAACCTTAGCAGCACAGACAGAAGTTGGTTTCTTCCAAGCTAGCATCCACTCCTTTATGCCGAATGAGACTGCCTTTGCCAGTGGGCTGTCATTTGCTTCCTTTCCTGGTTCTCCTTTACATCCTTCCTTCTTTTTGGATGCTCAGTCATCGGTCAAGAGTGCAGCCCAGGTTACTGGCCAGTGGGCTCTTCATCTTTGAACAAGTAACTGCCATTATATATTAATACAATAAGAAGACCACAGACTAGAGTTTAAGGTGACTAGCAAGGGCAGCAATATTTCTAGTTGGTCATATCACTAATAAAAAAAAAGTGTGTAGGGTATGAATGCTGGGTATTCCATCCAGCCTAATGCAGAAATTAGTCAGCTTTATGCTTTTGAAAATTGGAGGACAAATGGCAGGATATGTTTTATAATCTAAGATACAGTGGCTTGCAAAAGTATTCGGCCCCCTTGAACTTTCCCACATTTTGTCACATTACAGCCACAAACATGAATCAATTTTATTGGAATTCCACGTGAAAGACCAACAAAGTGGTGTACACGTGAGAAGTGGAACGAAAATCATACATGATTCCAAACATTCTTTACAAATAAATAATTGCAAAGTGGGGTGTGCGTAATTATTCAGCCCCCTGAGTCAATACTTTGTAGAACCACCTTTTGCTGCAAAAACAGCTGCCAGTCTTTTAGGGTTTGTCTCTACCAGCTTTGCACATCTACAGACTGAAATCTTTGCCCATTCTTCTTTGCAAAACAGCTCCAGCTCAGTCAGATTAGATGGACAGCGTTTGTGAACAGCAGTTTTCAGATCTTGCCACAGATTCTTGATTGGATTTAGATCTGGACTTTGACTGGACCATTCTAACACATGGATATGTTTTGTTTTAACCCACTCCATTGTTGCCCTGGCTTTATGTTTAGGGTCGTTGTCCTGCTGGAAGGTGAACCTCCGCCTCAGTCTCAAGTCTTTTGCAGATTCCAAGAGGTTTTCTTCCAAGGTTGCCCTGTGTTTGGCTCCATCCATCTTCCCATCAACTCTGACCAGCTTCCCTGTCCCTGCTGAAGAGAAGCACCCCCAGAGCATGATGCTGCCACCACCATATTTGACAGTGGGGATGGTGTGTTCAGAGTGATGTGCAGTGTTAGTTTTCCGCCACACATAGCGTTTTGCATTTTGGCCAAAAAGTTCCATTTTGGTCTCATCTGACCAGAGCACCTTCTTCCACATGTTTGCTGTGTCCCCCACATGGCTTGTGGCAAACTGCAAACGGGACTTCTTATGGTTTTCTGTTAACAATGGCTTTCTTCTTGCCACTCTTCCATAAAGGCCAACTTTGTGCAATGCACGACTAATAGTTGTCCTATGGACAGATTCCCCCACCTGAGCTGTAGATCTCTGCAGCTCGTCCAGAGTCACCATGGGCCTCTTGGCTGCATTTCTGATCAGCGCTCTCCTTGTTCGGCCTGTGAGTTTAGGTGGACGGCCTTGTCTTGGTTTACAGTTTTGCCATACTCCTTCCATTTCTGAATGATCGCTTGAACAGTGCTCCGTGGGATGTTCAAGGCTTGGGAAATCTTTTTGTAGCCTAAGCCTGCTTTAAATTTCTCAGTAACTTTATCCCTTCATGGTGTTGTTGCTCCCAGTATTCTCTTAGACAACCTCTTTTGCTGCACTCAGACCAAAGGGGGCTGAATAATTACGCACACCCCACTTTGCAGTTATTTCTTTGTAAAAAACGTTTGGAATCATGTACGATTTTCGTTCCACTTCTCACGTGTACACCACTTTGTGTTGGTCTTTCATGTGGAATTCCAATAAAATTGATCCATGTTTGTGGCTGTAATGTGACAAAATGTGGGAAAGTTCAAGGGGGCCGAATACTTTTGCAAGCCACTGTATATGAACACATGTAAGAACCGTTACAAATGTCTACATCGAAATCTCAGTAAATAGTGATATATAGTTTGATCCGATCATTTCCACTTTCAAAAGTGTGTTCATACAAATATTTGAGACATTTCTTTAAATAACAGACTGCTTTATCCAACTGAGAACATCAACTGCAGCTTCTCATTACACACAAAGCAATTCTTCAAAGCAAAGCGGTTTCATTGAGATTCCTCTAATATTGAAATCAAACAAGTTTTTAGCTGAAGAAAAACCTGCAGACAGTTTTAACTGTGCTGTGAAAGGATAAGAGCTTTTCCATTCTAACAGTGTGTGACTTCACTTCTCTTACTCCTTTACTCCTCAATAAAGCTGATTTGTTT
The DNA here is from genome assembly GCF_964374335.1 of Astatotilapia calliptera. NCBI lineage: Eukaryota > Metazoa > Chordata > Actinopteri > Cichliformes > Cichlidae > Astatotilapia > Astatotilapia calliptera. The sequence continues at coordinate 37,307,208 of NC_137427.1, read as the reverse complement.
CGTTTTGGGAAGTTTACAATGTTTTCCTTTTAGAATATAAGCTATTAATATTTGAAAATTTGGTTCTAACTATATATTGTATATATTGTAATTACATATTGTATGTTTCCTCCTCCAGATGCTCCAAAGCTTCCCTCTGTGTCAGTGAGTCCCTCTGCTGAGATAGTGGAGGGCAGTTCAGTGAATCTGACCTGTAGCAGTGATGCTAACCCAGCAGCTAACTACACCTGGTACAAGGAGGATGTCATCAACCCTCTCAGCTACCAAAAACAACATGTTTTCAGCTCCATCCTGCCCTCTGACTCTGGAAAGTATTACTGTACAGCTGATAATGGCCTGGGACAAAATAAATCTGAAAGCAGAACTATTGATGTGAAATGTGAGTAAAATAAATATATTTTTTAAGTACATTGTCTTAGTTTAACATGTGGTATGTTTTCTGTGTTCTGATGATTTGCAAAACAATATATTGTATTTGTATTTTATTTATATTTTACACAATTTTGTCACACTTTTTTGGACTAAAGGTTATTTAGGATTTTTTTTTTGTTCTGTGAATGTCTTTTAATAAATATAACACATCAATGTACTCTTTTACGTATGTAACTTAGTTTTTTCATTAACAGTGTGTGTGTAAGACACTGATAATTTACATTAAACTCTTATATATTAACAGATGCTCCAAAGCTTCCCTCTGTGTCAGTGAGTCCCTCTGCTGAGATAGTGGAGGGCAGTTCAGTGACTCTGACCTGTAGCAGTGATGCTAACCCAGCACCTAGTTACACCTGGTACAAGGACAACAAAGTACTGGCAACAAGACAAAAGAATGTTTATCACTTTATCTCCATTAAATTGGAGAACAGTGGGAATTATTCCTGCAAGTCTGAGAATCAGTATGGACAGAAGAACTCTACGTCTCTATCAATAGATGTTCAATGTTAGTCTTTTTTCAGTGGAGATCTCTAAAAATAATACTTGATAACATTAATAGAATGTGATTATATACATGTTTTTTATTTAATGTTTGCTAGATGCTCCAAAGCTTCCCTCTGTGTCAGTGAGTCCCTCTGCTGAGATAGTGGAGGGCAGTTCAGTCACTCTGACCTGTAGCAGTGATGCTAATCCAGCAGCTAGTTACACCTGGTACAAAGACAACAAAGTACTTTCAACGGGACAAAAGGATGTTTATCACTTTATCTCCATCAAATTGGAGAACAGTGGGAATTATTCCTGCAAGTCTGAGAATCAGTATGGACAGAAGAACTCTACGTCTCTATCCATAGATGTTCAATGTTAGTTGTTTTTTTTTTCAGTGGAGATCTCTAAAAATAATACTTGATAATGTTAATAGAATGTAATTATATACATGTTTTTTATTTAATGTTTGCTAGATGCTCCAAAGCTTCCCTCTGTGTCAGTGAGTCCCTCTGCTGAGATAGTGGAGGGCAGTTCAGTCACTCTGACCTGTAGCAGTGATGCTAACCCAGCAGCTAAATACACCTGGTACAAGGAGGATGAAGACTCACCTAAAGCATCAGGACACAACTTCACCATCAGCAACATCAGACCTGAGCACAGTGGGAGTTATTACTGTGTGGCCCACAACAGCAGAGGACGTCATAATGTCACCTTACAGCTGACTGTCAGGGAAGGTACATTTTTTATTTCACTTACTCATTTGCTCATAGATGTCATAACCCACTATATATAATAATGTGTGTGGTAGTAATGAGCAGCTCATGGCATTGTTTATAATCAGTGCATGGACACACTAAACAATAATAGCAAACTATTCACAATCACTCGGAGTTTAACTTATACAAATCTATTAATATGGTGAGATAACAATAATGCTCACAAAACAAACAAACAAATCAAGCAGTCCATCAATTACAACTTAAAAACCAGCAACATTTATATAGAAGAGAAAACAAAGCAAGGATTATTGTCTGTAATCCGTAATCTGGCTGCATATAAATACATGTTTTTATTTTTTATATTTGTTTTTAAATCACAGATTTCCCGAAGGCGGCAAAACTAGCTGTCACTGGAATAACTCTTGTGGTTTTCCTAGTTATTATATGCCTCTTGGTCTTTTTCCTGCTTGCGTGAGTATCTGCTGCACATTAAAAATCACCTTTGTTGGTGCTCAGATTGCTTACTTTTAATTAAGTTTTTCATTCCTCCCCCTGACCTAGAAAAAAGAAGCCCTCAGCGTTATTTCCTGTGCCTGGAAACAGACGGGACAACAACAACAAGGTGAGCATTTAATAACTGAGTGTGAAATCCTGTGAAACTGCATTCTGGTTAAAATTCAATTTGAACAGTCAAAGTGAAGTTTAAAATTCCAAAACACCTGCAGAAGAAAAGAGTTGAGCCACCCCAATTAGACTCATCCTTAACAATGTTTTTGATAAACTCAAATGTGGCTGTAGTTCTCACAATATTCTCTGTAAATCAGAGTTTTCTGCTAAAAATGTCATGAGCAACTGAGACATTAATAATGTCCATTCAGGTGACATCACGACTGATAAACCACCCAGTGGTATCAGACCCCCTGCTGTCTGTGGCCATAGACGCACACTGATTTAAAACTAGCTTGGAATCTCTGGATGTCTAATCTAGCTGGCTCCATAACATTTCCTTGAACATTTTCTTGAACAGGTTTCCTGCACATCTCCAAGTCAGCACACAGGGAAGACAGAGGTAAGACTGAAAACCAGATCTGAACTGCAAAAGAACTTTATACTGAGAGTCAGGGTTGTTGAGGGGGAGCTCTGGGCAACGTTACTTATCTTACTTTAAATATGAGTATGAGTATGCTTATTTATCCCTAAGTTGGTCAATCTCTATAACATGAATATTTATAAACATAAATAAGTAAAATGACTGTAAGTAGAGCAAATGAAGGAAATCAGCCAAAGTTCAACAGGTTTCTGAACTCTGTGTTTTTTCAGTCTCCACCCAGTCACTCAGAGGAAGATGAAGAGCTTAACTATGCTAGTGTCCGATTCTCAACGAACCAGACTGATCCCATTTATTACAACATCCGATCAGCTGGATCCCGCAGACAAAAGGTGAAAGAGGAGGATGAGCATGTAGAGTACGCTGCAGTCAACTTCAGTCCTGCCCTGAGGTAACCAGCACTAAGAATTTCAGTTGTATAGATGCATGCATCCATGTAAGGAAATCCAAGAACGTAACATTTACAGTGGGAAAAACATTTCATCCAACTGACTTCATAGCCTGAGGGTAACCGCTGTGGACTTTAGTGATTCTCTGACCGACCTGGCCTGCTGCTTTATACACTAGAAACATGAACTTGTGCACACATATTACAGCACGCCTCCTTCATCCATCCTATTTTTTTTTTCTCCAGAACTGTACACCAGGACAGTGAGGAGGATCCGTCTGAATTGTACAGCACAGTCAAGAAAATCTGATAAAAGCAAAAGGAAGCCGAACTGTGGACCATTCTTTAATTGTCAGTTCCTAATAGAGCTACTGGACAGTAGATATGATTCTACAATATAATTTTGGTCAGGCGTTCATTGTCCCCTGAGGGTAACTGCTGTGGACTTGATTGTCTGATTTCATCTGAAGTTTTGTACTACACCTCTAGTTTTAACTTCAACTGATATTTCTTCAAAAGAGTGTCCAGATGTTTGGGGAGTAGAGGTTATTTTGTCATTTTCTTTGAAACTACTTGTTCAACACTGGAAAAAACAACAAGTCCATTCAAGATTTTTCAGGTTCTTAAAGTTTGGTACAAATATGCAGGTTATCTGTTGCTGTCTATTGCCAAGATTTAGTGCAAACCTTCATGTCCACCTTCTGATCCACCATCAGGCAAAAAATTCATCTCATACGTTTGTTGGAAGTCATGTATACTTGACTAAAATGTATATTTCTTTTAGTTTCATGAGACATAGGAAATGTTTTTGCACTGCAGCACTGTATGTAATAGCTAATACATGGTAAGCTTGTATTTATTAATATTATTAATATTATTGTTGTTGTAATACATCAGTATGCTGAGTTAAAGAGCACCGAGTTATTGGAAAAGAACATGCGTCCTGTTTCCACTCCATAGTAGTACAGAATAATATTTTACACATTTTCCACGATTCACTTTAGTTCTGTCTGTTTTATATTTTGTCTGCATCATTCCTGCTCTCAGTTGTTTAATTGTAATTTGCTTAAAGTAAAACCATCATTATTTAAAAGAACTCTTCTGTTTCCTGTTGTTAACTCTGATGGTGGTTTTGAATGTTGTTTTAAATGCATTCTTTTCACACTGATTGTTTATAACATGCTTTACAAATAGAATAATCTTTACATCTGAGTTCCCGAGTTCATGTTTTTGTGTCAGATATTTCTGTTTCAAAGCATTTCTTGTGTTATTTCTTGTATTATATTGTAACCATGTGCCTTTGTGTGCTCATGTTAGTTTTTACTTCATCTGTTAGCTTTTGTATTTTGTATATGGTGGTGCAGTGGTTAGCACTGTGTACTCTGGCTTCCTCCTACAGTCTAAACCATAGGCCGAGAGGCAGGGTACACCCTGAACAGGTCACCAGCAGGGCTAATACAGAGAGATAAACAACCACACAGCTAAAAAACCCATCTTTTTAAACTTGCTTTTAGTTGATTTTTATTTTTAGGTTTTAGCTTCTGTGAAGCACTTTGTGATTTTTATCTTGAAAGGTGCTATATAAATAAAGTTTTACTTACTTTTTACTTACTAAACACATGCAGTAAGCGGGGTTATGGTGATTTGAAATTGCTCCTAGGTGTGAATGGTTGTTTATCTCTCTGTATTAGCCCTGCTGGTGACCTGTTCAGGGTGTACCCTGCCTCTCGGCCTATGGTAGCTGGTATAGGTTTTAGTCCCCTTGTGACCCTGATAAGGGTAAGAGGATGGATGGATGTTAGTTTTCTGTCATTGTTGTTGACCGTCCTGAATAGTTTGTTGCTGAATACTCAGCTCCATCAGATCATCACTTACCCCAGTACTTCCTTGCCACCCTGTTTCTTAATTTGTCGTCATTTTTCATTTCTTATCTTCCATGTCTAGAGGTTGTTTTTGTGTCTGTGACTTAGGTTTTTTTTCTTTCTTTTTCTTTTGTTCATTGTTCTGCTGCATGATCACCAGTACGTGACCACTTCCTGGATTTGACTAAAGGTTTGGAACCACACCTGTTCAAGTAGATGGAACAGTAGATAAATAAGAAGTCGGGGGAAGTCTAATGTCAAACCCATGTGTTATGCAAATGAATAACAGATAGATTTCAGTACACCTATTAGTAATGCAGCACATTGTTAAAGGGCATAGGGCCAAGTATAGAGTCACAGATTCATTTTTTCTAGTTGTGAAACTATGTAAATACAAATCTAACAAGACGTTTCCTGTACAAAAAGGGCAGGAAAAGAAATGTTATGAAGCTTGCATCTCTTACCAAGTTGCCTTTTACTGGCACGTTGTTTATTCTGCAGAGAGGTAAAGAGGAAGGATTTAGCAACATCTTAATCTCTTTGAGTGTTTGAAGTGATTAATCATTTGTTCACTGTTTACTTTTAACTTCTTGTATTGTCACTAAAATCACCGAGAAAGCAGCTGTAAGTCTGACAGCAGCAGAGAGTGGATGTATTGTTCTTGTCCTCTTAGTGTCCCGTCAGTCCATCCATATTTACACTGAAGAGCACTTAGCCTTGTTATTCACAGCTGGTTTAATGTAGATTACAAAAATGAACCAGCCCCGTTCTATGATGACTGCTGAGCAGGTGTGTGTCTGTGCATTACTGCCTCGTTCATGTATCATTACAGATTATGTTTAATCAAATATTTCATTCAAACTGTTTATATATATCTGTGTGTGTGTGTGTGTGTGTGTGTGTGTGTGTGTGTGTGTGTGTGTGTGTGTGTGTGTGTGTGTGTGTGTTCACATGATGTGATGGCTCCTGACAGCAATCACAAATACAAATAAAAATGCAATCAGGTACATCCCACAGTGGATTTAGTTCTTGTATTATGAAGATAAAAGTATTAAAATAAGCGTCGGTGGAGAGTTTTCTACAGTCGCTGGTTTTACTGCAGGCCTGTGCATGTTATCATGTCTGTGGTCTTATTGAAAATTGCACAAACAAGTTACAAATCACTTCCTGTTGCTCTGCATGCATCACTTTTCTTCTTTCACCACAACGAACATGACATGTTTCTAAGTCACACATCAAGCATGTCTCATTACTATCTTGTTAATCTTCCCTTTCACTCTTGTTGTTATTCATCTGTCACAAATTACTCCACCCGGCCTGCACTCACTTCTTCATCTCTATTGGGCAGTGTTCATTTCATGGCTGACCCCAGGTGTTCATATTCATCCACCTTCACTATTGCTTTTGTGATTCTTGCACGTTCACCTTTCCACCCGTCTCCCTCTCATTTATACATGTATTTTGTCTTGTCTCCACTGACTTTGATTCCTTTTCTCAAACCACCAGCATTAGGGCAGGGATAGCTCAGTAGGTAGAATGGTCGTCCCTGTGATCGGAAAGTTGGGGGTTCGAATCCACTGAGCGGCTACCCTGAGGTACACCTGAGCAAGGTACCATCCCTACACACTGCTTATTGGCTGCCCCCGGCTCCACTGAGTGACTGGGTCAAATGCAGAGAAAGTAATAATTCAAGCTGGTCCACTCGTTTCTCATGTGTTTATTTTCTATGTCATTAAAGATGTTTGCCGTACAAACATTCCACCGTTGAAAAAGAAAAGTTGGACCAGTACTCAACTTTGATCTCTCAAAGGACTTTTTACATTTTAAGTCTTATTCACACACACACACACACACACACACACACACACACACACACACACATCTTCATTACACTGCACTTGCTTGTCCTTTAAGATAAATTGATCTTAATCTGTGTTAAACAGCGAGACAACTTTAGAGGTGAAAATAACATCATTCATGCGGTTATCTACCAAGTCAGAGCCAACAAGAAGAGCACTGAATCAAGAAATCATATAAATAGAATCTGTCAGACAAAGTGAAGTAGGCTACAAGATCAAAGAAGGTCAGAAACCATCTAAAGAAATTCAAGGACAGATTTAAAATACAATCATTCATATCTATCGGTTTGTTAAGCTTTACAAAGCCTAGGGCTTTGGGACTCAAGTGAACCACAGAGAAAACCATTATCTACACACAGAGGAAACTGGGAAGAGTGGTGAAACTTCCCAGGAGTTGCAGGCTAAAATGACTTCATGAGTGCACTGACTACTCATCCAGGAGATCATGAAAGAACCCAGAGAAACATCTGAAGAACTCCAGACATCATTTTTGACCAGGACATGTCCTTCAACGCACATATTAAACAAATATGTAAGACTGCGGTCTTCCATTTGCGCAACATCTCTAAAGTTAGAAATATCCTGTCTCAGAGTGACACTGAAAAACTAGTTCATGCATTTATTACTTCCAGGCTGGACGACTGCAAATCATTATTATCAGGATGTCCTAAAAACTCACTGAAAAGCCTTCAGCTAATCCAAAATGCTGCAGCAAGAGTCCTGACAGGGACTAGAAAGAGAGAGCAGATTTCTCCTGTTTTGGCTTCCCTTCATTGGCTTCCTGTTAAATCCAGAATTGAATTCAAAATCGTGCTCCTCACATACAAGGTCTTAAATAATCAGGCCCCATCTTATCTTAATGACCTTGTAGTACCATATCACCCTATTAGAGCACTTCACTCTCGCTCTGCAGGCCTACTTGTTGTTCCTAGAGTATTTAAAAGTAGAATGGGAGGCAGAGCCTTCAGTTTTCAGGCCCCTCTTCTGTGGAACCAGCTTCCAGTTTGGATTCGGGAGAGAGACACTATCTCTACTTTCAAGATTAGGCTTAAAACTTTCCTTTTTGCTAAAGCATATAGTTAGGGCTGGACCAGGTGACCCTGAATCCTCCCTTAGTTATGCTGCAATAGACATAGGCTGCCGGGGATTCCCATGATGCATTGAGTTTTTCCTTTCCAGTCACCTTTCTCACTCACTATGTATTAACAGACCTCTCTGCATTCAATCATATCTGTTATTAACCTCTGTCTCTCTTCCACAACATGTCTTTATCCTGTCTTTCTTCGCAGCAGATGGCCCCGCCCCTCCCTGAGCCTGGTTCTGCCGGAGATTTCTTCCTGTTAAAAGGGAGTTTTTCCTTCCCACTGTCGCCAAAGTGCTTGCTCATAGGGGGTCATATGATTGTTGGGTTTTTCTCTGTATCTATGAAGCACCTTGAGGCGACTTTTGTTGTGATTTGGCGCTATATAAATAAAATTGAATTGAATTGAATTTTCCTCTGTTATGGTCAGATTTCATGGTTCAACAATAAGAACGAGACTGAACAAAAATGGCATCCATGGCAGAGATCCAATAAGAAAACCACTGCCACAATAACTTGTCTCACATTTGCCACAAAACATCTGACTCCAGGGAAAATATTGTGTGGACTGACGAGACAAAAGTTAAACTTTTTGGAAGGTTTGAATCCTGTTACATCTGGTGTCAAATTAAAAGCATGTTATAAATCAACATCATAAAAACAGTCAAACATGGTGGTGTTAGTGTGACGGTCTGGGCTGCTCTGCTGCTTCAGCTTTCTACCAGAAAATCCAGCCATCATTTTGTGCCTGAAAACACAAGCTAAGTTTGGTCATGTAGCAATGACCCACAGCAGACCAGAAAGTGATGGCATAATGAAAGTCCAGACCTAAAGCCAATTAATATGCTTTGGATTGGATTTATTGGCCATTCATGATCGTAAAAACTTCCAGTGTGGCTAAATTAAACAATTCTGCAAAGAAGGGTAAGCAAAAGAATTCCTCCACAGTAATGTGAAAAACAGTTTATGGGGTTTTCAAATAGGGTCAGGTAGGTTTGAATAGCCTTTTACCCCTTAATAAAAAGATAATTTAAAAAAATGCATTTTATAATTACGTGTATTTTCTTTGTCCAGCATAAAAATTAAGTTGATCTCAAACATGTAAGTGTGACAAATATTCAAAACAAAGAATAATTACACATCTCTCTCTGCGGTTTATACTTCTTCATTCTTGTTCAAAGTTATGGTAACTGGCAAGACTCTCACTTCCCTTTTCACAGAGAAAACTAAATATAGATTGAAAGAATTTATCAGGAGTACACAGTAAGTTGAGCATACAAAATGATTTCCTTTTTTTTTTTGCCACAAAATTGTGTGCGACAGCTGCCCTGACACCTCTACAGCCTGCAGGCGTTGACCGACAGTTCGTTGGCAGTGTCGCTTAGACTCCTGCATTTAGCTTGCAGGCTGGGATGGCTGGAGCACTCTGCGGGTGAAGGCCAGCGCTCCACCCAGGTGTCCTTCCCCAACACGTAGATGAACCTGACACACAAAATGAAAAAAGAAAGAAAGACAGATGGCAAGTTAACAAGTAAGAGCACCCAAGTGTCTCATAGTAAACTTGTCCTGTCATAGTTCCGTATTTGAATCAACACAAAATTATTTGTAAGCATTTATTTTTCCTGTTCTGCTCACTTGTTGGTTTCAGTATCAACATTCCACTGGTCGTCCTTGGGGCCAATGATGAGGTATTGGGAGCCCTGCTTCAAGTCTAGTCCATCTCTGCAACCTCCGTGAGACATGAAGATCCTCGTCTGACCCACTCCAACTCCACCCTCCAGACCTGAGTGGGAGAAGAACAAATATAATAAGCCTTCATTTGTCTTTGAGTTACAAGAATGCACAAGCAGCACTTCATAAATGGGGTCACCAAATAATGAAAAAGTTAACTGGACCACATCATTCCTCCATTGCTCACACTGAAAAGACTGAGAGGTGAAAGCCAGTCACTACTAGGACTCACCCAGTTTGATAACTTGTGTGATCTCCATCTCATATTTGTCGTAGTAACTCTGGATGACATTCAGCACCTTCACCTGGAAAACTAAAACACAGTAGCAACCAAACCTGAGCATCATGAGCAAATTACTGTAAAATTAATCGGACTCTTAAATGGGTGAGGCACTGTTTCCATAAATTAATAGTAACTGTTTCCACGACAAAATAATAATAGCATTACTAACAAAAGGGGGAGGTGACAGTTTCCCACCCTTTTCCAGTAAGATACTAAACTGAAATTCTGTATGATGCCCTGGGGAGTTGCTATATGAGCGATTCATGGTCCACATGGTAAATGAGAGAAAAATAAAGCAGGAGAGCAATAGTGCCATCAGCTAAACTTTCTTTACAATGTTTTAAATATTACAGTTTCTGTGAATGCTCACATTATGCTTCCATTTATTACTCAAACAACATATTATTTGTTCCTACTCTAACAGCTGATTCGCTGCAGGGCTTATGTCATTGTTACTGCTTGAATAAGGGCATTTAATGTGGCTTCTTTTATTTCTATAAATATTAAAATCTTAATTTCTTCATCTAGCGGCAGTTTTGACAACGTACATCTGAATATTTTTAAATCATTTGAATGGCAGTCAGCCAATGAACATGCAAAAGTGTAAGCCTCCAGTGTGCAGGCATGCATGTTGAAGGCGCCGGAGTGTAAAAGCACATGTACCATGGTGTAAGCTCTTGCAGGCAAACGTCTCTCTTTCTTTGCTGGGGAAGTTTTCACTGTCCGCTTTGGAGATGCAGCAGTCACCTGGAGGTTTTGAAACCACGGGAGGTCAAATGTGCAGAGGTGGAAAAAAAATACACGCATCCTTTAATGCATTGTTGCAAATCCCATACTTTACCCTGTGTGCAGCGGCAGACGTTGTTTCTGCAGATCTGGCTGAGCTGCTCCTTGTTCTCACGGGGGGTGTAAGTACGACTGCAGCGGCGGTCTGTGACAAAGTGAGAGGGGAGAAATCTAAAAGCTTTAATGTTATTATTATTATTATTTATTTATCTTGGTTTTATGCGAAATATAAGGACGCAGTACAACTTGGCCACTTGGTTGGCTGCTCTCAGCCATGCAACATATGGTCACCTGCTCATCCCAGTGAGCTAAACTGCCGTTCCTTTTATAAGTATTTCTTATAATACTGTATCGCAGAATCTCTGATTTTTATGTCTACAGCTGTATTTCCCAACCTGGGTTGTAATACTCGTAAACAGTCACTGAGGATGGCTGCAGGAGGCCAACTTTGAAGGTCTGCTGGAGTCTGAATATTAGGATCTCAGGCTCTTTGTGAGAAACCTACAAAGAGAAACAATGCAGAGCAGGGGGAATGTTATAAGACATACTTCTTAAAAATGGTACATAAAACTGACTTAAACTGGACAGATTTTAACTCCTCATACTCTTTCTTCCTGTAATCCAATAAATGAGACAGTGGTCTACAGCACAGTTACCTTAAACAGGTGGATGATCAGGGATCCCCTGTCACTCAGGTTATCTACTATCTGGAAGTTGTTGATGTAATGATCCACTGAGTTGGACAACTAGAGACAAACATGTTCAGAATTTATTAGTTCAATTTAAACAGAAATAAAATGCTGCCGTGTAGAAAACATTCTATAGAATTGTATTTAAAGTGTAAATTCACAATGCAATGCTGTATTTATTACCGAAATATGTTAAACCCATTACAGCCTTAGGTGATGCAGGGGTCAAACAAGTGAGCTGAGGTGTGCTTTTTGGTGTGATACTGATAAATTACAGTAAAGAAAACTGAGCTTGCAGCTTAACTTTTTCACAACACGCACAGAAAAAAGTTTGAATAAAACAAAATAAAATAGATGTAAAATAAATTCAGGTTTACTCTGTGTAAGAAAGCTAAAACTAAACTTGGATCATTTCTTAGCCATGAAAGCTTTGTTTCAGATTTTTGAAGCACTGGCCTAGAGGCTGATTACCATCTCCAGGTCTGAGTTTTCTGGGGTGAAGCCAGTGGGCAAACTGATGTCAAGAACCACCATCCTGACGTCTCTGGGTCCTAAAGCCCTGCGAAAGAAAAGCAGAAAGCACTGGCAAAGGATATGAAATCTAAATCTGAAAGGACCCAAATGATCTGATTAACCTCATGAGAAATGTGAGCAGCTGTTCTGAATCGCTGGATCAATAACTCACATTCAGTGGACCAAATGTTCAAAGAAAATTTATTACGGTCAGACAGACTCACATTTGGCAGTTTTTGTTTAAAAATGTGGTCGTCCCATATTAAAAAGTTGACTGTTTTTGCTGTTTGCTACACTTTGTATGAAGTAAAAGATATAAAAATACACTTTTTTTTCTTATTCTCTAAAATTTAGCAAGTAATTGTATCTTACCTCACTTTGATGGTGATCTGATAGGACTTTTCTACATCTGCTGGAGGCTTTTCTGTTATGAGATGGAGGAAAAGTGTTATTAAATATGTAATCCATAAAGCTTGCTGAAGATACTTGGTGTGTATATGTATTGATAGTTTTTTTATGTATATGTTTGTCATATTGCAGTTGCTGTCTTTTCTACTGTTTTTAAAAAAAAAAAATCAGATGTTTGATTTCACACTACATGCCGTTCATGATTGAAACCTCCCATTTACTAGCACACTGGCTTTTACCTCCCAAGGTAGGGTTTGTGTCCCCTCCAGGTCTTGAACTGGGGATCTTTCATATAAGATAAGATAGAACTTTATTAATCCCTCGGGTGGGTTCCTCTGGGAAATTCGACTTCCAAAAAAAGCACAGCAACGACCGAAGAAAGTAGAAAGTTTTAAAATTATTTTTTAAAAAGCCACATAAATGGTCCTCCTTGGGGCCTATGATGTTTGTATTAATGTACATACATCAGTATTTTAAATGGTATTTCAGCCATTCCCAAAATTAAGAATAGAGAGATTTTCAAAAATCTTCTCCAGCCCACGTACACCTTAAAATCAAACTCTGACCACACACCAGCCTGAGAGGAGTTTCCTTCTTTGTTTTTATGTGAAACCTCGATCTGTTGATGACTGACTGTTTAAAGCTGATTCTCCAGTAACAGCTCTCTTTTCCCACCTAAAAGCTACTGTACAATTTGAATTCTTTCTGTACCAGTAATGACATATATAACATACACTCCAGATTCCATTAAAACATTAAACAAATAACATGTTTGTGTTACGGCAGGCTTGTAGTTTACAGTTATTTAAGAAAAGTTAAATTTGTATCTTTTGAACTAAGTCCTGTTTTATCTTATTTCAAAATATCAAGGAAATGAAACGTGCTGAAATGTGTTTCATCATTGTTTGACCCTTTCATTGACATGAAATTATCACCACATGTCAGTAACATCCCAACACACCAACTGACATGTATTTAATGCCTCAAACAAAATTCTTTGTTGGTGATGAGAGCTTCAAGACGCCTCCCGAATGGACACGCTAGTCACATGCAGTGGTCAGGTGTGATTTGTTTCATTTTTCCACACAAACAGTCTTCAAATCCTGAGGTCTCTGTGGGCTCCTTCTCTGAACTCGTTCAGTAGATTTCTCAGCTGGATTCAGGTCAGGTGATTGGCTGAGAAACCAGCTGAGAGTTTCCTTGGCTGTGTTTGGGACGATTGCCTTGCTGAAACATCCACCCTCGTTTCATCATCATAATCCTGGTGGAGGGCTGCAGATTTTTATCAACAGTGTTATAGTACATGTTTCTGTAACATATTGGTCTAATGTTAGCTGTATAATTCATCTCATTGTTTGTTGTGTGAAGTTGGCACTGGTTTCGTGTGATTTTATGTGTCACATTTGCTGTGAGCCAATGGCTGTGATGGGGTTGGATTAATTGAAGGCCCACACTACAAACACTGCTGTGATATTTTGTCTCTGAGGTATGTTATATGGCCAGAACTAAGATGACTTGATTTAAATATGTTGATGGTGGATAGTGTGCTGCTCTGTGAATTGTATAATGAAGATGGGGTGATATTGTGTGTCTCTGTGCAGGCCAGGACCTACTATATGCCACAGCCTAAAGGCAGAGTTGGGTTGCTGAGGTTGGAGTAATTACCAGCCTTCTACTTACAGGGTGGGTCTTGAAGGACAACTACTAATCCCAGTTAAGTAGTTGGCATGTAAAGTGCAACTGACTTGTGCCATCGCAGGCTCGCGCCTTCAACTGGTGTGTTTTATACCTTTAGCAAGCGGGGCGCTGGACTGTGTATCTCTTCATTTTTTTGATAATTGTACTAATAAATTATGTCAGAATTGTATTAGTTGTCATCTTTTGCCCACAGCTGAGACAGCTGGTCAGACCTAGAATATGTCTGTGTTCGATTTCCATTCATCCTTCCTGAAATTACATGAAGTGTGCCAGTGCCGTATGCAGAAAAACAGCCCACACCATGATGTTCCCAATTCCAAGCTTCATTGTTGGTATGGTGCTTTTGGTGCTTTCTTTTTCCTCTGAAAATATGCAGTGCCCTTTGACCTCGTAACATTGTGTGTATTATGGTGTCAAAGGTCAGTTTTGACCACACTATAGTCTCCCAGTATATCACAGGCTTGTCTAAATGCTGTTCAGCAACTTTGAATTCAACATGCTTTTTCTTCAGAAATTGAGTGTTGCATGGTGAGTGTTCATGCAGGCCATGGTGGTTGACCGATTTTCTTTTTTCTGTAGGTCTCTGTAAGTCCTCCTTGGCTTTTAGACAACTCTTCTGAATACTTTTCACTCCTCTGTCTGAAATCTTGCAGGGAAGATCTGGTCCTGGCCGGTTTGTTGTGAAGTGGTGACTGCATTCTTCAGTAGTTTAGAAACTCTTCTGTGACCAATGCCATCAGTATGTTTTCCAACAATAAGGTTGTGACAGCCTCATATTGTTTTAACCCATCATGAGATGTTTCTTGTGTGACACCTTGGTAACGAGACACCTTTTTATAGACCATCAGCCAGGACTGAACCAGCTGATATTAATTTGCAATAAGTGGCATGATTAGTTCCTAATTACTAACAGATTTCAGCTGGTGCCTTTTAGTACCTCCACTTTTTGTTCAGTATTTTTCCCCTGTGTCATTTCTCATTATAACGCGTAACATCATTTGATTTCTTTGCATGTGTAGATGTCAATTGCACCTTTAGAGATACATTTAGTTAAATTGGTGACACATTCAACACTTATTTTATCTGCTGTATTTGAGACATATAAATGGAGTTACCCTGGGACTCTTCAACAGCAACACTGAGCTCAAAGTGCTGGCAGGGCATTTTCTCATCCACCTCATGCAGCTGGTTATAATGGGTCACAACCTTGGGTCAAATTTCAGGAAGAGAAATCGATCAGTCAAAAACGATTGTACAGCCAAATATAGGTACTGTCCTACTATTTAATTTAATTATCTCTAATGAGTTTTATTAATAATCATTCAGTGCATTTATACCTCAAGTATTCCCTGTCCGTTTCCTTGAGCTCTGACTTCCAAATCAAGGTTAGCAGGCAACTGTGCAACAAAAGCACCGCAGAAGAAGAAAAATATTGGATAATGATGTTATTACACTCAGTGATGTTCTTAAATCCCAAATCATCACAGTTCAAAGTTACGAAACTCCGCTACAAGCCTGGATTCTGTTTATATTTCTTTTAATGTCTCTCACCTTGGATGAGCGAGCGCCATAGGCTGTCCTTGGGTCAAAATGGTAGCGGATGTCTCTGCGTCCAGTGATCCTGATGTCTACATTCAGACTGAGGTCATCAGGAGGTCTCTTGATCATATACTCTGACAATGCCTGAAGCACCACCATGGTGGACTGGAAGAGTAGAGAACAAAAAAACCTAACTGGCAGCCTTCTGACAATTAAATCTGGCATGAAATATAATATCAACAAGTGAAATAAATCTAAATATCCTTTAACTGACCTGAGTAGAGCCAAAGCCGCCTCCTCTTCTTCGCTGGCTGTTCAGCCATTTAAAGGCTGCTGCTGCTTCCTCCATGTGACCCAACTTAATAAGAGCCAGCAGGGCATAGCCGGTCGCCTCCAAGGTGAAGAAGTGGTTTTCCCTGTCAGGCCAGTGGCTGCCACCTGCAGCAGCGACAGAATTAGAGGGATGTTTTACACTTATCCTCAGTGGCTTTTTGATACTATTTGAATGCCGGCTTTAAGAGCACACAGCTTTAGTCCGTACAGCAAAAGTGCAGTGATTAGGGCTATGTCATACCATACTGTCTGCCATAACATCAGTACAAACTTTTACGTGATTGAAAAATAGTGTTATATGACAATATCAACGATATAGCAAGTAAACAGAATCCTGCTAGTAGACAGAAATTAGTTAAATTCAATTATATTGTATTTTATTTATGTAGCACTAAACCACAACAGTTCCTTTAAGGTGTGTTTTATTTTCAGGTGAATACCTTATAATAATACACAGAAAACAGCCAGATGACTCCCTAGGAGTGATTTGGCGACAGTGGGAAGGAAAACTCCCTTTTAACAGGCAGAAACCTCCAGCAGAACCAGGCTTTTTGTTTTACTGATGCTTTGCATGATGATAAACCAGGACTTTAAGCAAGTTTTAGTTGCTTAAGGTACATTTACTCTGGTAACTCAAATGAAAACAAGAAAACAAAACAAATCAAATTAAAAAACAGAACTATAATCATTCTGATTGAGGATACCTCGGGCTGCAGCTTCGAGTAACGGTTGATGAACATTGTGAGGTGCCCCCACAAGAGCCAGAGCATAAGAGGTGATGGCCACGGTGTACGGTCTCCTCCCATTTCTAGTCAGTGCATTGGTCAAGTACTGTGTCGTCTTACCCATGGCATTCTATACCACATGAGTGGGTAGATGATGGGTTAGTATAATTACAATTACAACAAGTGTTAAAGAGACATTGCTGCTTGTAACTTACCTCCATCTCCAAACCAGGAATGACGCAGGTGATCCCTGCCTGCTTGGCCTCAGCTAGTGCGATGTGGACAAAGGCGGTAAGTGTTATCTCTGGGTCATCGCCACGGAGACCGCCCTAGAGGCGATGAGAGGGAGAAGGGCTTTATCGCAGTTATCAAAGATTTTGGGCAGAAAGCACCTAAAGTAAATTTCCTGGTTCCTTTATAGCACTTTTCTTTCCTACTGAGCACTCAAGGAGCTTAGACAACATTACCCAAAGAACTTCTATCTAATATTTGTCGATGATATAATCTAACAGTGATGATCCGATGAACGCATCAGAGGAACTCAGTATCTTTCCGAAGGATACTGTGCAAATTGCATGCAGACTGGAACAGTCCACCAACAACCATTCAGTTAGTACGGGACCTGCTCTACCTTCTGAACTAGAAACTTTTTAAGGGGTTATTCAGTATTTGAGACCTTCATCATCTCTTTCTCCCATGCCTTGTAATTTTGTATTACAGTTTTTTACAGACGCTAGGACACATTTCTCAATACTTAGGTCACGTTTGCAAAACTCCTCACACAGTGAGCACAACAGAAGTCTATGTGGGCTAAACTGAGGACCAGTTATCATTGTTTTGGCACAAAATGCATTCAATGACTACATCTCTCAAATTTAATGAATCATCTTCTCACTCAGACACAACAACTGCCAAAAAGCTTTGTACGGACAGGACATTTTGCATGTGCTTACATACTGTTTTCAAAACTGTTAAACTTATGGCCAAAACAATAACACAATGCAAAACTTGAAAAGACAGCAAAATCCAACGGCAATATTTTATTGAAACATATTTTAAATCTAACAATGCAGTTTAACCAGCCACAGCTTGTTCTCATTGTAGATGAACATCTACACAGGTGTTACTCCTTCAATTTTTCAACTCCTTCAATTCTGGCAGCCAGAAGATTCTTTCCTAGGTGTGTTGCCCTAGATGACATAAGATGTGATGTGGATGAGAACCTGTGGCCAAATGGAGAAGACCGAGTAGATTAGCATTACTATTGTATGTGTATCAGTGGATGGTGTGTATACAAATTCTTGTATTTTGGGATTACTTAGTGCAAAAAAATAAAAAATACATAAACAAATATTAACGAATTCTGCATGATGTCTGATTCATTCCAGTAACATATATTGAAATTATAAACAGAGATGTGTCCTTGTTTTACACAAGTAAACACTGTGTAATGCTACATGTTGTTAGTGTTTTTTAGGTCATTGTTTTGTGGGTGACAAAGTGTGTTTGTCGGCTGTCAACCTTTGCTAGTGTTCTGGAAGAATGAGTTTATTTGAGACCTGAATGAAGTGTTTTGGTAGTTGTAGTGCATTTTGAATGTGAAATGAACTGCTTTGCCAAGCTGACGGTCAGTTAGGAGGATTGTGTGAAGTGTTTTGCAAAAGTGACCTAAGTATTGAGAAATGTGTCCTAGCGTCTGTAAAAAACTGTAAAACCACCGGAATAATTCAAGTATTTGATTATTTAGAATTTTAATCACTGAATAAAGTGTCTAAAATAATGGAAACTATTTTAAATGAGTTAAATAAAGTTGTTTGTTAGATTTTAAAAATGTACAAATGCTTAAAGTTAAAGAAAGAAAATATGTCATCAGAAAATAGTGGCATGCTACATGACAGCGTGCTTTTTCTGTTGTTCATCAGCAGACAAAAGGATTATAAAGACTGGGCCTTTTTGTTGTATTTATATTCTACTTTCATAATAATCTCTTTCTTTTCAGTTTATTGATTTGATTTTGTTAGTCTTGGAAGTTGTGATTGAATAATAAAGCAATCATTTTGAAAGGTGTAGTTTTTACTTCATATATGTGCCTGCATGTATTTTATCCATCTATCCTTATGGGCTCAAATTGTGGTCATAAATATTTTGTACAATGTGAAAGGACCATAAAGCAGCTCTATAAAGCACCCCTCCAATAGCCAAACCCATCTGTTCTCCGATTGGATTGTTAAATTTGTGATTGACATGACATTGGCCAATCAGATGAAAGGAAGAAAAATAGGGTCAAAATTTGTACTTGTAACTTGAAACTTGAGTGCAGAGTTTCACACGTATTTTTTGGCTAAGTCCACACACAAATCTTTTTTACGCACACACAAATTCTTTTTACACATACAAATCCTGATTTACAAGTACAAAATATTTATGACCACAATCTGAGCCCATATATCCTACCGACAGTACAGATTCAGACAACAATTAACACTCACATTTACAGGTGTAAGCGATGGTACAACAGGCCATCTACCAATCAGAAGGTTGGTGGATTGACTCCCAGTTCTCCATAGGAGAGTCCACGCTGTGGTTGAATCTCAGATTCAGAGGGAACAATATAGTTTTTGCCTGGGTTATGGATCACAAGAACAGCTCTTTAATCTGTAAAGGATAAGGGATTCTGCCCAACCAGTCTACATCTTCTTGGAGAAGGCATCAACCGTGTCTCTTAGGGGATCGTGTAGGGAGCACTGTGGGAGGATGGATATCTAACCTGTTGTGCCATCTGGTCATGAGCTCTGGGTCATGACTGAAAGAAAGAACGTCTGGGCTTCTCTGCTTAGACGACTGCCCACAAGACAGACGGACGGATGGACGGATCAATAGACTGATGTTTATTTTCCAAGTTACAGTTTGTCTGAATGGTTTAAATTTGATAAACTTAGCTGTAATAGCTATCATAATGAAACAGCTTATTTTGTTATTACACATTGTGGTGGGGCGTGGTTTGCGGTGCCGTGCGGACGCACCTGCACGGCATCCGCAATCACGCCGGCCGTGTTAAAACACGGGGACTCAGGGGTTGGTATGTGTGTGTGGTGTGACGTGAATTAAATAAAGTTGGCTCTGAACGTTGCTCCGTGGTCCCGCCGTGCCTTATTCACGCCACATTGGTGCCGAAACCCAGGAGGCAGCACGGCGGGTCCGTATCGGAGTCAGGGAATGGAGGAGCTGGCCCGGAGGGTGGCCGAAATGGCGGCCGCCCAGCGGGAGCAGGCGGCGGAGGTGCGTCGCCAGCAGGAAGAGCTGCAGGACCGGTCCGAGCGCCACCTGGAAAGGATTGGGGAGCTGGTGGCGCTGCTCTGGGCCTGGGCGCCACCCCCACAAGTGTGTCCCGAGGACAGTGAAGCGGTGGAGGAGCCGTGTGGGGCACCTCGGCAGCCGGAGGTGGTGGACGAGTCACGCGGGGGTCCGAGCCTGCCGGAGGAGGAGGAGCAGCCGGGTGAAGGGCTGCTCCTGCCGGGAGCGGTGGAGGAGCCGCTCCAATCGGAGGCGGAGGACGAGGTGGGCGAGGGGCTACACCTGCCGGAGGAAGAGGAGTCGCTCCACCCAGAGGTGGACGAGGGGCTGTGCCTGCTGGAGGCGGAGGCGCAGTGCGGGGAGCCGCTCCAAACGGGAGTGGCGGAGGCGGAGCAGCCGTGCGAGGAGACGGAGGTCCCTGCTCCAGAGCAGCCTGCGCAGCCGGAGTTGGAGGCAGAGGAGCGGGATAGCCCCGCTAAGCCGGGGGTCGGCGGGCTGGCTAGTCCAGCCTCGCTGCCACCAGTCGATTCTGCGCGCCTGACGTCTGCCCAGCCGCCTGTGTACAGGAGCTCACAGCCATGCCTGTGGGGCCGTGTCCGTTTGCTACGCGGCCGACCTCCGGACCAGCTTCGCCGTTGCCGCTGGATGCGCGGGCGGCCACCAGAATGGACGCTTCCCCGTCGCTTGGGCTGGGGCGCCGATGTTTTGGGCCGAGTCTCGCCCCAGTTCGCGGGGGGGGGAGTAGGTTCGGCCAGATTGCTCCCCGGCCTCAATCGGGCGATGGGGGTATGTGGTGGGGCGTGGTTTGCGGTGCCGTGCGGACGCACCTGCACGGCATCCGCAATCACGCCGGCCGTGTTAAAACACGGGGACTCAGGGGTTGGTGTGTGTGTGTGTGTGTGTGTGGTGTGGCGTGAATTAAATAAAGTTGGCTCTGAACGTTGCTCCGTGGTCCCGCCGTGCCTTATTCACGCCACATCACACACACACACCAACCCCTGAGTCGCCGTGTTTTAACACGGCCGGCGTGATTGCGGATGCCGTGCAGGTGCGTCCGCAAGGCACCGCAAACCACGCCCCACCACACACATTTATTGCAATTAAAGTTTTTATTTATTCTGTCGCACTCCATAAATTCTACATTTCTGTGGCTGCACTGAATAAATTTGTCCTTTTTCACATCTGATTTTCAGTCGTGTGTTCAGGCTGAGAGGTTATGCTCGTGAAGACGTGTAGTTTACAAGAGAAACTATACAAGGACCAGGAAATGAAAACTTTTCTCTCTTTGAGTGGAAACCACATAGATTACCAACCTCACAGTGTGAGTGTGTGGCTGTATACGTGCATGTGTTTCTCACCGTCATGGTAGTGCTGTAAACTGGGTTGTCCTCTACATACATTCCTTTATTTTCTCTGAGTTTGTTCATCACCAGGTAGACCAGAGGGTCGCACACTTGTTGCTTCTCAATGCCCATGATGGAGTGAGCCATGGAGAACACCTTTACCACATATGCTGTGATCCTGTCAATCACAATCTGTCATATATATGATTTATCTAACAGAATAAATTTATCCATTTATGAATCTCAAACTGATTTTCCTCACTGACTCACTTCTGTACAGTTTAGCACAGTAAAACTGAAATAAACATGTATTGCTTTTGTTATGTGACACATGTAAGTTGGAAAATCACTACCGCAAAGACTAATAAAAATAATATTTTAGTGTTGTCAAAACTGAAATACTTGAAAGCTCTAAGAATGTAAGGATTCGTCAGTACCAGGTACTCGCTCCTTCCCTCCTGTAGGGCGGGTAAGAGCCGTCACGCCTTCTGTATGCCAGCTGATTGTCATAGCCTGAAAACACAAAAGAATTTCCTGTTTTAACCACAAAGACATAGACAATAACTAGGTGTTCATATTCCAGCCTTTTGTGCTTAGTCAGAAAGTTTTTTGCAAACTGGTTTTAGATTTCTTTTGCAAACCTCAGCTTTTATTGTAGAATTAAGCCATAGAAAATAATAAAAACAGTAAATCCCCCTTTCCTTCTTTTTTGTTCTTCGCTTTTTGCTTTCGTCTCACCTCTCTTGATGTACTGGAGAGCCTCTGCTCTGCGCTGCACGCCTACGCTCTCCCAGTTGTCAGTTCGGTCTAAGTAGAGGGTGGCAATGAGGGGCAGAGTAATGGAGGCTAGGTTCTGCTCCACACAGCCACCAGGCATCCTGATCAGAGATCCCAGAGAGTCCTCGTTGATGGAGTTCTCAATACTGTCTGCTAACACGCTGCCTAGTAGGGAAAAAGAAGTTTCATGAACAAGCCTCCTTCTTGGTTTCATTTTTGATCCTTCTCACCACTCTGACAGTTACTGACCTCTGACATTGATCAATGACTCAGGTTGAGAGTTTGGCACTACTGACTCCAGTTCAATCTTTCCAACACGGACTGTCTGCGTTCCTGTTTTGGATGCAAACATATTGACACCGAATTAAAAATGAAGAAACTCAAAGGGAGCAGATATAAATGTGAAACCTCATAACTTTGGTAAACTTTAGACCCAGTTCCATAAAATCTAAATAAAAACAGAATGCAAAGATTTGCAAATGTCACAAAACCACATTTTATTCATAATAGAAAATATCAAATGTGAAAATGCACCATTTTAAGAAAATTGTTATTTCATTTTGAATTTGATGGCTGCAACACAATACAGGACAGGGCTGTATTTATCGCTATGTAGCATCCCCTCTTCTTTTAACTACAGTCTGTAAAAGTCTGGTAACTGAGGAGACCAGTTGCTGAACTTTTGGGAGAGGTTTTCCCGTTCTACATCCGAAATAACAGTCTGCAATGCTGGGATCCACATGGCCTGACCAACAACCCCAATGCCAAACGATGGCACCTCTCTTTGGAGAGTTTTTCAGTCTATCCCAGACCCTAGCTGTTCAACGGGTGTCCTGGGTGTTGGATTTTTTGTTTCACGTGTGGTTAAAAGTAGTTGTGGGTTTAAAGAATCGATTTTCCTGATTCAAATCGATTTTAGTTTTAGAAATCGCTCCCAAAACTATTTCAACAACCACCAAACAGCTAGTGTCAGCTTTGTTTTTATACATAGGCTAATTATAAAAACATGGATATGTCCTGATAAATGATCAGAATTATAACATTTCTGACTGTCTGAGTCAAATCAAATCGGGACCTTGTGAATCAGAATCAAAGCAGTTATAGAAATCGAGTCTCTTTTGAATGAGGTTTGGCACAGAGAAGATGAGGCAGGAACTAGTATGTGTGGATAGCTAAATGTATTCACAGACAGTGAGTTCGGGGACTGATCACATGCCAGTTATTACTGCAGTGCTGTCTGAGAGTCTAAAGATCAAGGGCACCCAATTTTTCAACCCTGCCCCCTTGCACGCAGAGAGATTCTTTTTTTTAGATGATGTTATGTATGATAACTGATGATAAATAAATGAGGGATACTAGAGCAAAATTTTTCTGCAATTTTTAGACTCAGTTTGTGAACTCGGTGAGCCTCTGCCCTCCTAATCTGTTCGTTTTAGAACTATTCATGTTACTGAGCTGCTACCAATAAACCCAGTTAGTCTCCAGCTGTTCCTCCAGCTGTTTTGTTTAGTACCACATACTTTTCCCACTTTTTTTGAACTGTGCTTCTGCCATTAAATTCAAAATGAGCTAATTTTCCATGAAGTACTAAAGTGTGTCATTTTAAACATTCGATGTTCTTATTATAACTCTATTGTGAATATGCATCTATGAGATTTTCAAGTCATTACATTCTGTTATTATTTACATTTTACATATTTGTCACAACCTTTTGGGAACTGTGGTCATAAAATAGGGAATGACACATTATCATACCTCACTGCTTACTCATCTACTTACCCCCCTCAGCGGATGGGTTCAACACCACACTCCAAACTTCAGTCTTCTGCACTCCATCGAGCTGTTTGTATCAGGAAAAAAGGTTTTGATTCAAGAAGATATGTGTTACTTATTAATTATCTTCTAAGCACACAGAAAATGCCAGTTTCATCACACAGTCACTTACCACTACCCGTAAAAGCTTCTGGATACGGTCTCCTCCCGTCATGTCTCTCCCGAGCACCATCACCTCCAAGGGATGTTTTCCCACCACCAGCGGTACAATGGTGTAGGGCACAGCTATCGAAGAGCCAGCTGGCACTGTCACTTCCTGTGTGTGTCTGTCCTTGAAAGCAATGCTGCATATGCCTTCAGTCTTCATGAGCACCACCCTGACCTGAGCAGAAAGCGATCAGCCGTTACAGAAGAAGAAGCTGGTAATTTATGAGAAAGAGTAAAAGTAAGTCAATAATCTTACATGTAGTTCCTCAGAGCCGTAGTTATGGACCACAGCTTTTATTTCAACCTGTTCGTGTCTCGCCACTGAATATGGCAGCTTCAGCTCCACAAAGAAACGTTTCCACGCTCTGAAGTTGTAGGGCTCCGCAACACAGAAACCTGCAGATTCACAAGATGGTGAAAAACGTCTGTGAGGGATTAGGATTCTGACAATTTCTCTATCATTCGGGTTGATGATAGAAAACAGGATAGTTTGGAAACTTTTAATCGTGGAGCATTGTTTGCCACTGTTTGTTTTCACCTGGAGGTGATGGAGGTAGAGCACATTCACTCTGTTGCCAAGTGTGAAAGTATATTATTTTCTTTTGCTCTGAGAAATTGGTGGTTGACAGAATGTGAAAAACGTTGTCCTTAACTTTTAGTTAAACATAGAAAAGCAAAACTTATTTTTTTAAAATGGTTAATTTAAGAATTGGGTTAATTTTTGATTGTTGCCAGGACACGATATTTCTTATTAATATAAGACATCCCTACAAATCATGCTTTAATCTTACATGGTAGTGTAAAACTTGCTGTCATTTCCTCCTGATTAAACTACTGTAACTCCTTATACACTTGATTGAGCCAATAAAATACACACTGTCTGGAACAACCTCATAGAGGAAATCTGATCACAGTATCTTCCAAAACACTCTTAAGTTAACATTTGTATACATTTCTCACTGACTCTTGTTTTATGTTGTTTTTTTTTATAATATTTTATCATCTCTCCTCTCCAGATCTCTCCTGTCTCTCTCACTATGTCTATCTCACTTTGTAAAGTATTATGTCAATGTGTTTTGAAATACACTATATAAATATTGTGTATTATTACCACTATTACAAAAAAAGTGTTGTAACAGTATATCCATAATCAAACATAATGATAATTTTTAGATAACATCCTTTTTTGGGATTACACAAAATAACCGTTTTTTATCTGGAAGTTTAAATGTGTTTCCCATTAAAGCCAGACTGCATCAATTTCCAAAAACTGAGTCCCTAACCAGTTAAGCACTTTGATTCCCAGTTCGCTGTCATCTCACCTGTGTGGGGTGATGCACTGACAGCCAGAAGCCCCCATTCTGTGATGCTATCAGGTAAGGGGTCCCCCATTGTCAGCGAGGCCAGCCTGTTGATAAGATCCATGTTATTTTTTTTTTTATCTTACAATAGATCCAAGCTCAAAACTACAAGTAGACAATTGCTATACTATATTATACTATGTAGAAATTTTGCATACTCAACAGAAAATGTGTACAGTATAGATGTCTAAATATATATTTAAAGTAAGATTTTAAAAAAATAAACCTTTTACAGTTAATACACAGAACATTTAATTTTAAGTAAAGTTTTTCTTTTTTGTTTGTTTGTTTTTTTCTGTTAACAAACAACAAATCAGTGTTTAATCACTAACTCCATCCCATTAGTTTGAGTCTGATCTATCATGAAGTCTTTATTTCAGAAGAATAACATTTGGTAATGATTAACTAATGAATAATGGAGTACACTGAATTTTACTTTCCACTAATGTCATTAGACTTAAATTTATTTATGAACTTACCACCTATGACACCAAACATGCTGTATATAAAAAATAAAGCACTGACTAATAAATTAACATGAATTAGATATTACTAATCACCTGTGTATATTAGTTATCATTGTTAGCTGAAACATAACTAGCCAATAACAATTCATTAACTACCAGTTTACTGTAGTACGAGTTATGATTATGGCATAATAATGTGCAGTTTAAAAAATGACACTTCTCACTCTCTTTTATCTCTATTAAACTGCAGTGAAGGTTTCTGAAGTTTCAGCAAACAATCTATAAAACATTAACTTGGTTCTAGACACTAGCAGATGGTTTTCACAGAGCAAGCACGACACAGATACAGTGCAGGAATTTGTGTTGCTACATTGTGAGTGTACGCACACACACCGATGGTCACGATGGTGAAACACAGAATGATGTTGTGTTCATGTTTTCTGCACTTAGAACTGTTTGTTCTGCTGTTATCACTGACCGAACAGCACGATCCCGCTCGCTTAAAAAAATGTTTTTTTCTTTTATCAGACAGACAGATTGAGAGAAATCAGTGAGCGATGATCCTAATTAGTCCATTAATCTGTGGATGTTGACAGAAGGACAGCATTTCAAGCCAAGTCTTGTAAACTTTTCAAATACTGCGGACATTTAAGTGTTGCAGCAACACGTGTTTAAAAGTCTATTAGTTCAGTTCGATTTGATTTACTGTATCACACCAAAACACAACAGTATTCGCCTCAAGGACCTTTATATTGTGAGGTGCAATAAAAGTCTTTAAAGGTCAATGGATATGAAATACTGTGTTCCTGCTAACCCACAGAAACGCTGGTTTACTGTCTATTTTTATCAGTGACGATGAATCATGATATTTTACAAACCGAGTTACACACTGCTAGTAGAGTGTACACCGCAGTCAAATCAACCCACTGAACTTGAGTTCAGTTTTTTCCCACTGGAGCCCACATGATATTAAAGCATCTGTAACTAATACTTTCAGTTTACCTGTTTCCTCCACCATGCTTTCACACTGTGATAAATTTGGTTTAATATGAATTACATGCAAGTGGGAACAATCACAAAGGCTACACTAAGGGCGGATATTTGCATTATTGTGATGCGGTAACTGTGGATTTGCCTAGAGCTGATACTGATCTGTGTTTGTCTCTGTGCTTGATTTTTAAGATTTCATTCAGGTGGTTTATCACTAAAGAAAAAGCTGTTACCAGTGTCCATGATGAAGGGGTGAGAAGTAAGTGTAGGAGAGAAAGGCAGTATATGACGATGCTTTAAATATCGGACTAGTGGAAAGTTAAAAGTATTAATGAACAGAGATGGGCAGTAACACATTACAACTAACACGTTGCTTTTTTCAAAGAACGAGTAAAGTAAGGGATTACTATTGCAAAAAAGTAATTAGATTCCTATTACTTTCCGGTAAGCACGCTGCGTTATGGTTACTAAAACGTCATTGTGTTTGTGAGTATGTCTCATGACAATGACATGAGTACGTGCAACAACTGTGGCAGCAACAGACGTGTGTAGATCAACATGCAGCGTTTAAAGCTTGGAGGTACTGACATTACTTTTAGTTTGATTCCGTAAAAAGTGGCAAAAACATTAACGTCTGCTGCACACTATTTTCAAGTAATTTGACCAACATTGTTTATGACTCAAGTACTCAACAGTGGTTTAATTGCATGTCCCGCTTTGCAGCTGAAACAACCAAGTTACTAACTAACCAATCAGACTTGTCTTCATTAGATGTAACCTCTGGTCTAATCATTTACTCACCCGTCTCTGCTGTCTCTATCTGCCTGATTGGGCAGGTTAACATCCATCCACATCCAAGACTCATAGAACTTGGAACGCAGATATACGTCAGCCTCATCTGTATACTCTTCTTCCTCTTCGCCTTCCTCGATGATCTCTTTTGCAATTGAACTAAGCACATCATATTCGTCCTCTGCTTTCCTCGCATAATTCTCAAGGTACACTTCACGCCCAATTGGTCCAGGCTGGCCGGGAAATGAACGCAATACTTCAGTTTCAGGTGGTCCAGGTAGTCCAGGTAGTCCAGGTCGTCCTGGTAGTCCAGGTTGTCCTTGTAGTCCAGGTCGTCCTTGTAGTCCAGGTTGTCCAGGTGAAGGATATCTCCAGTCTGTAATATTTGAATATATTCACACAGTTATGCACATAGTGTTTTAGACAACACCCAGCAGATTGTTAATCAAACAATCAAGATGTGATTAAAGTATAAGCGTTTAGCTTTTACTGGTGTTGACTACATCCATAGTTATTATTGGAGAAATTAGTGAAATGTTTTTTTGTTTCTTTTTTTTTACATAATAAATAAAATGTTTCTGTAGAACATGAGGTGCTCTTAAACTCCAAAAATCTATTGGCGATCTCAGTAGATGGAGCAGGAGATGCCTTCTGCCCTGATCAGAGAGTTTCAGTGCTGTGAGTAAAAGAGGACAAAATGCTGCAACTGGTGCTCCACAGGAAAACAGTAAATGTCAAGCAGACTGTTTTCCTAAGAAGCAGCTCCCAGTAAGCTAGCAGAGGTCAATGTCCTTAAACTGATTTGAGAGGACCCAAAGTTTTAGATTTGTGCCAAATCTAGAAATGTCTTTAAATAATAATATGAACTATTTTTGATTAACTATTTTATTGTTATACTGCTAAATTTTAAATTAAATGTAAAAAGCTTTGACATATCAAGCTAAAATCAAAGATATGAATGCCAAATTGATGAGAAAGAAGTATAGAAATTACTGAAGTTCTCTTGCGAGAGATGTATTCTCGGATGTGGCATAAAAATGTGAGCAGCAGTGGTGGTGGGAACAGGTGTTGTAGTGGGTGATGGTGTCGTAGGAATCTCTGTATTAAACGGCTGGTCCCTCAATGTGGCGCAGCAATAGCGGAACGCCCGGATGCACTCCCATCCCTCAGTGATGTAGAGGGAGCGTCGTGTGCAAGAGTACGGCATCGGGATCTCCCGAAGGCCATCTTTACAGCAACGATACTGCAGCTTCTCCTTGTAGTGACTCTCTGGAGGCAGAGGGGTGGAAGAGAGGTAAGCAGCAGGGTCAGCACCAGTTGTATGATACTCTGTATTTTGCCATTTCTATGTTAATGAAATGCCAAATTCTAAATGTCTAAAAGTGCGTATAATAAAATTATTGATAATGTTGCCCTGCATCTGCTGTTTAACCATAACATTTAATGAAATTCACCTTCTCTTAACTTAATTATTTATTTGATGCCATAAATTTCACACTAATGTTACAAGGTGGAAAAGCATAGAAAGCAGAGTTAAACTGCAGGCACAATTTATACGAGCTAATCTCAGCTGACTAAAAAAACAGACAGCACTCACCCAGCTGTGCTTTACGTCGCAGCAGTTCAGCAGAGCGCCGCCTTCTGGCATTGCCTGGACACTGCATGGCTGGGGGAAGAAGAGTAGAATAACACTATTAATCTTTGTATACATAATCAGGGTTTAAGGTGGGATTTGTGAAGTGTTGAGACATCTGGCATGGTGGTGTAACACAGGGAGAAGAATAAGATGCGCAACTGCACTGAGGTTTACTGCTTTGTATGGGTTTAATTCAATTCATCAAGACATATAAGGGGACAGATTGGCTTAAATATAAACGGATGCCTGCTACACTTAATGTAAAAAACTGAAACTACTTGCCAGTTATACCCTAATTTCAAAACAACTGTGACATTGTTTAAAATAAACATAAAAATGCAATGATTTGCATTTTTCATTGTGAATAAAATATGGGTTTATGTGATTTCCAAATCATTGCACTGAATTTTTATGTACATTTAGCTAAATGTCCAAGTTTTTATGGGACCGGATTTGTATAAATCTTAGTTTTAAGTCAGTTTTAGTATACTAACTTTTAGCTAAACCCATGCCTAATAGAAAGCACTGTAATATACAGCACTGTAATAGACAGCACTGTAATAGACAGCACTGTAATATACACCATGATGGCCCAAGTGATGAGCAGATTGTAGAAGAAATGGCCTTAGTAGATGTAGAAAGGTCTGATTTGCGGCAGAAACATGGTCTTCAGCTGCTATAAAGGTAAAGAGGGACTAAAAAGTTTAAACTTTCCACAGATGCTCCATGCTGATAGATACCTTTCCTATTTGGGGTTTGAAAGCCACGGCTGGAGGAGAAAAGCAGTCCTGCATCTTGAAATACCCCATTGGCATCTCGGCCTCCCCCTCGTGTGCAACCAATATCACCGTGCTCGACCACATCCCAAATCTGAGCAGAGGGTTCCA
Source organism: Astatotilapia calliptera (assembly GCF_964374335.1). Classification (NCBI taxonomy): domain Eukaryota; kingdom Metazoa; phylum Chordata; class Actinopteri; order Cichliformes; family Cichlidae; genus Astatotilapia; species Astatotilapia calliptera. The sequence continues at coordinate 37,277,041 of NC_137427.1, read as the reverse complement.
TTAACAAAAGGTGAAAGGACTTCTGCATTGCAATTGTCTTTTTCAGTCTATTATCAATATTATAAAACAGAAATTTTCCAAATCCAAAAAAGCACACCTTCTTTTGCGTAAGTCTGTCCCTGCTGAGAAGATACACAGCGTTGTCCACGGCCACCAGGCTGACCTTTGCCCCCGGGTCACCTCTTATCTTAAAGCGAAACATCTTCCCAGGAAGGTAGTCTCTGGGTGCGCCGTCCACTGGCCCCACTGTGAGCTATAGCAGAGAATGAAAGCAAAAAAACCCAAAAACACACAAACAGAACCATAAAAGACTAAAGAAAAGAAAAAAAAACTTTTGTTTGTTGGTTTTCTTGTTATCAGAAACATTTAAGAATGCAATAAAATCATAATTTAAGACTAGTTTAATAATGGTTAATGAACACACCCGGAGTAACTGGGGGTTCAGTGTCACGCCCAAGGATACTCTGACACGCAGACTGAAGGTGGCAGGGTTTAACCACCAACCCTCCAGCTGGTAAACACTGTACCTTCTGAGTGAGTGAGAGAGCTGAGGACTCACCCCTCCTCCAAGACAGGAATCCACCACATCTATCCAGAGGGAGTCGGACACCACCTCCTCTGTGTCCATCCAGGGAATAGTGTAATACGCCACAATACGAAACGATGGCATCATGTCTGGTGTTACCATCAGCCCGATGCTGGTGACCAGCTGACCAGTTATATCCATGCGCCCGGCTTGTATGATTTTTCCTTTACTGAGAATCTGAGAATCACACACACACACACACACACACACACACACACACACACACACACACACACACATATATTTAGTGTATCGAGGAAGTATTCAAAGTGCTTCACTTTTCACTTTTATTTTGTCGTGTTATTTTAAAATGGATTACATTTATTTTTCACCTTAAACTTCTAAACACAACACTCTATTATTAAAAGATGAAAATATATATATATAAAACGTATACAAAGGTAATTCCAGCCTTCGCCATGCCATTTAGAATTGAGCTCAAGTGCATCCTGATTACACTCATCATCCGACAGATTGTCCTGTTGTAAATTTCTTAGATTTTTGCATATTTATCACACTTTTTTATTGCCTCTATCAGTTTGAATAGGGTTACAAAACCATTTCTAAGGCATTACGACTCCAGTGAACCACAATGAGAGCCATTATCCGTAAATGGATAAAACTTGAAACAGTAAAGAACCTTCCCAGGAGTGGTTGGCCTCAACAACTCAGCATCAACGGCTCATCTGTGAGGTTACAAACAAAGCTAGAACAACATATAAAGAACTGCAGGTCTCACTTACTTCAGTCATATTCAGTGTTGATTCATCAATAAGAAACACACTGAACGATAATGGCATCCATGGGACAGTTCAAATGAGAAAACTACTGCTGACCAAAAAGAACACAAAGGTTCTTCTCACATTTGGATTCACAAGACAAAATGTGAGTGCTGTTGCATCTGGTATAAAGCTAGCACAGCATCAAACAGTCATGGTGGTAGTGTGATGGTCTGGGCCTGCTTTGCTGCTTCAGGACCTGGATGACTTGATGGAGCCATGAATTATACAAGACTTTCCTGAAGGAAAATGTCTGACCATCAGTTTATTTCCTGAAGCTCACGAGCACTTGGGTTTTGCAAAAGGACTATAATATGAAACAGATGAAGTCCACCCCCAAAGACTCAAAAAAAAGAGGTTTTGGAATGGCTTCATCAAAGTACGACCTTGCCATTCATGCTTGAAAGCGGAAGAAGACGGCTGTAGTGATATATTTTTTCTTGATAGATAGATAGATAGATAGATAGATAGATAGATAGATAGATAGATAGATAGATAGATAGATAGATAGATAGATAGATAGATAGATAGATAGATAGATAGATAGATAGATAGATAGATAGATAGATAGATAGATAGATATTTGTATTTGCTTTATCTTTGACTGTGTGTTTTATTTTTTATTTTTGTGGACAGCTGATTGTCCCACATTCTTTTTTATGTTCACGTGTATTAGAACATGTCAGCTCACCAGGTAGGTGATAAATTTGATGAATCCTCTGAACGACTCATCTGCAGGACTGACTGTGAGCTTCACGGACAGTCTTTCTCCTAAAGACACTGTGGTAGTTCCTGTGGAGACATGCAGGTAGTTCTTTTCATGGTCATGGGTGCTGTAGGAATAAACAGTGAACTGCTGCTTTGCCTGCTGCTCTGGTCTCAAGCCATCCTGTGCTGTTTCAGCCTGCAAAAGAGGAACAAACAAGTAGAAAAGAAAAAAGTATTAAACTAAGACCAATACCTGTAGCTAGAAATGTAACTAACTTATTAGCCTTCATGACTTAAAAAAAAAAAAATAGATCACACACACAGGTAGAATCAGTGAGGTAGAACAGTCATACTAACAATGATGGTTTGTGGTTGATCATTCTTGGGCATGTTGATGGCAGCTCTGGTGGTTCCGGAGGGCACGAATAATGGGGTGTCCAGCAAGTTCAGCTTAACCAGGACGTTACGAGCCATGGAACCATCATGGTGGCTCACCTGAATCTGGAAAAGATTGCTCTATCTTTTTAGATGCTCACTACAATATTTATTTGAACTTTAATAATTAATTCAAATAGAATGAAAATGCAGAGAATGACCCTTACTGTGAAGTCAAAAGGCAGGCCTGGCTTGAAGTACTTTGGTATGTTTTGGAACAATAAGACGTAGGGAGATTCCACAATTTTAATGCCAGACTTCTCGGCCTCAACCAGATCACTTCCTGTAATGATCATCAAACAATCCAAAAAAATATATATATATAAATAACCACTGACGTAATTAATGTTGTGAACAGAGAATCTAGCCTGCATCAGACTAGTGACATGTCCAGGGTGTACCCCACCTCTCACTCTATGATAGCTGGTTCTAGCCCCCCTACGCCCCTGATAAGAATTAGTAAAAGAGAAAGGATAGATGCATGGTGGAACACAGAATCAAAAGGTTCTTGGAGAAAAGAGTTCTGTGCAGTGTGGAGGTGCACTAAAGGTGAACCATTTCATGTCCATTTTCAGTTATTGTTGCTTGAGCTGTTAGTTAGTACTGCAGCAGATAAACAGGATTTTGCTTTTCAGCATTTTAACTGTTTCCCCCCAGCAGCAGCAACATGACCTACATTTCCAAATAATATGATACTAAAGAGAGTCAAAGGTTTTGATTACTTTGGTTTATCCAGAATGCTAAAGGGCATGTTGATACAATTCAGAGCGTAAGTTGCGTCAGTTTGGAGTTTCACAGCAGACATTATTGATCCTGGCGAGCAGTGGTTAATTACAACACACCGGAGAGTTTGATCTTACTAGGCTATCAGAAAAGGAGCAAGGCAAAGTTGACAAGCTGATCATCAACTAATGTGAGTAGATAAAGCAGTTACAAAGCCAACTTAACACCATGTCCAAAATTCTGAGTTAGTTGCATTAGAAAGCACACGAACTTAATCTGCTCATTTACAGCACATTTTATCGTTGTGTTAGATTTGCATGATTTTAAATGTGCTTATTTTTTTTTTTTTTTTTATTTATTGTTTTATTTATTTGTGGTTCAAAATGTTGACTTTCTTTAGTTTGTCTGAAATTCTGGCTCACACTTCATGTTTACCTGTCTTGGTGAGCACAGAGGCCTTGACATACACAGAGTTCCCGATCAAAGATCGAATGTTGGGGTAAGCACTTTTGATCTCCTCCATGCTCAGTGTAACAGTTCCACCATCAAGCTGCATGAAGAGAAACAGTCATGACAACACATTTAGCAGCTATAAAGGCCATTTAGCCTACCCAGTATGTAAAATTATTAATATAAACTCTTGGCTCAAGCACCTCTTTACAGCCACTATGCTTTATGAAGACATTTGGCAAGGATGCTTCATCAGCAAGCTATTGTCTGTACACAGAGTACGCAAACTTCATACATCAAAGAAATATTTGAAATTTAGTTGAAGCAAAGACTTTGGTGGTTTCTTTGTTTGTTTGGGGGGGGGTTATAAGAACTTTTTTAAGTTCTTATAAATTACTATTTTTGTTCTCCAGCTGCACTCACACCGTATGTTTGAGTCCCATGGCTCTCATCAACTTCCTTTTTAAAACTACTTGCAACTATTTTGCATATAGATAAAAATGACTTAAGCATTGCGGTTTATGGAATAAGCCGGTATGGTCTGAGTCACCCAGCCCTAGTGACCAGTATGTGACCCCACTGAGTTGTCTGCAAATACTTCCCATTTGCTTTCTGAGTCGTAGTAAAACTTGTAAAAGTGCAACACAAACCAAAGACAGAGAATGCTATCTTGAGAGCAGAAGTTGTGTCTTCCAGTTAGCATTACTCTGTTCAGAGTTTCACTACTGCTAGGTGAGTAGGTTTTTGCAGGTGAGCTATTGTCTTTCACATGACCTGCAAGCAACCAAAGCAGTCACACAGAGATTTTTCAAATAGCAGGCCCAGGGGTCACTGGCTGGTCTCCAGGCCCATGTTACTGGGGCTTTAACAACTGATTTCACAGTGAATGCCACCAACCACTCACACCTGATTAAAGCATAGATATGTTATCCTTGCAACAGGTGGTTGCCAGATATGATGCTGCAGGCCTGTGTGACTAAGGCCTAAGTGTTATTAACAGAAGTAGCTGCTAACAGTGTCTCTTTTTGTCACCTTTTTTTTTTTTACTGTCCCAGTATGGTTGTTTAACACCAGAGCTAAACAAAAATAATAGATAAGTAAAAGGAAGCAAATAAGCACATTAATTTTGACATAGATCTGAAATACAGAGGCCAAAATCTACAGCCATAGTAATGTAAACGTTTAGAGTAAACTTACATCTGACACCTGCTTCACTGAAGGTAATCTTATCATTTCTTTATTGAGCTTGACTCCAAACACAACATAAGCTGTCCCCTGGACTGGCTCTCCATACAGGTACCTGAAACACAGTCCTCAAAACAGTTATCCACCAGTCAATGGTGTGTTTATAATACCTATCTAACAGTTCCCAAGCCAAATGAAGCCAACACAGAAAATGCAGTTGCTCTAATGACCTCTTGGACAGACAGTAAAAAACATGGACGTAACGTCTGGGTCAGAAAAACTAAGGCATTGCAGATGAGCCTTAAATATGTATTTTGAAGCCCCAACGTGCTGCTTCAGAGAAAATACAAAGTCCAGAAAATGATGACCATGAATGTTCTTATGGCTAAGAATGTCATTACATTTGTATTTTTAAATTCTAGAGTCTGTTTGCAGGGTAGGACATCATTTCTAAGGAAGAGTTTAGAAGAGTTTATACTCAACTCAGCCCAAGATTAAATAAAATAACCTAAAATTCATTGTGATGGAAATAACATTTCATCATTATCATCATCATTTATTTATATAGCACTTTAAAACACACCTGGAAGACCAAAATGCTGTACAATACAAATATAAATATAATAATAGAAAGCAGAAACCAGACTTAGCAATAAAATTAATAAAAATGTCAGTTATCCACAGAGTTAAAAGCCAGGGAATAAAAATAGGTTTTTAATAAGGACTTAAAAACTGGAACTGATGAAGCCTGTCTAATATGGAGAGGAAGGTTATTCCAAAGCATCGGCGCTGCGACAGACAACGCTTGGTCTCCTCTAAGTTTCAGCCGTGACTTTGGGACCGAAAGCAACAACTGCTCAGCTGTCCGAAGGGAACGAGTGGGGACACGGGGCTTCAACAAGTCAGACAAATAAACAGGTTTCAATAGCATTGAAAGGCTAGGATTTAGTTAGAGACTAAATATGACCAAAGGATGTCACAAGTAAGAGAGTTTGTTGGTGTTTTTAAGTGTAATAAACAAACCTGGCTGAGATTTCTACTACCAGTTCACTGTCATCCAAGCTAAGGAAGGTCTTCTTGGGTGTTAAGGTAACATTGAAGGCAGGAAGCACTAAAAAAGAAACATTACAATGAATGTGACATTCAGAAAACACAGGGAAAGATATTATTCATTTGATTAGCATAATAACTCCACCTACCATATTTCTTCACCTGAAACTGAGAGGTGAAAGTGTTCTCCTCCCAGTGGTCAAACCTTGCTTTAATAATCCATGTTCCTTCACTATAAGACATAAATGTTGCTCAACACCCAACGCACTGTTCATCCCAACAATGTAAAGGTCAAATAAAATGTCTTTGCTTTTGTTCTTCTCTTTCCTAACTGAGATTCTAACATTCTGCCATGTTGTTCGTCTTGCTGACTCGCTGCACATATTAAGCAGCAAACAGGTACTCTGTGTGCCACCCAGTCAGCATTTGTAAGATACTCTAAAATCTAAACTGGTGCAGGTGGTGGCCTAAAGTAACCATGTGCATGAGATAAAATCATACTGGAATGATGACTTCCTAAAAATTTGATAAGACGACTTAGAAGCCAAGAATCTATCAAACATCTGTGTTAAACTTTCACACAGCTTGTAATATAACGAAATAGTTACCAAATGAGTCGATACTTACTTGACGTATTCAGAGAGTGGAAATGTTTCTGAAAAGATCCCATCAACAGCCCTGGTCCTGGAGACCTGTTTAACCACCACACCATCTGGATTCTATAACACAGAAACTACGTCAGCATTTGAGCTGATACATTCAGTACATGACAGGGTTATCACCAAAATACTGCCAGAATCCAGTTTCTACAAAAGCTACCAAGTTATGTAGCTACAGGACAATCCCTCTTGTACTGTCACATGGATGGTTTTAACATCTTTTGGCACAACCATTTTATATTTCAGCATTCACAAAAAAAATTTTTATATTTGCAATCAATGGTTTGTTCACCTCAATATCTATTTCGATGGAGTTGTTGAAGGCCCTAAAGGTTGGAGAAGACACAAAGGCTCGAAGTCGAACTGGAGACGAAAGGAAAAGAAAGTGGACATTTCTTTTAAATCAGTCAAACAAAATTATTATTTATGATCTTTGCTACTGGAAACGTTTTAGCAACCACTATCACTATCATCTCAAAATAGTCCTTAACAAATACGCTATTTAAGATTCAACCTGAAAACTATCTCGTCTAGTCATGTTATAGTTGTTTTAATTGTTCGCATCTTTATTTTGAAGTTTTCTTTGAAGTTTTAATGAATATCCTCTGTTCTCACCGGTATCTCCTGGGTTGTAGATGGGTTTGTCTGTCTGGATAAAGATGTACCCAGAGTGAAAGGTTACCATCAATAGCCTCTTCTCAACGTGGAAACCTCCAAAGGTCACTTTCAAATTCACCAATTTCTTCTTCTTTTCTTCGCGATTCAGTAAATCAGAGGAAAGCTGCGATGAGATGTGATTGTGATATAGAAGACAGTTACTCTCAAAAGCTGCTCTCAGTCAGTGAATTTTATCAGTATTTTATTTCTAATTTCTTTCATTCACTTTGACTTTAGCATTTATTTCAATTTGAAACAGTTTGGATTACATTCTGTCAACCAGAATGTCAAAGATGATTTTGCTCAGGATCCATTACAGTTGACAGGTTACTACAATGTGTGAAGTACAGAAAGACAGTTATGTTGGCACTGGTTGCCTGTACGGCACAAGGTAGTGAGAACCTAAATTAACTGAGAAGTCAAGGAAGTTCACAAACATTCATATCCAAGACAAGCTGTACAAATTAATCTCGTTCCACAACAAACTGACTCTCAGGGGGACAAATTCTTGGGAATTTTAGGAGGGGCAACGTCTTACCATCGCATTAGCTCACTGGTGCTATGACTGGATGAGCTAACAATAAATAAATATGAGCGAAGGCGGCTGCATGCAACAATGAGAATGACTTCTTTTTATTTTAAGAAAAAACAATCAACATCTAAGATTTTGCACTTCTCCTTTTGTAACTGTTTGAGGCTATTTAGTGAACATCATATCACAAATAGTTCACACATTTTTCAGATGTAGGTTAGTAGCTTCCGATAAATGACACTTGTGCACGTATCCTCTGTTTGAGTTGAATGGGTAACCTTAAATATGAGCTTGCTGAGTCACCTGTATAGGCTTGAGGGTGCTGAATCCATTTGCCTGATTTAGTGTGACTGAGTCCTGTAATAACGTGACAGCCTCGTTGAAGTTCTGGATCACGATGGAGACAGCAATGGGGTCAGACACACTATCAGCCTGTAAGTAGATGTTCTCATCGCTGTCTGTCCTCAGCACATCTGGAGCCAGCAGAACGAACCTGGAGGAGAGCAACAAAACATGGATTTCAGTAATACTACTGTCACCAGTGGTTCAGTCTTTATTGTGGCTACTGCAGCACCACTGTTATACAATTTCAGCACTCCTATGTTACTCTGGTGAACAATTCTAGCAAAAAACCAATTTCATTTTGAACCGACAAGCCAAAGCATGAAATATGAATATCTAACAGAGTAATAAAATTAAAAAAAAACAAAAACAAATAAAGATAGAACACACTTTGGTAAACATAATATACAATTTGGTTTGACTGATGTATTAAGAGAAGGCATTTGGTGAGCATCTGTACCTTGGTGAAGGATTAATTGTTTTCTGTGGTTTTTCTTTCCTACAAATGAAGAGGAAACGTATTAATTTCAGTCATCACATAGTGCTGCTAACTGAGACTCGGATAAAACATATTTTGCACATATAACAATGTACGGCTCATGACACTGCATTTTTCTATTCATCTTCAGTGTGGGAACATTTACTTATGTAATACCAAGTACCATATTTGTTGCATGAGATTTTGTGAGATTTTGAGACGTCTGCATCAGCAGCGGGATTTTTTTCTTAAATAAAAAACCTAATTAAAAATGAATTGTACAAAATTCATTTTAAGAAATAAGATAAGATAAGATAAGATAAGATAAGATAAGATAAGATAAGATAAGATAAGATAAGATAAGATAAGATAAGATAAGATAAGATAAGATAAACCTTTATTAGTCCCACAGGTGGGAAATTGTTTGGTCACGGCAGAAAGTACAAGTTTAAGATCAGTAAAAGTTAAGAAAAGCACAATAGAATAGGATAAGAAAAAATAGAATAACACACTATACAACAAGAATAAAATACTTTATACAATAGAATAAAGTGCTCTACAAAATAGAATAAAATTCTATTCATTGTAGTAGGAAAAACTGTACTTGGTAATATTGCAAATCAGTTACAATTGTGTATGGGATGTGTGTGTGTGTGTGTGTGTGTGTGTGTGTGTGTGTGTGTGTGTGTGTGTGTGTGTGTGTGTGTGTGTGTGTGTCAGCACATGTGCTCATCTGCAGAAACCATGTTATAAATAAACTGCACAAAACATATGCCACATGCAGCAAATATGATACAAATTTAAACTGATATACAGTATTTCATTTCTTCTTCTTCTTTAAATGTCACCAGGTTCAATAAACTCTTTTCAAACAATGCAAATTTTTGGCAATTATTTCAGACTGGCTTAACAGGGTTACAATTAAAACGGAGAGGGGATAATGACATGCAAGTTGCA